>NC_141693.1:1760312130-1760719630 GCF_964263255.1 Lissotriton vulgaris | reverse complement strand
GGCAAGAAGTCCCAATGCAGAGCCCCCGATCCCCATCTCCCTGAGGCGCTCTACTAGCCTCACAGGGGAAAGGAAATCGAAGGCTGCTGTAAGGTCCAAAAGGATAAGCAGCGTTGCGTGGCCTGCATCTACCTGCCTACGAATATAATTGAAAACAACTGTAAGGGCCGTTTCAGTACTATGCAGGGCTCTAAAACCATGTTGAGAATCATCAAGCAATCGGTGGTCATTCAGATAAGAAGAGAGAAAAGAATTAAGATGCCTTTCAAGAATCTTCGGCGGCACCGGGAGCAATGAAATTGGGCGATAATTCTTAAGCTCGATCGGATCGAGGGAGGGCTTCTTTAGCAACTGCTTTACCACTGCCGTCTTCCAGGACAAAGGGAACTGTCCCTCAGAAATAGCTTTGTTCAGAACCGCGGAAAGGTATGGTATAATAACATCCCGACACAGTTTTAGTATATTGAGAGGGCAGGCGTCTAAAGGAGAGCCCGATTTAACATCCTCCAACTATCTATCCGTGTCTTCAGGCCCTAATAGTGGAAAAATCAGAAGCACTGGATGGGACTCAGGAAGCTCTGGTTCCTTCAATACTGTAAGTGTGCAGGTGGTGTTTGCTGTATTCAAAGCTTGAAGGGCCAGATAAATGTCTCTGATCTTACTAGTAAAGAAGTCAGAGATTTTATCACAGAATGACTGTGAGACGTCCCCGGTGTGAGAAGTTGTCGGAACAGAGAGGGAGTTAATAACCTTTAACAGTTCCCTCGAGGATTTAGACAAACTCATACTTTTGGAATAGAAGACCTTTTTTCTTCAATAATAGTTTCTTTATAATGCTTCAAAGAAATCTTACGGAGTTCCTTATCTGTGAAATCTAAATTGGAGCGCCATCGCCTTTCAAGTCGACGACAGATTAGTCTCAATGTTTTTAGTTTCTCCGAAAAGCAAGGAGCGGAGGGTTTGAGTCTAGCAGAATAGTGCTCACTGACTGGAGCCAGGATGCCAAGAGCCTCAGATATTTTAGCGACAGCTCCGTAGAAGCTTGATTAACATCATGATGCTCCAGGGGAAAACAGTTCTCTAACAAACTGGTGAGGGCCTCATTTGTTATGCGGCTAAAATCTCTTCTTTCCACCCAATGCTTATGTTCTGAGACAGTAATTTTGGTGGGGGAACCAGTACCAAGATAAAAAGGTACCGCAAAATGGTCCGACCAAGTCAGAGGGACAGGGTATCCCACAGTAATTCGAGGGTCATTAGAAAAGATCATATCCAGAATATGAGTCACCGTATGCGTGGGACTTCTGAAAAGTTAAGAACAGCCCCAACCATTAAAAATTTCAATAAGAGATTGGGTGTCCCTACAAAGAGCATTATCTAAATGAAAATCACCAAGAAAAGTAAAATTCGATCTATCAAGTAAAGGTTCCACAAGGTTACTACATTTCTGACCAAAGGATGTTCTGGATCCTGGAGGCCTATAGCAAAGAACACCTGAGAAACTTTCAGCGGGAAGGAAGTTAATGGAGAAATACAAAGCTTCAAAGGGGTCTGAGGTAGCAGAAAGCTGGTGTATACGACAGACCAGGCCGTCCTTATAATGGACAGCAAGGCCTCCGCCCCGTCGGCCAGTCCTGTTGAATCTGGCAAGTTGATAGCCAGTCGGAACGGCCTCAACAAGATCAGGTCCTGAGGAATCCGAGGCCCAGGTTCCAGTAATAAAAACCCAATCTGGGTTTCTAAGAGACACTAAGTCTTCAAATACAAATCTATTTCTATTTAAAGATCTAGTGTTAATAAGATAACCCCTTAACATGCAGTCATAACTATGGGCGTGCGTAGCCGGCGCCAGCACAACGTTATTGACCAGCATACTGCAGTTAGTACAGATTAAACATTTCCTATCTATTAACCACATCCGCGCTAGTTGAATTCTCCTTCTATGCTGAGATTTTAAAAAACCCATGCTCCATGACGAGCTGGGCTCGTCATGAGCGTGCGAGGAGGCTACACCATGACGAGCCCAGCTCGTCATGAGCCTGGAAGGGGTTAAGAGTTCAGGGTCGATAGTATGGAGGCAGAGGGTCCTTACATGCCGTAGGTTCAAAAGCGCCTCTCTGGAATAGCTTAAAAGTTCCTGATGAGGTGTAAAGGGGGCAGCAGCTCTGGCCCCTGGCGCAGACGGGCTTGCCTTTGGCGCGCCCGCTGGACGCTCGATATGGCATCTGTTTATAAAGGGGCTGAGGAGGCGACTAAAACGCCAACCTCCGCCTCCGCTAAACCGCAAGTTGTCTCCCTCCACAGCAATCGGGACCAAACAGCCCGTGGTGGAACCGGGAGTGCAACCGGCAAAGTTAAAATACCTCCAGATGATGACGCACCTCATGACACTCTTGAGGTTCTCGGTCAGCAAGATGAAGTCACACCTGCCTCCTTCACAGAGGCTCCCCTTTATTCTGTATATAGGGTCGTTCAGGGTTTTTGTTCCATCACAATGAGTCCAGGATATTTGGGCTATGATCCTGATGTTTCAGCCTCGTTTTGATATCTCGGTTAGAGCAGCTCTGAGGCTTCTTGGTCTGCTGGCCTCATGCATCTTACTTCTCAACTTCTCTAGGTGGCATATGCAGGCTGTGCTGTGGGATCTGAACTCCTGCAGCAGAAAAATCTGTCCGATGTTATCCAGATTTACGAGGAGACTACAAGATATGCAGTGGTGGCTGCTAGACCTCAACTTGATAAACAGCAGAGGCCTCTCCTTTCCCCAGCCAGTGCTGATGGTGGTGGTGGTGGCGTCCTTGCTGGACTGGTGAGGTCATCTGGGAGAGGTGAGGAACAGAGGACCCTAGTTTTCTATCAGAAACCTGGTTCCACATAAATCTGTTGTAGTTGCAGGCTATCTGGCTGGTGTTGAAAGTCTTCTCCTGTTTATAAATAGAAGACCAGTACATGTTCTCATTACATTTTTACATTTACATCTTCTGACACTGGGGATTGCCCTGGCTAGATCTCTTCCCTACTGTTGAAGACTAGTCGTTAAACCGTCTGCGCGTTGGAGTTCCCAACAATATTCTTTCTGTGGTATACTTGCACAATAGTAAGGAGCACAGAACTCTTGTACGCCTTTCCAAAGTTCTTTAGACGATCAGGAATGACCAGGCCCAAGTCATCCTAGTGGCTCCACATTGGACCAGGCTAGTGTGGTACCTGAACGTCTAGGCATGGGCATTTGTCCTCTGATTAGACAACCGATTGAGGAGGTTCTTGTGTCCCAGGAGTAGGGCAGAGTTCTGCACCCATGCCTGAGCAATCTACATCTCCATGTGTGGAAATTGAGTGTTAACTGTTTTCAGTCCTCCACCTGCGGCTGTGGAAGGCATCCTCTCAACCAGTTGTCCATCCACACAATCTGTTTACATTGGGACATATTTGGGGTCTGATGTTTTTCATTTTATCTTTGGCCCAGCAAGTGGGCACCATTCAATGTTTCTTGTCTGCTCTTTCGGCCTTCTAAAATTTGCCGGACCCACCATTCTTGTTTTAATTGACCTGTTGCTATCGGGTTCTTTAAAAGCTCACACACGTGTTCCCTCCTAAACTGTTTGTAATCCCGCAAGGGGATCCTAATTTGGCCCTCATGTTCCTCATGTATACCACCTCTGAGGCAATGCACAGCGGCTCATTGCCTGTTCAGACTTTCAAAACGATTTCCCTCATCGCGATCACTTCAGCTTGTTGCGTTAGTGTGCTCCAATCTCTCTCGATGCAGTTGCTCGACATGTCCATTTTCCCCATACAAACTGCTGTTGAGTACCAGGGCAGTCTTTTTGCCTAAAGTTGTGATACATTTTCTCATTCGGCAATCCAACACCCTCCCACTGTTCTTTGCTCCGCCTCACCCCTCCATCTACTAGACCCAAAAGAGCTTTGAACGTTTACATCGGTCACACCAAAGACCTTTGAGTGGACAAACAGCTTTTTGTGGGGTCTTTTTTCGGAAGGACTGAGGGCTCATTCCTCCAGGGTTTAGGCTACTACCACTGTGTTACCACGCTGAGTGCTTCTTCTTGACGTCTGCCATGCCGCTATGTGAGGGTCAGTGCACACCTTCACAAAGTACTACTGCCTTGGCAACCACTTCAAACGGGAAAGGTATTTTGTACGTTGGTCCTTACAAACTTTGTGATCAGAGCACATACCACAGACGCTCAACTTGGGTATTGTATTGGTATGTTTTCTAAAGATGAGGAATAGGCGATTAAAAGTATCCATCATTAGAACAAGCATCATACCTTCATTAACGCTTTTTCTACGGATACTCTGTCTAACCACAAATTCCTCACTTCTCTCTGATCTTCTCGTTCTGTGGAGTGGCCTCTTTTTTCCTATCAAAAGGTCCCAAATTTGAGTTCTGCCCAGTAGTACGGACCGTTATTTTGAACTCTTTGTCTGAGGGTGCAGAAAGAGTCAATGAAGAGACTGACACCAGCGTGCAGGGGTGGTGCCTATATATGACTCTGCTCAAGTTCGATGTGGAGTCATAGAACTCCACCAAGTGGCGGATGGGAGCACTCCTGGAAAAACCTCCGGATCCAGTCTGGCAGCTGTGGAATATTATGAAGGTGGGAATCTGTGGTTACATAGTGTCCACTATACAAAGCGCTACTGAAGGTAAGTAACTTGTTCATCTGACCATCAAGAACAGACTATCCGATTGAGTATCTACATATATAATGAGCTGTGGCTGATTCAAGTATTTTGAAAATGTACAATCCGATTTTTCACTCTTCCATGCACTAGGTTTAAGGATATGATTATCTTCCTTGTTTTTTCTTTCAAAAATGCTCTTTGGTGAAATTCCATTTTCATCAAATGCATTTCATCATTTCTAATGTAGGTATTTGTAGGATTTTAAAAATAGAAAGAAAATGGTACAATTTTTTTAATTCAGAAGGAATTACTTTAATATGAAACTAGGATTGAAAGTAAGTAAATGTAGTTTTCCAGCCACAAAGCAGGTAGGACTGTGGTAGGAAGCTCTATGCAAAAAAAACGTTACTATACATAGTTATATTCTATATTTGAATGTGGTCATTGAGGTCCTATTGTGTCTCATTTTTGTAGTCTATTAATTTTCAATGCTCAAGTTGTAGAACAACAAACCAACAGTAAGAATGCTTGAATCATACTTAGCCCCTGGTGATCACTCGGGTCACGAATACCTGAAATAATCTTATCCACTTGTGATCCACTGGTGGACTTGGATGCAGCACTGAGTAACTACAAGTGGCTGAGGTGATTTCGAGCTTTCCATTCATCACTGTTTTGTTTTTCTCAGTTTAACACCCCAGGTGCGATGGGTATGCCCCAGACGTGGGTCCACAGAATATTGCATACCACATACTATAAAGGCAAAATGGCTTATGACACTACAGCTGATATCGCCATCCTACCTGACTGGAGAGCATATTCTGCAAGTTATTGTAACTCCTCCTTCAAATGTGCCACAACATTGTTTTCTTTCATGACCGCCTAGAAAGAGGTGCTACAAAGTTAAACATCTGTAGCTCAACAGACCATAATGTTTCTTAATTTAAAAATACCTCAGACTGAGCAATATCTAAACCTGTTTTGAAGTTAACGTTTGGTTTCATCAAACCAGGATTAGAAGCGCCAGCATGTATGACAACCGTGATCTTACTTTTTTTAAGAACTCTAAAACACCTTAAAAGTGAGAAATTCTTAACCCCTTCGATGCTTATGATGGAACGGTTCCGTCATCAGCGTCGGTTGGGCTGTGCTGATGACGGAACCGTTCCGTCATGACCACACCCGTTTTTCGAATCTTCAGCGCAGCGCAAAAATTCGCGCCGCGCTGAAGAGGTTAATAACTTACCTGTAACTTATGTAAGAAAGGGGCATTTCACAGCTTCCTTATTGGACAGTCGACTAAATAAAAGGAGAGGCGGAAGATGAGGAAAATTCTCAGGTAACCTGTTGGGTGGAAGTAAGTGCGGTTTCCTTTGTACATATCAGGTTATTTGTTCATTTTTAAACGGGTCTGTAGATTTGAGTTCATATGACCATTATTGTAATGGCTGACAATCCATACATTTGTTGAAAAATACAAAGTGATCATTTTTCCTAGCAGCAGTACCGATGGGAGGTCTGGCTTGACAGGGCAACTGTCACCTGGCCTTTAAACCTTCACCAATATTATTCTACAAATCTTTGCTTTCACACAAATGCTTATCCATACTCGTGCTATTTACTGGTGATGCTTCACATTACTATACAACATTCCTTTAAAGCCAAACCTACTGGCATTGCCAGTGCTTGGTCTTGAGTGCTGGAAGTGTTAGATTGGATACAAGTTCATTATTTGTCATGTCATGTCAAGTCCCTTTCAACATTGTTTGCACGAAGGTAAAAATGCAGCCCGATAGGTTTCAATTAAGTGTAGACAAAAAGGAAGCCTTGTCCTCTAAACTGCTTTGAACCAGAAACTGTTGTTCACTTGTCTAACTAATATTTTTGACCTGAATGCCATCCATATTCACCAGCTGCCCTTCATGTAAAAGCAAAAAATCAGCTACTGATGCCCACAAGGTCTGCGTAGTTTGCCTACCGGTGTTCCATTCAATCAAAGCGTGTGAGATTTGTATTTTAAAAAAAAGACAAGTTACAAAGGACACTAAGACAGAGAAGGTATTAGACTGAGAGGCTTGTTGTGGATATGAAGACCAATGGAGAAATAGGAAAAAAAGGATGAGGTTCGAAAGATGTGCTTTTATTGTAAGTATACCTCCATCTGAGAGAGACTTCCACATAGGGAGATCTTCAGACAAGAAAACCCCTGGCAAACACAGGTTGACAGCATTTCCACTGGCACCGATCATCGACTTTGAGATCTACAGTGTTGCTCTTGGCGGGCTCAGTCCTGGCCTATTTGTTATCACAAGATATGCAGTAACTCATTGAGACCGCCATTACCTCAAAATATTTGCTGTCCAGACGTTCAAGATCAACATCGAGGAGATCACCGTTGCTTCCAATGTCAACGGCACAGGTCAGATTGGTGTCAACTCATTTACTGCTGCCAAGTAGAGCATGATCGAGGTCAATGAAACCCTCTTTTACATGGAAGAAACCTAGGTTGCCAGCGTTTTGGTCCCCATCAAAGGTCAAAATGGCTAGAAAGACGTCAGCTCCTTTATCATCATTGTTAAAGATATTGCAGATCATATGATAATCATCACTAGGAAGGTCTCGGTATCCTTTATTAAACTCTGGACTTTCTCTGCTACACACCACCACCAGTAAGAAAAGTAGAGAAGAAACCACAGTTTGACAATGGCAGTAAATCCCAATCCGGATCTATTACGGTTTTGACAATTGAGACCTTTCATCGATTAAGAAGACTTGGAAGGCAACATCCATGTCATCTCAGAGTAGGTGGAGGTCTGTTTCTCCTCCAAGTATACCCATCAACAAAAGACCGAGATCGTATTCACGCTCTAACTCTCATTAATTCTGATACAACTCATTCATCCTGCAGACAAAGTGGCTCCCAGCCTGCCCTTGCAGCCTGGAAAGAAGTTTTATACTGCTAGTCCTACTTTGCTGTTTAAACCAATAGCAAAATGTGTGAGTGTGTGTGTGTGTGTGTGTGTGTGTGTGTGTGTATATATATATATATATATATATATATATATAGTATCCAAGAAAGCCCCGAGCTTTAGAAACGCACACCACGAAGAAGAGTTCATCTGAACTTTTATTCACCTGAGGCAGCAATTAAAACCAAATTAATTAGTGTCCTTGACGCGTTTCAATGCCTCCTGGCATCTTAATCATAGGGTGGGTGGTTTGGAAAATCAGATACGGACTGCAGCTTCTTTTTCCACAGAATGCTTTCTCCAGTGAAATGCATGCTCGTAGCTGTAGTCCCAATTACTCCCCTTCGGTGGGGTCCGTTTTTTCCAAAGTTAATTTTGCTCCCAATTTCAATGCAAATGTTTTCTTGGCCCTCCGGTGGGCTTCAGGTTTATAATTCTGCCTGATAATGGTTTGCTTCTTCGTGCTGGAAACAGGCTGGAACAACGTTATGCAGCCACACAGACCTTCAACATGATGCTCGTGGCGGTGCAGTCTCCCACGGCCGGAGTTGCCGTGTAAAATATCCATCCAAGAAAGTCCCGAGCTTTAGAAACGCACACCACGAAGAAGAGTTCATCTGAACTTTTATTCACCTGAGGCAGCAATTAAAACTGACCCCACCGAAGGGGAGTAATTGGTAAAGATGCCAGGAGGCATTGAAACGCGTCAGGGACACTAATTAATTTGGTTTTAAATGCTGCCTCAGGTGAATAAAAGTTCAGATGAACTCTTCTTCGTGGTGTGCGTTTCTAAAGCTCTGGGCTTTCTTGGAAGGATATATATATATATATATATATAACAAAATTGCCCAAAGCAATGAGAGCGCACACAATTTCAGAAGAAACCATCCGGTTTATTTCAAAGAAAAATCGAGCAGCAGCATTCATGTTAAATTCATATCCATGCGACGCGTTTCAAGGCTCCTGCCTCTTAATCATGGACCTTTTCATATACTCAGCAGATGGCTCTGATTACTTCTTTTTAAGCATGCCTCATTTACATACCCCCAGTGGGCCTCGCTGTGTGCGTCACTTTCTCAAAGCATGCTAGGACTTGTGGTCCTAATCAGAGTAATTCATTACCTTCCAGTAGGTTCTGCTTCGTGTATGACTGACATTTTAAAGTTCTTTTTACAGTTCTTGTTCCCCTCCAGTGGGTCATGTTGCTGAGCACGTTAATATTTTCCTCTTCTGAAATGCTGTAAATCAAGTTTGGCATAGTTCCAACTTGCAGCCTCTCATTCGTGAGTTTGGAGATGGCGCAGCTCTCCACGGCAGGGCTGCCGTGTAATTAAATCCAACAAAGTTGCCCAAAGCAATGAGAGCGCACACAATTTCAGAATGAATTTAACATGAATGCTGCTGCTCGTTTTTTCTTTGAAATAAACCGGATGGTTTCTTCTGAAATTGTGTGCGCACTCATTGCTTTGAGCAACTTTGTTGGATTTAATAACACCGATCCCTGTCACGTTATTTGGAAGTCGGAAGAGTACCGCGCGGCTTGCGCATCATGCTGGTTCCCACATATGAGTCCCCCAACCCTGAGCTGTTAAATGAGTGGGCGCACTGCAATTTGCAATCCTCTAAGAACCTTATGGCCTTACTCGTCAAATATTCCGAAATTGATCGTGTTAAGTATGAGGAGCAGATTGTGACACTTGAACTGGAACTCAATGGCCTTGAACAGAGCACTGCCAATACTAAAATGCGAGATGAAATGCTAGCTCGTATCAGCAAAGAGGAGGAAACTATACGCAAAAGAAAAGCGTTTAAATTTCAAAGGGACAAGCAAGACTATGAGAGAGGTCAAGTGTTCACCTTTGCTAAACGCTTTCAAGGCATTAAAAAGAACATTTCTAAAAAACTCCCGCAAGTCCAATTACCCTCACAACAACAGGGCAACTTAACCAGCAGAGCGGAATCTGCCACCTCGCTCTCTGATTTTAGCTCGATGGGAGAAAGCGGGTCTGAAAATGAGCAAGCAGGACCTAGTGACGAGTTGGGGTTTCGCCGGCTCTCCCTGGCCCAAGAGATAGACTGTATGAGGCAGGATCGCCTCGATACCCTGAGGCCCAGGGCAACAAAACCCGAAAATTCCAAAACTTCAAACGCCACCAACGCAGGAAACGCAAAAGTGGGGGCAAGAAAGAACAGCAACAAAAACTACTGGAAACGCAAGCAAACAACAACACAGTGAATACAGCTGATAAGATGTCTGTGGTAAATTTGTCTGACATTGAATTAGGCGAGGAGGAAATACAAATTTTATCTTTAGGTCTTTCTTATAGCCCTGCTAGCAATTTCAGATGCGCACAAACCAGGGTTGATGTGTTCCAGTTTGTGCGCAAAATCAAACTAAAGAAATTCTTTGCATCTAAACCTACAACAGAAATAACATCGGGTACAACTACGGCTGTAGGTGCCAACCCGCAGGGTCTCACAGCAGGCGACATGAATCTTTTTACGGACCTAGTAAGCCTACAAGGTGAGAGCACTCAATTGTCAGCAAATGATATAAACCAGGTCCCAGTGGGGGCGGGTTTGACGGATTTCAAAGCAAAATCTAATTTTTGTCCGATAATGGTCAAGGATAATATTGACTACTATCATGAGTTAGTTACCACAGACATTAAGAAGCTTCAACACACGGTGGCCCGAACCAAATTCAAATATTCTAAATGTGAACAACAATACCGTGATCTTATCAATAAATTACAAAGCAATAAATCTGTGATTATTCGCCAGGCGGATAAAGGCGGTAATGTGATCATCTGGCCTAGGGAAAAATACATGGAGGAAGCATGGCGACACCTGAATGATAAAGACTGCTACAAAAGAGTGGATATAGCGACTATTAAGGCATTTTGGAATAATTTCTATATCAAATTAGTGGCTTGGAAAGGTTTGGGCTTGTTGAGCTCTGATGAGCTCAAATTTTTAAAGAACGATCACCCAACAATCCCTTGTATTTATTTTATACCCAAAATACATAAACATCCATTGAATCCTCCAGGCAGGCCTATTATTTCAGCCTGCGGCAGCTTGCTTGAGAATACCTCCAAGTATATTGACTTTTTCCTCCAAGAACACGTGAACAGTCTTCCCACCTTTATTCAGGACACTGGAGATTTCCTTAGGAAACTCAATGACATTACATGGCAGGAGGACTACCTACTCATCACGCTTAACGTGACCTCGCTTGACACCAGTATTAACCATGTTGATGGCCTCAAAGCTGTTAAATATTTTTTGAACAATCGGCCATTACATTGCCGTGCCCATAACAACATGATTGTCAATATGATTGAAATGCGTCTGTATAACAATTTTTTTATGTTTCAGCAGATGTGCTTTCAGCAGACTAGAGGAGTAGCGATGGGTTCCTGCTTCTCCCCCAGTTATGTTTGTTTGCATATGGGACTGTGGGAGAGGCAGGTTCTCGGAGCACAGTTTGCTGAAATCATGCACACCAATGTTGTTTGCATTTACAGATACATTGATGATTTGTTCTTGATTTGGAGAGGGGAGGAGAGTTTGGCCATTACATTTATTGATAATCTGAATGTCAACTCCTTATACTTAAAATTTACCTCCAACATAAGCAAGTCCTCTGTCAACTTTCTAGATGTCGAAGTCTTTATTGATCAACTAACAATCCATACTAGACTACATCGTAAAGCAACAGCAGGCAACACTCTACTGCATGCGTCCAGTAACCATCCCCGTCATCTGATTCACAGCATCCCCTACGGGGAGATGCTGCGTATTAAACGCATTTGCAGTAGAGTCCAAGACATGGAGGAGGCTCAGGCGGCGTGTCGTTTGCGCTTTCTAGCGAGGGGCTATAATGATAAAACCATTATGACAGCTATGAAACGTACACAGGCCCTACCTAGAAATGAAGCGCTTATTACAAAGGCTATGAGACAAGGCAACCTTCCAGAGAATCATGATGATACCATTCGCCTAATAGTCACCTATAGTAAACCGCATCAGGCGATTAGAAAAATCATGGGAAAACACTGGCCGTTAATTCAAAATGACCCAGTGTTAAATATGGGATCCTTGAAATCACCAATGATTACCTATAGAAAATCTGGATCAATGCAGAATAGCCTGGTCAGCAGCAGTCCAGAGGTCTTGGCCAAGACCGACTGGCTCAGCAGCCGCACAGGCTTTTATAAATGCATGACGTGCAAAGCCTGCAAACACGGGGTCAACAAAAAATCATATAATTCCCCGTTCTCTGATAGACAGATTGCCATTTCAAAGTATTTAACTTGCAAAACCGAATTTGCGATTTATGTCTTGGAGTGCCCTTGTGGACTTAAGTACATAGGAGGTACTAAACTTCCAGTCCACAAGAGAGTGCTTCAACACATGAGGGCCATCACGCATTGTGATGAGGCGTATCCCGTCGCAAGACATTTTAACGACTGTCACAATAGAGACCTGCAATTACTACAGTACTATGTGGTTGATGCAGTTATGCCCCCAAGAAGAGGTGGCGACAGGGAAGGATTACTTCGTAAACTAGAAACTTACTATATCCTCAATCTAGACAGTAAACATCCAAATGGATTGAATTCATGGGAGGATGTTCATACCTGTCTTTAAACTATTATTTATACCTTCTATTGATAGTTGATCAGTCTTAATAGAATTGCAAGTTTTACACTCATATCTGTCTTCTTTTTTAGCGTACATCAAATTACTGCTTTGTGTTTTTCTACTTTTTTGATAAATTGATTTTATGGATTATAATCAATTTTATCTATTACTGAGTTACACTTTTTAACAATTTTACTATTTATTGATATTTTTAAATAGTGATTTGTTATACACTTTTTATATATTCACGGTTTGCACATATTTTTCTTTTTAATATTGTATTGCACAGCTTTGCATGTCGCCTTGGACATCATAATTTGGTTATAAGCAGGGTCTTTGCCTCTGATCCTAATTATTGAGAAATATCTATCAGATCATATATCAATTGCAAATGTATTTTACAGTTATTTCATAAGTCCGTATCTATTGCAGTTGTAAACCGCTATTTTTAGCAATAATTTTACTGACTTTCGTTATGAATTTCAACATCTATTTATTTACAGCATCTGTATTTTACAGTTATTATTGTCCAGCATCAACCACAGAAAGTTTGGTATTTTTCACATGTACCAATGTTTTACATGGTTTTAATTGCTATTTTAGCGTTTATTTAATGGATTTAATCTGGTATAAATACCACCATCCACATGTCTATAATGTTTGCAGCATCATTATATTTATGCTATGTACTGATGTTGGGCTGAAAAAGACGTACTGTTTGAACTGGGATAGTCATTTTGTCTATTTCCATGATGATGTTTCTAAATACGACATGCACTGCCAATTTAAATTTGTAAATTACACTCCATAGCGTGTCATGTGATCAAGGGCCAAGGTAGGCTCGAAACGCGTCATGGCTGAGGTGCAGGGTTTTATGTACAAATAAAGAAAATTGCACCTTCAACTCCTGGGTCCGCTGTCGTCCTTCCAAAGCCTTCAAGTGTCGACTTTCCTGATTATAGACACAACTCGACCAGGGGGGCATTTGAAAAAGGAAAAACCCCCGAAACGCGTCATGCCCATGGTCTGATGAGAAAATAAAAGGCGGATGTTCCACAAGCCCCGTTTGTTGCCTGTTTCTTTCTGTTGGATGAGACGTCTTGGGCAATATTCAGCGTGTTGCAAGTGTTTAGCACTCGTGCTGAACCACACGCAAGGTGTGCACCCCCCGCAAGTGTCCAAAGGGGGTCGCAAAAAGGTAGACCCTCGGACTACCCCGCATCAAGCCTGTAATGGAGAATGCTGTAAATACAGTCCATACCTGCATGGAGCTACGCCCCTACTTCATAGGCGTTTCCTTTTCCAGGACAGTCTGAAGTGTGAGGAAGGGGGAGAGGAGTGTGGATGTCATCACCTGAACCCCAAACAAGCGCCACAGCTCCCGCCAGACGACATGACACACCGGCTGCGGATAACACAAGAATGTGAGCCGGTAATTGGTATCGCCGCCGGCATGCTTACAAATGCTGCATGCTGGGAAATGCAGTCTACTACCCAGGGCAGAGGCGACTCCATGCCGTGTTTGTTAGGCAACCCACACTACTTCAGAAGGTGAGATGGACAATGAATAATTGACAATTGGGAACTGCAAGCAAAGACACAACTCGACCAGGGGGGCATTTGAAAAAGGAAAAACCCCGAAACGCGTCATGCCCATGGTCTGATGAGAAAATAAAAGGCGGATGTTCCACAAGCCCCGTGTGCTGCCTGTTTCTTTCTGTTGGAGGAGACGTCTTGGGCAATATATATATATATATATATATATATATATATATATATATATATATATATATATATATATATATATATATATATATATATATAGGCATCATTTATGTAATTCCAGCTTGCCAGTGTACTTGTTATGTTGATATGTGCTTCAGAGTTTATATAATGTTCATTCATCCGGCCACTGCTTGTGTTAAGATGACAGACGTGGTTTAGTCTGATTAACATCTGAAACTTATGCAACTAAAAATTATGTTTTTTTTTAGTTTACACTAACACCCAGCACTTTATTATACTTTTTTTATTCACATGTAGTAGGGGTGTGATTGTTCGAACATATACAAGTGTGGTATATGCATATTACGCTGGTCGGTCTACCATTGGTGTACATTGATGGTTATCCATTTTTTCTCATACATTGAAAATTGGATTTTTTAGCATATGATGTACTGGGTATGTGAAGGTTATTTGGTTAAAAGTATGTATATAAGTATATGTCTAGTGGTAACAGAACACTTATGAATTATTGTGGAACTGTTTACACTAATATTGACTTTTAATATCTATGCTTAGATGGCAATCCTGTGTAGGGTTGTAAAAATGGATTTATCCAGTAATCATGTTTTAACCTACTCACATCGGCGCGTTAGAATCAATTGGCATTATGCGAGTTTATTTTTATAAACAATGTAACCACTTGCAATACCTGACTTAGGGGGATTTATCCCAACACTTGTGTTCTTGATTTCACAGCGCATTGTTATCTTAATGTTATTACAACGTGTAGTATGTTTACTATGTCTATTACGCTGTGATTCACACTCCTATGTTGATTGGCTCAGCCAATCGTATGAGCACTTTAAATTTCTGCCATTCCCCTCTGGGGTGCCATGTGACCAAGGCCTCTGGGAGGCCGAAACGTTATGCTGTCCGTGTGTTGCAGAATAAATTAATTTACTCACGGAAATACTGGGTCTCCGGTTCTTTGGCGGCGCTGCGGTGATATTGAGACTACGGCGCTGTTCATGAGAACTTGTGTGAATATATATATATATATATATGTGTGTGTGTGTGTGTGTGTGTGTGTGTGTGTGTGTGTGTGTGTGTGTGTGTGTGTGTGTGTGTGTGTGTGTGTGTGTGTGTGTGTGTGTGTGTGTGTGTGTGTGTGTGTGTGTGTGTGTGTGTGTGTGTGTGTGTGTGTGTGTGTGTGTGTGTGTGTGTGTGTGTGTGTGTGTGTGTGTGTGTGTGTGTGTGTGTGTGTGTGTGTGTGTGTGTGTGTGTGTGTGTGTGTGTGTGTGTGTGTGTGTGTGTGTGTGTGTGTGTGTGTGTGTGTGTGTGTGTGTGTGTGTGTGTGTGTGTGTGTGTGTGTGTGTGTACACACACACACACATCTAGTATGTTGGCTCTCATTATACTATTGTAATTGCCATTATATAGCGCTTACTTCCCCTGACTAGGCGTCAAAGTGCTTTTTCGGTGAGTAGCACGCTACCTCGGGACCCATAAAGGATTAGTGTTGAATTATTATAGTGAAATATGAAAGTAATTAAAGTGGTGGATAGGTTAGTCAGTTATTTGGGTTCGGAAGGCTAGAATATATGTATATACCTATTAAAATGTCCTAACAGTAAATCCTCCAAAATGTTGTTTTTTACTGTGGAAAAGCTAGAAGCCCCATAAGCTAGTACAGAGTTGCAGGCTAACATCTTAGCTCTGCTAACTTCTGAATGGGACTACAAAAATGGATACTTCAAGGTTTCAAATTATTGTGGCATTAACCCCGCCTTGATGCCCAAGTTGAATTTTATGTCCCATTGAAGCAAAAGGAACTTTTGGAAAGTTGCCACTTTGTTGCCCAGTTTACATGTTGGCCATTCACAGTTGTTGGCCTCCAAACTGCCTTCTGTCCTCCTGGGGAGTAGTGTGGATGACTTCCAGGCTCAGGAACAATAGAGGCTTGCCATAGAAGGTGTTACCTCCCCTTTGCTGGAAGTCACACAGAGTGTTGGCCCAAAAGCCGAGCTGCAAATGAACCTGCCTTTGGTGGGCAAATGGTGATCACTATTAAGGTGGGTTGCCCCTTCTGTTTAGCTGACGGCAGGAACAGAGAAGGGAAGCCAATTGCCAAACTGGTTTTCCCCTGGGCATGTAGACCACAGTTAGCCACACCTAACAGCCTAGGAAGGGTTCAAACATATTGAGAGTGGGCAGGATAGTGCATTCTGGGATTGCTAGATGCCGCACATAGCTGCAAGTCATCATAGCTTGGAAAGGATTCTGGTACCCCATTGGCAAGAGACTGCATCATTTCCCTAGGGCACTTTCTGGACTTAAATATGGTACCCCTGGCACCCTGGACCTTAGATCACATTTGGACTGGAGAAAGAACTACTCTGCAGACCCCTGGACCTAGCAAGGGAGCCTGCACTATCCTTCTGGACTGCACATGATGCTCCTTATGCTAGATAGGTCTGTGCCTGTGGTCCCTGACTCTTGGTAAAGTCCCTCCAGAACCCCAGACAGAAATAATTGGTCGACTGGCCCCTGTTCCAGCACCAGGGTCATAAAAGCTGAAGTAGCCCGCTCTGGCTAGTCAGTAGCCATCTTCAAGGAGTAACTGCTGACTGTCGACGTTTAGCCAAGAAGACCTCCCCTCCCCACACTCACACTTTTCACCTGTGTCTGCCGAACTTGGAAAAGTCATCAGAGTGCAGACAGGTGATCAAATATGGACACTAGTCCTTATTAACCCCTTGCATGCCCATCCGAAGCTGCGGTGGGCGTGGGCGGCGGATGGCCGGGAGATTTCCGATCTGCGCATGCGTTGAATTTTGACGCACCGCAGCGAAATTCCGGCCGCGCTCAAGGTGTTACAGGAAACCACTGGACTCACTGTGGCTGGAGATCAGTAGTCTAGCGGCCGCTGAATTTTCATCTGCTCAAAGAGGGCTTCCAGGGACACCGATTCTTGTGGCCAAAGTCACCCAACCTTACCTGTGGACAGAGGAATAACCCCAGGAAGACCCCTGTCCACCCCAGAGCCCCCAGAACATTTTTCAGAATCCTGTATCTCCAGCATCAGGACCACTCCGTTCAGATCTATAGCTGTCCTTGCTTAAAGTGTGGAACTGCACTCAGGACTGCTGTGGTGACCAGGTAACTGTCCAAAAACTACTTTCTGGCCTGTCTAACCTTCTCTGCGTCAGAATTGGTCGCCCAACCTGGGCCGGAATAGTTAAGCACAACTCTTTCTAATGTTTGAAATGTTTAAAAACTTTACGGTTACTAATCCTTGTTGGTACTTTGGATTAAAAAATAAAACCTAAGATTTATATTTTACCTTGAAACGATATCTCTGGAACGCTCTGGTGGTTTTTTTTCTCATCTTGGTGTCTAAAATTCATAAAAATATGCTTTTTTTTATAAATTGGTGTCAGATTTATTTTGGGCTGTGTAACTTTCTTGTTCTTTTTGGTGCATGTAAATGCATTACACTATTTCCTTTGTTTAAGTCTTGCTGATCAAAGCCACAGCTACCCAGGGTTGACCTAGAGGTTTTATAAACGAGCCTGACTGGACCCTATCTTGTTACAAATGCTTCAAACGAGAGCAGCTCCTAGACCACTTTTACCTCTCGTGCCGGGTCTCCTGGATATTGCAGATGAAAAATACCTCACACCTGCAGAGGTTAAGGCAGCAACTTCTAATCTTCTAAAACATATATGCCTCCTCAACAAGACCCTGAATTGCTTGAAACCGATCCAAAACCAGACTTCCTCACTGTCACAGTTGTCAGAAGGAAACATGATTCAGTCCCAGTGTGGGCTGCTCTACCAGAGAGGGAAATGAAAAGGTTGAATGCAACAGGAAGAAAGATATGTGGGACAGCCTCCACATAATAAAAAAATGGCAGGCACCACAGGGGGATGGATATATATAAATATATATAATGCTTGATATCTTTTGTCTCAGATTGACCATCACATAAACAAGATTTCATTGAGATACTGAAAGAAGGTTCTATGGTGTGTTATCAAGTGATAAGCACTGCAGTGGACTCCGCTGAACTTTCTACAGTTAGGTATTGTTACAGACCTTCGCTAAGAATATTCTCATGGCTTGTTTATCTTCTTTGAAACCTGAGACACAGCTAAAGATGTAAAACTTACCATTCTGGAGATCAGTACTCTTCGGATAGCACACAGGAGAAGAAATGATAAGAATGAAAAATGAAGTGGAAACTTTGAAAGCAGCAGGTCTTGAAAAACAGAAAAAGGGTTTCAAACACCAGAACACCAAAAAACAAAAGTTATTTCCATTAGGGGGATTCAAACCCCACAATATTCATACCAAATTTTGTTACACCACAGCCAACACAAAGACAGTATAATTGAAGACAACAAAAACAAAAAATACTTCCCCTTAAACAACTCACTCGAGTGAAAAACTCATCCAGCAACAGACCACTACGGACCAACATTCCCCCCCTCAGTTACCCACTCACATTATTCAGAAAGGTTACTCAATCCAATTCAAGGCTCGTCTTCCACCTGCTCCACCAAAACCATCAAAATGTCATCTGTCTGATTTGCAACACTCCATACACCCACAATTGTGACACAAAATGTTCTAGCATTGTGGTGCAAAACACAGGTGTACACAGGTGTACCAGTGGCAGCTCCAATTCAAAAGAAAAATCCAACCCATACCATAGTCACGGAGGTCTCTCTACCATAATCACGAATGCCTCTGTCAGGATGGAGAGCATATTTGGACCATTTGGCAATTTTAAGTCTAAGGTTGGAAAAAGGAAACCTATCACATCTGTCTAATGTAACTGAAGGCCGTGCACTCGGCTGTCAAAGCCTTTTTACTATTGCTCTCAACAAAATAATTGGTGATTCAAACCGTCAACGCCACCATAATATATTATATCAACATACAGGGAGGAACCAGATTATGACAATTCCTTGCTGGATCAAACCTTGTGGTATTGGGCCCACGCTAGAGGTCTAAAATGCACAACTTGTCTTGGGCGATTATGGCAACTTTTACCTGGTCAGCCTGATACTCTTCAGAACTCGAGGCAGGAAAGGAAGCGTTGGGAACATCTAAAGGAGACATTGCAGTCAGAATGCATCTGGCAGGGACTTTCTTGAAGGAAACTCCAGGGTGCAGTAGATTTAATACTGCTTGTACTTTATGGTGGCAAACTATTCTAACAGGGCATCCCCCAGTGGTCGAAGATGTCCTTTGCAACCTTAAAATGTAGATGCCACTCATGACCACCTAGCCAACATCTTAACAGCTTCTTTGCTCTGGTATTTAGAGCTCCTCCTAGACTATTGGCTGGCTACCAGAAAGATGTTCTGCTGGTCCAACCCTCTTTAGGGATGTAGGAACTCCTGACACAGGATCCAGGGCGCCACTCTTACCTGTTTGTTGCAATACTACATGTTGGTCATATTGTCTAGTAAAATATGCCTCAGCCTTCCCTTTGTAGTGTAGTTCCTTTTTTCCCTATAGGCCCTGCGCATTGGAATAACATAAACAGCAGTGTAGACGTAGAAGTGCGGTCTTCCAGGTCTCTACTGACTATGCTAAACTTGGGTTTGTACCAACTAGCTCAGAGGTCACTGGAAACTTTCTTGACTGAATAGGGAGTGATCAGCTCCCCTGGCTCAGACAAGAAGGGATTCAGTTTTCCAACAACCGCATAAACATGACAACTTTGCTCCTTAGAATAAGAGTCAATCTCTAGAGTCGTGGGAAACAATAGACAGCTATTTCACTCAGTCAGTTGTGCAGATTACTTTCACCAAGATGCAGAGAATAGAGAGACTGGCGTTTTCAATAAAAGGTATAATTTATTGAACAGTCTTTCTTCTCGTGCAAGAGAAATGAATTGCCACAATTGCAAGACTTGTTGTTATAAAAAGTGCGTACAGTAAAAGGAGGATTGCGAAATAATACTGTAAAAGCATTGATATGGTTTCTTAGCCATACAATGATTAAAATGAATAAAATATATACATTCATATATACATTAGACTAACGTACTCAACTGGTGCTTCTAACTACGCCTACCCCAGTGTACCTGACCTAAGCTTAATACTTGGGAGGGAGTAAGTAAGTAGCAGTTTAGTTAAGTTGGTTTTGCCAAGAGTTTGCTGCAAGAATTCTCTCTAAGGGTTTAGTCAACACCATACCTCTGGAATAGAAAGTTGGAGGCCTTGTATCTCCTTTCAGGACTCGATATTCCAGTCACTCGCAAGAGTAGGCTGGAAACGCCGGAGCTGGATTTTCTCGGCAAGAGAAAAGACAGCGTCTCTCTGGGCGCGCCAAGGAGGAGGAGGAGGAGGAGCAGCGTCCGTGGGTTTCTCGCATCTGCTGGGCTCTGCAAGGGACAGCTGTTCTGCTCCTGTATTCACCACACCATCGTTATCGACGTCGCATTTGCTTATGGCAGCGTTGGTAATATTTATACCTGAAAGGTGCCTTGTTTGACGTAAGTTTTTGGACATAAGACGTCAATAAGGATGTCACTAGGAAGTGATCGTCCTTTCAGTGCTCATTAGAGTTCTATTACTAATCAAAACATAGCAAGCGGGGCTTTCCCAGGTTGCTGGGTTTTATCTTGTTGAAGAACTCTGAGTGTAATCTAGGAATCTAAGATAGTGGCCTCTGCTGTGTCATCTACACTAATGAGCTGCAGAGGCGAGTTTCAGAAATATGCCTGAAAATATGGCTCTGATCGTTTATGCCATTTATAGGGGTATGAATGGATTATAGCCGTATAGGGGCATAAGCTCACAGTATTGATCGGGGTCCTAGATTAGAACACGACACCTTAATGAACGGCCGGAAGGTATTCAAGGCTGCATGCAATGCCTAGAGCTCCAGAAGATTGCTAGAGCATTGGGTTTCTGCTGGAGGCCAGAGGTCTCGTATCTACACCTACCCCAGTAGCAGTGATGCAAGTGTCACAAGTGATTAGTTTGGGTGGTGATTTGAGAGTGGCATTCCTAAGTAAGGTAGGCTCTAGTTTGTCACTTACAAAGGTTGTGAGTTTGTCTCCTGCAAAATATTGAGGTTCTGCTTCAGGCCCTGCATATGCCATCTTATGTCTGGAACGAGGAGTATACATAGCCAGGAGTCCAAGAAGCCTCAGAACTGTCCTCACTGACGCACAGAATTGAGCCGAAAATCATAACCGGATCATATCTTGAATGTCTTGAACTTGTTGGTGTAAAGTTCTTGAACGCTGCTGTGTCCAGAATAGCCCCAATGAAGGAAATCCTATATGGGGGCTCATGTGGGACTTTTGCTTGTCGATGGAAAACACCACAGATGTCAAGAGTTTGACTGTTGTTTGGAGGTTGTCCGCTACAGACTTTGATGAGTCTGGCTTGAGCAGCCAAATCTCGAGGTACTGGAACAGATGTATCCCTAAATTTGAAGATTGGGAACGGCCACGACCATGGCTTTCATGAATGTCTGAGGGGCTAAGGTAAACTTGAAGGGGAGCACAGCAAATTAGAAGGGCTTCAACCCCACTGTGAATGACCGATAACGTTTGACAGATATATGAAAATAATTGTCCTGCAAGTCCCGGAGCACATCTAGTTTCTGGAGTCGAGAGCAGAAAGAGCATTTTCACTTTCTTTCCTCAAAAGGGTAATTAGTGGGTGGAGGTCCATTATAGGTTTGAGGTCTTCATAATTCTTCGGTAAGAGAAATTAGCACAAATAACACCCCTTTCTTCTCTCTGAAAGCAGCACCCTTGGCCAGCAGAGGTTGACACTTTGCAGTAAGATTGCAGAGTGATCCACTGAGTCGTTCTTATATGTGGAAAAATCTAGATGGGGAAGAAATGCAAGGAAGGGTGAAGTTCCTTTGAACTACTTGCAAGACCCATCTGTCCGATGTGAGGTATCTGTCTGGGAGCAAATCTTTTGTCCTGCCTCCTAACCGCAAAGTGTCAAGGCATCAGTTTTCAACCATCTATCAGGCTGTTAGTTTGTAAAAGCATTTGGAGGGATTTTTGTTTGTGGACGCCTGTGCCACCAGACTTTCAGGTGTAGGATGCCTTGTGAAAAAATCTGAATCACCAGGGGCTAATTTATCACTTGACCACAAGTCGACAGACTGAAGCCTCTGAGCACGACTAAGTCCAAGTGATCATAAGAGTGTCTGTAAGAGAGTTGTTAAATGACAACTGTGACTTATAAGAGGTTGGACCTGATTGAACAATCTTAGTTAATACATTTGTTTTACTTTCAGCAGCAGGCAATTGTAAGTCTAGCACTTCTGTTTCCATTTGTGCTACCATTGCAAAAGAGTCACATACTTCCATTGTGGGCCAGGTAGCTAGTCTAGCTTAGTCCCTGGAGATGTGCCTAGGTTGTCTGCCTTATTCTCAGTGTCATGGGGGACATTTTGCATACCATGCACTGAGTCTGATCCAGAAATGGCCTCTAGCCTTTGATAGCACGGGCATTGAAGCAAAGGTCATAAATTGTTGACAGGTTGTACACTGACTGTTTGCACTTTTGTAATGCCATAACTCGACATCGACATAGACCTGGAGCGAGCCCACAAATGCTTGAGGTCGGGTAGCAGCATTGAAGTTGGGTCTGGTGTTAGAGCCTGCTACGGTGCCTGCACAGTAGGGACTGGTATGGACCAAGGGGTCAGAGTGGATGTCTAAGCTGGCATCAGTACAGGCCTGGGAATGGGTGCCATGGTGTCAGTTGGTGTGGCGGGAGAGTCCTCCAGCAGAGATCAACTTCAGCCTCTTATGGCTCTATGGGGTGTAAGCCTGAGGGGGCCAAAAACATCTGAAAGGGCTGCGTTATGGTCTCACTGAATTCTGCCATTTATTGCAGGGTCGACAACATCCAAAGGAATTTAGCCACTCCAAGAATTTTGAGTTTTGGGATTGGGTCGCGTCTTGCATATCCAATTTGCTCATATAGTGTTCTGGACATACCAGGGAACAGAACTTTGCGTTGGTCGGGTTTCGTGACCAAGAATGCGAGCAGGCTGATGGCTTGGAGTGGGAGAGATTTGACTGTGACCTCTACTTATGTCTGGCGATGTAGAGATTCATCTCCCAGTCGCTTATCGCCTTCAGGTGGATGAGGAGATATTTATAGAACACATTTTAGTGTTGTGACCCACGCATCAGCTTCCTCTAGTTGCTACATGATTTAAATCCTGTCACTTTTGGACTCAACGGCATCCCTAGCACACTGTTATATATTAGGAATCCCAGAATAGGCAAGTAGTGGACCACTTTAAGGCACTGAAAGAAATTAAATTACAGCAGGACGCAGGGGTGACGCATACATGCAGCTCTACTGAATTGCTTCTCTTCCCATCTGGACCCACCCATCAGTGTGTAGGAGCATTGCAGAAAAATCTACAGGATCGAGTCTGGAGCCTGGAATTATTCTTGTAGTGGGAAATCTGTAGTTATTACTGTTCATCAAAGATGTGTATATTGCAGCGGTTCCTAATCTGTGCACCCTTCACCCTGGTACGTTGACAAAACTAGCCAGGGGCGCCGCAAACAGATGCCCAAGTAGTGACAACAACCATTGGTAAATGCATAAGTTGTAGCTTGCTGAGTAGTAATATAAGTGTTCTGACTTGTTTTTTGAGAGGCAATATATTGTGCAGTAACTGGTGGCAGTATAAAGCAGGAAGATTAGGTAAAGGGCGAAGGACAAAGAAAGAAAAACGTGCAGGCGACCAGTATGCTTGAAATGCATGCTGATACAAGGACATTAAATTAAAAATGTCGGACAAACAAAACATGCAGCCAATAAGCTTTAAGTGTGCGTTCCAATGGAGTGCAAGCTACATTGTATAAGTTAGAGAGACATACAAGATGTGAAAGAGAAATACAAGATGAAAGAAGATGGGTAACAAGGGCAGGATTCTAATGAACTCTTCTAATGCTGTAGTTTACATTTTAATCCATTATACGTCTCCACACCAGTTATAAGCCAAACATAAATAAAGCCCTAAAGACTGGTACATTTTTCCAAATATGTTTCAGTGGGACGTGCCACTAATTGTTATGAAAGAAAGCTGATTGTTTGATGATCATACATAAATATCACTGCCATTGGTGTAGAGTGCAGTGGCATAGAGTGCATCGGTATAAATTTGAGTGATGTAGTGGCATAGAGTGGATTGGTGCATAGTGGAATAAAGTGGCGTAGACTGCAGTTGCAGAGAGTAGATTGTTTCAGAGTAGAAGGAAGTGGCATTGAGTACAGTGTCATATAGTGCAGTGCTGCAGAGTAGAAAAAAGTGGATTGGAGAAGCGCACAGATGCGGAGAGAGCAGTGTTGCAGAGTAGAGTGAAGTCACAGATTGGAGTGGTGCAGAGTAGAGTGGACAGGTATGGTTCCTTAATTGGGGCACCGGGGCGTTGCGTCCCCTATTAATTTTGTCCCTTTAGCTCTGCCCTAAATGAAATGTAAATTTACAATTGGCTGGCATTTTTTTCGCAGCTGCTGCCGGGCCTGTTGCAGACTGTAGCTGGAGGGTGACGGTTATGAAGCATGCAGTGGTAAGGCTTAACCGTGACATCAGATAGCCAACATGAATGTGAATTGCTTATTGCATGCACAAGTGCGCATGTCAGGGTGGCTGGATGCCTTTCGGTGTCCGGTCTGACATGTGCACTGGAGTCTAGAAGCTCCTCACCCTGCGCAATTAGAGAACTGTGGTGGGGTCTAGGCTACAGCCCCCAAGACTCCTAGAGGGCGCTGGGTTCGGCTTACCAAGCCAATCCTGGTGCTGCGCTCATGTTTTAAGAGCAAGGGAGCAGCACTTGGATTGGCTTAGGCAATAGGTCATTACGTAGGTCTTGTCTAGTGTAGTTTTCACACCAGCTGCCCATCTGCGCTGCCTGGGCGGGATAAAGCGGCTCCCGCCTGGACTGCTCCTCCTTGTTCCTTCCCGGAAGCTCACGGTCACTGACCCATGCCCTGCTATGCCTCAGCTCCGTCCTTGGACTCTGTCTGCCCTCCCTCAGGGGACCCCATGCTCAGGAGCACCTCACTCCTGGTTGGGTACTCAGGGCAGCGCACAATGGCTCGGCTGGACTTTCTCAGGGGAGTCTGGCAGCTGCCGTCCTGCTGGTACAGGCTGATAGTAAGCACCCTTTCCTCTCTGAAATTTAACGGGAGCTGCTATATTATGGAGAACGCACCAGTGGAAAGGAAAGGGCTTTAAGTGGGATGAAAAACTGGGGGAGGGGGTCTTTCAAAGGGGCGTTGCCGATGTAATTAAGCTTGTGGCTTAAAAATACAAATGCTAAAAATCTGTGCTTAGCTTAATGTCCCGCACAACTGGTATTTTGCTATTTCTTTCATTGTATCCAGATATATAATGCAACAAGTAACAGTAACAAGTAACAGTATACCTACAACAAGCCAGCACTTTTGGCTTTGCCAATGGTAGTTAGTTGCATTCAGAAAAAAAGCAACTATACAGAGTCTCTTTAAGGTTAAATCAAAGGCAGTGAAAGGTGGTACTGCTGTAGAGGTAAAAAAATGTCTCCCCTGAGGGCAAACACGGAGAGCCTGATAGGTACCCATCTCAAAAGCTGCTTTTTAGGGCTCACCTATGCAGCGCGCATGCGCGGCATAGGAGGAGACCTTTAGGGATCTATTCACTTTTTACGCCAAAACCTTGCACGCTTTGCATTGCTTTCAATGGCAACTTGTGCACGTTTGGCAATTCCCTTGCGGGAGCTAGCTTTGAAATCTGTTTGTAATTAATTTGCAACCAGATAGTGCCCCTGATCGCTCCTGCAAGGGAAACAGGCGAAGGTCCCCTCCCCCTGCTGCCTCCTCCTCTCCTCACTCCGTTTGGCAGGCTCTCGTCGGACACCGCATCCCCGTTCCTCTAGCTCTCTGTGTGGATCCGAATTGTTTTGGAGGTGACCCTCCCTGCTCGCACCTGCAAGGGAAACGTGCAACTGAAACCCCTTTGAGTGGTGCAGGAAGGGTTAACCGGCTAGCGTTGAGTCAGGTTCAGTGAGTCCTGCTGCTGAGTCAATCCTCACTGCCTCTTCACTGCATTCCTTCCCTCTCAGCAGCAGTAGTCCCAGCTCTTCCCCTTCTTGGAGCACATACAGCAGACACCTACAGACACCTGGGGAACAGGCTGACTAAGAAAACCCCTTTGTTAACCCCTTTCCATTTACCATCTACATTTGGGGGCTGAAAAAACACAGCCTACAAAAAAAATATGTGCAGCTTTTTCACTCCAGCTAAATGCGATATGTAACCCTCTCCAGCGCTCTGTGTGGAGGAAGAGGTGCCTAGCCTGTGGGTCGAGACTTTTTTTGTTTAGTGCAAGTTTTCCTGGTGACCTGGGTAGCTGCGGGGACAGACACGCCGCACTCGACTAGCACCTACCACACGGAGCGTTTTCTTTGGCGCAGTGGTGAGTACAGATTTATGGCGCAAGTGGCAATATTTTCCAATTCACGTATGGGTGTGCTGCCTGTTAGTATTTTCAACTGAAAGTGCGTGAAAGAGTTTTAAAGAACGCACTATTGGAGGGGTGAGTTTGGGGGCATGTATTTTTTTTATCTCTGTGCTTTTGCGTTCTCTACTTGTGCAATAGTCCGGCGTGTTTACAGATCTGTTTTCCCCCTAAATGGTACGCGGAGGGAGGCACCATCTGTTTTGAATGTTGGGCTGTGGTGACCCTGTGTTCCTGTTTGGCCCCCCCCTCCCAACCCCCTTTTGGATACGAGAATGGCATATTTTTTAGTAAACCACCCTTAGTGGTTGTCGGTCTGTGCACCAAAAGTTGGTAAAGCACGTGAAATAGTAGTATGATGATGTAGGAGGGATTCATGACAGGAAGGAAACGTTTATAAGTGTTGGTGGTTTTTGCCACTATTAATGAGCTGTTTTGCAAGCTTTTAAGAATATTTAATGTTCAGGTTTGAACTGGGAGGCCCTACTGAGGTAGTTTACTAGCACTTAGTTGGCAAAGAATGCTTTAAGTGTTATTGTTAAATGCAGGTGCACGCCAGTGGACTCTCTCGCTGTGGTGTGCCTTGGGTTTAGCCCAGCACCCGTGACAGTCTTGCAAAAAGTTGTGTGTGAAATTCCGTTGTTCAAAACTGTATGTGTACACAACACGTCTGTATTAAAAAAAAAACACGCAATCAATCATCATTACACTACTTACCAGAGGAGTGAACAATTTATGACCGAACACCACCCAACACACAATTCCGAACATATACACAAAATGCAGAAGGAAACTAGTTCAGCAGAACATGTAATTTTTATACAACAATTCAGTTAAATGGGAGTGCGTGTTTTGGTATAACTGTCTGTAAAAAAGCTGACTGTCACACAATAACTCAATCAGAAACAACTAAAGAGTATCTTTAACTATAATATACATAAAGCACAAAAGGAGAAACGGTAAGACGGCCCGTCCACCACCACCCTTAAGTGCGCTACACAAAATATTAACTGTGTCAACAAAGGTAGTGAATTATCAGTGAGGAAAAATGAGCCCTCAGGCACCCACACATGGTAGGTAGCTGTTTGTCTTCATCGGGATCCTGTAGTTAGTACGTGTAAAAATACAACAAACCAAAAAGGTGCAGGTTAAAATGAGTGTAGACCACTCCCTTGACCAACACTTTTATTAGAGGAGTGATTCGAACCCAATTAAAAAACAGTGTGAATAAATGTACAAAAAAGGGTTAAGTAAAGTTGAACCCCCTGTCCTAAAAATCAGTCGACATGTTTCAGCTTTAGAGTCCTATTCGACCCAGCATTCCTCAGGACCAGTAGTTATTCTCTCCCAAACGGGCAGGGCACACCCTAAAGAGCCTACTCACATTGGGAGGAAGGTAATCAAGTATAGATACGCTTTTACCAACTTGTAATCGCTGCACTGGTAAAACTCAAGTGTGCAACCTCTGTTCTATGAGGGAAATGGAATCTGAAATGAGACCAACAGAATAAAATATAGATAGTAAATCATTTTAGAATTTTCTTCACTTACAGGTATTTAACACAGTTATACCTTTAAACTACCCGTCACACACCCAGTGGCACAGTCAAATCCATGTGTGCAACCACCTAAAAACATATCCCTGTCCATTATGCAGAGGGCAAGTTTAAACTTTGGCCACTAACTACCAACTTGGTAGAACAACCAGAAGCATTTATTGTGCCCCATATCTCAATATCCTGGCTTAACCTTCTTGCCCACAATCTTCATTTTGTAATAAAATTAAAAACAACAGTTTTCCTTTGAGAAGCTACTAGGGGCCAAATGTATTGCGCATCCCTGTGAGTATGTACTTATTTACATCACGCCTTAATAACCGGAAGACCCTGGTACATGCATTACAACATTCATCATTCTATAGACTCACTCAGCTTGTTTTCCAACTGCTTCCTAAACACAGAGAAAGACTAACTTTCACCTCAGGATCTGTTTGGAAAAAACAAACTTAGAGTCATTTTCTTTCTCAATATCGTCAGGGTGGAATAGACCTAAATTCGATTTATTTTTTTTGGAAAACCTTTATTGGTACTTCAACCAGTTACAAATATGGGCCTACAACCACCAGGGCCGGCCGCTAATCAGTTTCATCACAGCAAGTCAGTTAGGACACGACTCGGCAGCCCGGGAAGCGAATGTACCACAAATTCAATTAAAACTGGCTATTAAGCATACCATGCGAATGACAGGATTCTAAAGGCTCCATTTTACAATATAAAAATAGAAGGATCAGGTGCCATACAATATCACAGAGTCGCATAAAGGGCGGGCAAAATAGTAGGATTTCCACAGTTAGATCGATCTCATTTAAGACCGTGGCGCTAAGGCATACAATTCAGGATAAACAAGCATACAATCACAGTTCGCACCAGTTAAGCGCCCGCCCAATGATACTGAAATACCGTGAAAAGTATAGGCACAGATAAGAAAAATCGATAATTGACAGAAGAGTGGACCCACTCCGCTGACCCGAAAAAGGAAGAAGCAAAAGAAAAGGCAAAAGGAAGGATACGAAAGAGAGAAAAGGCCATAGAAACAATAAAGGCAAAACAAAAAGTCCCCTCCACCAACCACCCACCCTGCACCCCTGCAGATGACTACGGCCTACCCCCCTAGCAGCGTGCCTGTCGCCCCAAATAACTGAAACCCGAAATATAGGAAGAACAAAGAGAAATAAAGAAGAACTAAACCCCTACACTAAAAGTAGAAATGGAGGAGGGCTTTATCGTACGCATTCCTGGTCTCTCCCCACCACCTTAACAAAGAATCCCCCACAAAGCTGACACAATCGAGCAGAATACAATAGAAAATTACACGGAGGAAACTATAAACCCCGCCCAGTCTCCGTTAACCTAGTAAAGCAATCCCGTTACCGATGAAACCATAGTGTGAAACCCAAAACAGTCTCAGCCTTGGCCCGTCGATCAAATTTGCTGATTCCCTCCGATAAATAGAGCCCCATCGTCAAATTGTCAAAATATACACAGAAGTTGTCGAAATATAGTCTGTTAGATGGAGAAAGGATGGCAAATCCCAAAGTAGATGGCCGGTTCCAACGATGCCCCCCCCCCCCCCCCCTCCCGACTCCGAGGCCAGACACTGTCCCATCCGCCATCTTGATGGACCAGCTGGGAAGGAGGTGTGACACAATCCAATACAGTTCACAGTTCCGACCAAAAGTTTCCGGAGTGGGAACAGCAGTTAAATGTTCCGCTGGTTGCGAAACCAAAGATTCCGACCATATAGCAGATCTCAGCATGTTCGATCAGTTCCACTTCTGTAGGGGCAGGCACAGTTCCACGCACCGGGTCTGAATGCACCGCTGGGGTGTCTGTCGACAGTTGAGCTGGCCGCCGGGTCCCGGGTAAGTAGGCAGGGTCCGGTCTCGATCTTCTAATTCCATCCACTGCCGACATCAGATTCCAGACCTGGGCCTTCCTAGTCACCTGAAGTGCCTCGAGGGCTGCCAGCACTAACCGCAATGACGGGCCGCACTTAGCCCGCTCCGCCGGGTTTCGCATAACATCAGGCATAGTGATCCCCTCGGAGAGTCGCCCTCCCCGGGGGAAGATTAGTCGGAGTAGGAATCAACCGTGAGGGACAGATCGTCAACATGCGTTTGTGCGCGCCAAGTCTCCAACCCAAAGGCACCGGCGATGCGAACGCTAGGCCTCCGAGTCATGGACCCCCTCCACACCGCCTTGGGCGCCGCTCGTCTCCTCACCTTCGATACGAGACCAGGCAGCAGATCGGCAGCAAAGCAATCCAAAAGATGTCGAAAGTTCCATGGACCGGACCCTGCCGCCCTCCTCGGTCCGCTTATGTTCAACTAGGACCCGGCTGGACCAGCACTCGAGACCCCGGCTTCCAGACTGGGTTAGGCCTCAAGTCAAACCTCGACATTACTCCACTCCACAATGTCGGAAAAGTCTCGGGATTGCTCCATCGGACTGCAGATTAGTTCATAGACACGGATATGGGGCGGAATATCAGGATAGATGACAGGATCTTCGAGCGAAAGACGGAGGTCAATGGAGCCGGGAGACTACGCGGCCATCTTGCTTGCTGTCGTAGCTCCTCACCCTAAATTCGATTTTAAAATCGCTTGTGAGGTCTGTTATTAGTGATGTCAAACCAATTAGTTACACATTTTCGTGGTGACTTACTCAGTCAATCCTAAAAAAACATCTTCATGAGTCCGTGGTGGGGGAATTCTTCACGTCAGCATCTATTAGAAGTAGCGTGAAAGGAGAGTCAGTTCCCTTTTAAACAGATGCATCCGAATCTCATTATCAGTGTGTTTACTTAAGAGATTCAATATTGCTTTTCCGCTTCAAATAGAAAGTAACCCTCCCGGTTTTCAAATCCCCCATCAACTGTTAAACAATATGCAGACACCCTGCCCATCTCGCGGGGCGAACAAACCCACCGTTAGTCTGCGCACTGTTTAATTTTTGGCGACATAGTACTGGTTGATAATCCGAATTAGAAACCGGTTGCCACGTGTAAATCAAAGTTCCTAAAACATGTGCAAAGCCATATTTTACTCACTTGCTGGCTGACGGCTCCCCGCATATCCACCTAATCTCGGCTCTTCCACGGCTCGTAAACAACTCGAACCGCGGAAGAAACCTTCTTTTGACCTCACACGACCTTACGCGACCTACGTGCTCTGTAACCACGTGATCAGGTCAGATCCCGTTTGTTGCAAATTTAAAGCCGAAGTGTTCACCGATAATTGGACAATAACGGTGTCATTACGTATTTACTTTAATGGAATTTTTTCTTCAAATGGCACCTTGCGTCATAAGGAGCTTTTCTGTTTAAATAACTCAACTGAATGAACATTTCTATATACACAATGGAACTCAGTGTCTACAGACAAGCTTCGACAAGAAAAAGAAAACAATCCATTAAGGAACCTCTCAGCCTGAGCATCTTTTCAAATTAGAATCCAATCACTGCATGTCTATACCTCCTCAATAGATGCAAATCTCATGCCAGTATTAGTACCTATAGCAGAAGGATGATTTTACTTGTCACTATTAGTTGCATGTCATTACCAGTTCTCGGAGCCAGAATTTAGTAAATACATGTGTATTAGAGGAGTATTGTAAGTTGTCTGGCTATGATCTTATACGGTAGACAAAGAAGCATATGGTCACTCATATTCAATGTGTCACGGTATTTTTGCCATATAATGTGTCACCGCATTTTTACCATGTAATAGCCCCGCCTCTGTTAGTAATCAGACACTACACTCACAGTACTCTATACAACAATATGTTAGCGTCTCATCACGGACCCCCAAGGAATATCATTGTTCAGTCCATGACGGTAAGTTGCCAAGCGGTGTATCCATCTTTGTTCTTTTTCAAAGATGGAACTTTCACCGCTATGCTCAAGATGTTCTATTATGGTCCATTTTAAATAATTCGGGCCATGCCCCCATTCTAGAAAGTGTGCTGTCAATTTAGTTGTGTTGCTCTGGCACCTTACATTGCTACGATGTTCTCCTATACGTAGTTTTATTTTTCTTGTGGTCATGCCCACGTATTTCAAAAGACATGCGCAGACTATCAAGTAAACCACGTTACTCGTATTGCAGTTGGTATGGCTTCTAAGGTGCCGAGTTTTGCCTTCCTCCAAGTCAAGGGTTTTGGTTGCCGTGGTCAAATGACACACACTGCATCCTCCACAAGGGTAATGGCCCACAACTGGTGGTAAACCCCAGGTGGTGAGCACATTTGGATTCTGTATTGTGTTCCTATTGCTGGGGCGAGTGTGGACTAATGCGTCCTTCAGGCTTCTCTCACGCCTGTAGGCAAAAAGTGGCTTTTGCCACTCTAGGCCATTGGTGGTCAAAATCCTCCATTGTTTATTTATAGTCCGGTTTACTACATTTGAAATGTTGCTATATGTAGTTACACAAGTCAGCGATGTTTCAGGTTCTCCTTCTCTTGTGTCATCTTCTAGTAGGGCTTCCCTATTTTGATTTCTGGCCCTCTTACAACTTTTCTGCTGGATACCCTCTGTGTGATAGTTTATCAGTCAGATCCTTAGCCTGCTTCTTATAGTCAGTGACACTGCTGCAGTTTCTACGTATACGTAGGTACTGGCCAAAAGGTAAGTTTTCCCGCAAAGTGCGCGGGTGAAAACTCGTAAAGTGCAGCAGGTTATTTTTACTGGTGGGTTTGTAATACGTCTTGGTTGTTAAATGGTCACCAGTTCTGGTGATCGTAACATCCAAAAACTCGATGGTATCCCGACTATGTTGGTGGGTGAACGTCAGATGTGGGTCACAGGTGTTCACCCAATCGAAAAAAGCCAAAAGGCTCTCCTCGGTTCCCTTCCATATCAACAGCACATCATCAATGTACCTCTGCCACAGGATTACATTGAGAGTGTATGGATTGGTATTGGCGAAAATATGGGTTTTCTCAAAATTATAGACGTATAATCCAGCAATACTAGGGGCAAAAGTGCTGCCCATAGAAGTCCCTGTCTTTTGTAAGAAGATCTGATCTTGATACTGGAAATAGTTACGTTTTAAGGCCAGAGTTGCACACTCAATGACAAACGTTCTAGAGGTGTTATATTCCCACGTAGTCTGTTCCAAAGCATCCACCAGGACCTTCAATGTAGCATCTTGGGGAATGCAGGTGTACAGGCTTTCAATGTCTAAAGAGACAAGAAAGCACGATTCCTCAGGTAGTTTTACTGTCAGAAGCAGTGCCAGTAAGCTCTTGGTATCCTTAATATAGGTACTCGTCGATTGTATCAAAGGTTTGAAGAAAAAGTCGCAGTATTTAGGAAGGGGTTCTAAAAGAGACCCAATACCCGAAACAATGGGTCTTCCAGGAGGTGGAAGACGGTTCTTGTGGGTTTTGGGTAGACAATAAAAATATGGAACTTTTCCTTAAGAATTTGTAAGGAAGTCTGCTTCGTGTTTGCTGATGTAGTCATCTCGCTCTGCAGTCATCACTAGTTCAACTATCTCATCCCTTAATGATGATGATGGATCCTCCTCCAAAATTAAATAACTCCTTGTGTCACTAAGGAGGCGTCAACATTCAGCGTCATATGCAACAGTATCCTGTATAACGATGCCTCCGCCTTTATCGGCGCTCTTGATCACGATATTAGGGTCATTTTTTAATGATTCTATGGCTTTGTACTGAGCACTAGTTAGATTTTTGAACGGTGTCGGTTCTTCAATGTGTTCTACTTCGTGGAACACCGCTTGTTCAAAGGCAATTATTTCTGCCGGAACGAAGTGTGCAGGAGGAGTAAAGGTTGATCTGTTTCTGAAATTGGTATCACTGCTAGAGGTTTGGCTTTCTGCTGAGTCTTGATTCTCAATAAAAGCCCTCAACCGCAATTTTCTAAAAAACTCACTGAGTTCACAAAACAGTTTGAAACGATCAAGACGTGGTGTTGGTATAAAGCCTAACCCTTTCTCCAAAACAGACTGTTCATCCGAATTTAAGATTCTGCTACACAAATTTGTGACTAAACTTGCACATTGCTGGGGCCCACTCTCTGTTCCTGCGTTTTGCTGCGTGTGTTGTCTCCCACTTCCTCTGGTGTCTGCCAACGAACTTGATTCCCTCCCCGTCTCTTGCCCCGGCCTCTCTGGCCAAACCCTAAAAAATGTGGGGGGTACCTGTTCGGTTGAAACTGGGGGTGTGGAACAAAATGTGGATTCCAGCCCATCTGTGGTGGAAACGGTGGGTGACTGTAAGGATTTGGGTGAAAAACTCCATTCCCTTGCTGTTGATATGGGAACCAATTTGAGTTATTTTGTGGTCTTCTACACGATAACTACATTATTTCAGCATTTCCCAAAGGTAACATTTTACAGACTGGCCCAATAAAAGACAATTAGACATTTTGTTCACTTTGGATAGGCCTTCTTTTATAACCAGCATTAGCATATCCAATAGGTCTCGCCTTTGAGACATTATAAGTGTTTATACATGCAACAGTTGATGTTGCACCAAAGATATTGTGCTGCATAATTACATACTTATAAGGTCCCAAAGGCGAGACCTATTGGCCATGCCAATGCTTGTTAGTACTGCAGTTGCAGAGCCCCGACCGGACCCAGCCCACTTAAATCCCTGGGAAAGAATGTCATGCACGTTACATACTGATCGATGCTCGTTCTATTTCTGTGAGTCTGCAAAGTAGTGCTCTTCTGTGTATCCAAGTCTCAAATATGCCATCCCGTGAGTGCCCGCCACTGCTGTGAAAATCTACTGATGTACATTCCAGCTTCACTCACTACAGTGCCAGAACATCAGTGGTATTCATCCCCGGGGGAGTGGACTAGAGCCAGGGTGAGAGACTCGATCAGAGAAAACATTAGTGTGGTGCCAATATTTGGATAAACTCTGTATCTTTGAAGTAAAATAGAACAAATAATATTGGACTGTTTTTTTTATTTTCATTCTTTTTACACTGATTACATTGTAAATGAATCTTTCAGTGGTAAAGTTGACCCATGTACGAAGCAGTGAACAAGTCCATGCTTAGACGGGGTGAATGGGGCTCTTGTTCATGGTCGCCGTGGTATCTTTGTGAGCTGGAGCATCAAACATCTTAAAGATTTTGGGGGCCCATGCCAAATGTATTTTGGGGGGCCCTGTTTGAAATGGCTTTGAATTTATGATCTAATTACAGTTTTTTCATGCCTACTTTGGCCAAGTCCCTGACACGCTGACAGACACACCAGCTCAAATTCTAAATATTTTCCATCTAATAATGAGGCCTCATGATATCTACTTACAAGTACGGCAACTTTCAATTTGACCCCACACTCTTTCCACCCAATTGACTCAAGTGCAGTGTAAAGTCAGTGGAGGAGTAGGAGGAGGGTGAAGCATGGGCATAAATATGCCTTAATTATTTTTCACTGGCTCCCATGAAACTGTCACCGAAGTTAGCGTATTACCCGCCTGGAGACAAACTCATCAATCCATTTATAAAGCCCTCATCCAGTTAGACTTTGAAATTCCACAAGCCATTGCCATCTCCAAAATGTACTTTGAAATTAAATGAAATGGGATTGGCAATAAAACACGCTTGTCAGCAAAGCGTTACTTGAACTACTATTTTGAATTGAATTTTATTTGAACAATTGCTTGGTTACTTAAAACCCTTGCAATATTTACAGAATATATATTTACATAGTAAGTTACGATTTCAGTAAAATCTTCATTTATCAAATATATCAGTAAATATCTCATTACTCACAGCCTTTCCATCCACCGTAGATATACCGGAGTCGTCGCCGCTGGAAGACTGACTACTCAATGGACCCCTTAGAACTAAGGCAATATCCCTAATTTAAGAAAATAAGCAATAACCTCCCAGATACTTTTCCGAAACTCAGGGAATGCTGGCAAGAGGATATAGGCCGCCTCGAGGACGGAGACTAGCAGAAGGCGCTAATGTCCCCACGTGAGGCGGCCATACCTCAGAGATTTTGTTTGATCCAACTTAAAATACTCCACCGGTCATATATCACTGGGCTAATATTGGCCAAAATAGGAACCAGGCCGAATGACAGGTGTGTAAAAGGCTGTATTCAACGGGCCACATACTACCATTCTCTGTGTGCATGCCCCAAGGTACGTCCACTATGGGAGGGAGCCACGACTCATATGTTTAAGGCCCTGGGTAAAGACATAACATTAACCCCACAACTCGGACTACTAAACATCTGGGAGGCCACTGACTTAACAGAGATCGAACAGTTCACAACACTGGGATACACACTGGTGAAGAGGGAAATAGCCAAGAATCTGAAAGACACACGTTAGTGATAGATTCCTTACCTTAGAATATCCCCAGGCGTCAGACTGGATCCAGAAATGTTTGCGTAGCAGTACCCTTGCGCGTCTGTAGGCGTCGTCTGCGGCTCCGCGTCCATCGTCGCCGTCGTGGGCGCTGTGATGACGTCGTCGGAGTACTTAGACGCCGCCTCCGCGTGCTGACATCAGTTCTTCTTTTTTCCACGCCAGCAAGCGCAGATCTAGAAAAAGCAGTACTTTAGTCACTTTTTGACTAGACTTTTTGATCCCTTTTGATCATTTTTCTTGAGTCTTGCGACTCCGGACGGTGCCGATAGGGATGCCAGGTTTCAAGCCTTGTGAGGATTGCGACCGACTAATGTCGGTCACCGACCCTCCCCGTCGGTGTCTCCACTGTCTCGCCGTCGACCACGACGACAAGACCTGCCCCGACTGCCGGGCCCTGACTTCGAAAGCTAGGCGGGAGCGGTCCCGCAAGCGACTCTAACTCCGGCAGTCGGCCCGCGCCGCGAGAGGTCCCGGTCCCACTGGAGGTCGAGGGACAGGTCACGGGGAAGGAGCCATCACTGCTCCGAGAGTCGACATCGCTCCTCCGGGTCGAAGTCATCAGGTAAGCACAAGAAGTCAAAGAGACATCATCGCTCTTCTGACTCCCCCCGACGCTCTCGCGGCTCCGTGTGACACCGCACCCGCGGCTCCGTCGGCGTCGCGGCCTGCTCCACACCCTCCGGTCCCTGGGAAGAACGCAACGCCAGGGGAGATCGAGCGTTTCCTCATGGCCATGAGGTCCGTCTCTTCCCCGATGGGCTCCGCGGCGCCTTCGGGCCCAGCGGACCCGTCTGGGGCCCCTAGCAGATCGGGGGCCTCGGCCCCGACGCCGCCGGCGCCTTCGGGCCCGGGGCCGTCAAGAGGACTGGACAGGTGGACTTGGGGATGCCAGTGATCTGGACACCTCACCAGACACTGGCTTTGTCTCGCCTCCTACCGTGGCTACGGAGGAGGGGGCAACCTACAGTGTGGTGTTGATGAGGGCGGCCAAGGCCTTGGGCCTTGAGCTCCCCGTCGTGGCCCTGAGGACTAACCTCCTCACTGAGGTCCTTAAGCCGCAGTCAAGCTCGGCCGAGCCTCTGCTGCCGTTTAATGAGGCATTGACCGACGTTCTTTTGGGCAATTGGTCTAGGCCCGCTACGGGTTCGCCCGTAGATAGGAACGTGGCCAGGCGCCACCGCCCGGCCCCGGGCGACCCATGTTTCCTGTCCACCCACCCCACCCCGAAAGTCTGGTCATCCAGGCATCCAATTCCCAGACTGCATTCCTGTCGGCTCCGCCGGACAGGGAATCCGAGGTATGAGCAGTACGGCAAAAAGGTATTCTCATCCCTTAGTCTGGGACTGCGGTCTTCCAACACCGCATGCCTCTTGGGCCGCTACACCCACTCTCTGTGGGACACGGTCGCGGAATTGCTGCCAGAGTATCCGTTGGAGGAATGGGCCAAACTCGGCCAAGCCCTTGTGGAAGACCGGGATGCAGCAAAATATTCTGTCCGGTGTGGGCTGGATACCACCGACTCACTAGGCAGAGCGATGTCAACGACGGTGACGATTCGTCGCCACGCCTGGTTGAGGTCCGCCAACTTTTCGGCCGATGTCCAGAATACTCTGATGGACATGCCGTTTGATGGCCGTCGCCTTTTTGGCGACAAGGCAGACCATGCGCTTGAGCACTCTAAGGACTCCAGGGCTACGGCCAAGCCTTGGGCCTCTCGGCCCCCCTCCAGTAAACAGGTGCCTTTCGCTCCTTTTGTGGCCAAGGAAGGGGTGCCCCCACACGTGCTGCCAGCCACGCACCGCAGACTAACATCCAACTCGGTGGCGGCCGTGGAAATCGCCGTGGAGGCGGTCTGGGACAACTGCGAGGCCAGTCCACACCCTCCCCCGCAGCATCCGCCTCAAAACCCTCTTAGTCCGTGCTTTTCGGCCCATGTGACGCCAGTGGGGGGCAGGGTTCGCCATCACCACTCCCACTGGCACACTGTCACATCGGACAGGTGGGTGCTGCAAATCGTCCGAAGGGGCTACTCCCTCCCCTTCGAGACGACCCCTTAATGCCATGCCACCGCAACACAACCGCATATCGGGGAATCATTTGCGGCTTCTGCAGGAGGAAGTTTCGGCCCTCTTGGCCAAGGGGGCCATCAAGCGCGTTCCTGGGCCAGAAGTAGGATGTGGTTGCTATTCCCACTACTTTCTGGTACCCAAGAAGGGCAAAGAGGGTCTATGCCCTATCTTGGACCTACAGAACGTCAACGGCTTCCTCCGGAAGGAGAAGTTCAACATGCTGAAACTGGCTCAGGTCTTAGCTGCCCTGGACCCAGGAGACTGGATGGTAGCGTTGGACTTGCAGGACGCTTATTTCCACATCCCCGTCCTGCCGGCCCACCGGCGCTACCTGCGGTTCACGGTAGGCCACGAGCACTTTCAGTTTACCGTGCTCCCCTTCGGCCTTACAAGCGCCCCACGGGTGTTCACGAAAGTGATGGCGGTGGTCGCAGCTTATCTGCGCAGGTTAGGGGTTTCAGTCTTCCCCTACCTCGACGACTGGTTGTTGAAGGCGGGCTCGCCCCAGGCAGTCGTCAGCCACCTCCAGACGACGGCAGACCTCTTGCACCAGCTGGGGTTCTCCATCAATGTGCCGAAGTCACACCTGTGCCCCTCTCAGAAGCTCCTGTTCATCGGAGCGGTTCTCGACTCGGCGCAGTTTCGGGTTTACCCACCCGAACAGCTGGTACGGGATATACAGGCTCTGATTCCGATCTTTCAGCCTTTATCCCGAGTCTTGGTCAGGTTGACGCTGCGGCTTCTGGGGCTGATGGCTTCCTGCATCCTTCTGGTGCATCACGCCCGTTGGCGGATGTGGGCTCTGCAGTGGGACCTGAAGTTTCAGTGAGCCCAGCATCAGGGCAACCTGTCCGACTATGTCCTGATCTCGGAGGGCACTGCGAGACACCTGCAGTGGTGGCTCATGGACCGCGATTGGGTCAGCGGCAGATCCCTCTCCCTTCCCCAACCGGAGCACGTAGTTGTGACGGACGTGTCCCTCCAGGGCTGGGGAGGCCACATGAGAGGCGGAGATCAGAGGCCTCTGGTCTCCGGCGGAGTCCTGGTTCCATATCAACCTTTCGGAGCTGCGAGCGATTCGTCTAGCACTGAAGGCATTCCTCCCCTCTGTCCGGGGGAGTGTAGTGCAGGTGTTCACGGACAACACCACCGCCATGTGGTACTGCAACAAACAGGGCAGGGTGGGGTCGTTGACCCTCTGTCAGAAGGCTCTGTGCCTTTGGCAGTGGCTGGAACATGAAGGTGTGACCCTGGTGGTTCAACACCTGGCAGGTTCTCTGAACGCCAGGGCGGACGAACTCGGCCGCCGGTGCATGATGGATCACGAATGGCGTCTGAACTCGGACGTGGCGCAAGGCCTCTCTCAGCAGTGGGGAGAGCCTAGGTAAGATCTATTCGCCACCGAAGAGAACGCGCAATGTCATCAGTTCTGCGCGTTGGAATTTCCAAGGCGGCACTCGCTCGGAGACGCTTTTCATCGCGAGTGGAGTTGCGGTCTGTTGTACGTTTTTCCGCCTATACCACTTCTGCCCAGAGTGCTGAAGAAGATCAAGCGCGACCGGGCACAAGTCATCTTTTTGCCTCTGGACTGGGCATGAAGGTACTGGTATCCCGAGCTACTCAGTATGTCAGTCGTCGATCCCCAGGTTCGTCTGCCTCTTCAGGAGGACCTTCTGTCGCAGCAGAAGGGGACGGTCCTCCACCCGAACCTGTCCAGTCTCCACTTCCATGCTTGGAGATTGAGCGGCGACAGTTGAGGCCATTTGACTTGCCTCCTGAAGTCTGTAACATCATTCTGGCAGCCAGGCGTCCCTCCACAAAGTCGGTATACGCCTGCAGGTGGAACAGATTTTTGGCATGGTGCACAGCAAAGGCTGTGGATCCTCTCTCTGCCCCTCTCTTTGAGGTTCTTCTCTTCCTTCTTTCTCTTGCCCAGCAGGGCTCTGCTCTGGGCACTATCAAGGGCTATCTTTCTGCCCTTTCAGCCTTCCTAAGGCTGCCTGATCAACCATCTTTGTTCAAGTCCCCTGTTGTTAATCGATTCGTGAAAGGCATCACACACACGTTTCCACCTGTTCCCTTTGTGATGCCTCAGTGGGACTTGAACCTGGTTCTTACTTTTCTGATGTGCGCTCCCTTTGAGCCACTTCACAACTGTCCTATCCGCCTTCTAACTCTGAAGGCTGCTTTCCTGGTTGCCATCACCTCTTCCAGGAGAGTGAGTGAGCTCCAGGCTCTGTCCTCTAAACCTCCTTTCCTTTCTGTCCATCCGGACAAGGTTGTGTTGCGGACAAAACCCTCTTGCCCAAGGTAGTCACAGCCTTCCACATCGGGCAGTCCATCACCTTGCCCATCTTCTTTCCGCCTCTGCATCCCTCAAAGGAGGAAGAGCGGCTCCACCGTCTGGACCCAAAACGTGCGCTTTCATTCTATTTGGATCGCACACGCCAGTTCCGGGTGGATGACCAACTCTTTGTCGGTTACGTGGGCGCTAAGAAATGACGGGCGGTGCACAAACGGACTATCTCGCGGTGGATCTTGTTGTGCATCCAAGCGTGCTACTCTTTGGCTAAAAAGGAACCTCCTGCTGGGCTGAGGGCCCATTCCACTCGGGCCACGGCGACTACTACTGCCCTGGGCCAAAGAGTCCCCTTGCAGGACATATGTCAGGCAGCTACGTGGGCCTCGCTGCACACTTTCGCAAGATACTACTGCCTGGACAGCCAAGTCCGGAGGGATGGCTTCTTTGGCCGACCGACGTATAGTTATCAAGGACCCCCTGATTACATAGAGTTTGTGATTCCTAGGTCCGGGATAGATAAACAATTGACAATAAACAACCTAGGCAATCATAACTAAAATGTAATGATAGACACAGAAATATTAAAAGAGAAAGAGCTACCAGTAAAATCAGATTCTGATATTTATTAACACTTATATTAAAAAGGACATGAATTGCATATACATACAAAAATTCATCAAAGAAATATTTAATCACTATACATAAAATAATATTTTAAAAAAAATATACAATACAACACACAATTATTAACTAATCAAAAGTGGCAAAATAGTTCTCGACGCGCGTTTCGGCGACCAGCGCCTTCTTCTGGAGGAGCCACGTGTTTTCTATAAAAGAATTTGTGAAAGAAATATACAGAGATAAAAGCCATTATACATAATTCTTAAAAAGTATTATTGCGATCTTAAAAAACAAATCTATTAACAGGTAGCTTCATTTAATTCTCTTATTTTCTAAACCAGTTTCAATAGTAAACATTTCATTTCAATTCCTTGTACATCTCCAAGTTGAGACAAAAGAAGGGGGTGGGGGAGGGAATTAGTAATAACATATTGATTCCCTTGGGGCCGATGGGAAAGGGGACGTTATGTTTGTTTGGGGGGGGGGGCGCCATTTAGCTCATTTTAATATACAGTATTCAAGGAGAGCGATTTTATCCATATACTTACATATAAAAACGATATGTTTAAGAAAGGAGCATGAATGGCTCAAATTCTTTCTTTCTTCTTGATATTCTTCTAATTAACAAGAAACATCCACATGATGAACAGCTAGTCAGGTCTCAAAACTGTGGGAGACAAGTGATAATTAGGAATTTCTAGTTCTCAATAGTCAGTCATTTTTGGTGTTTAACCGCTAGCCTGTCACACAACTTTTTTAGTTTGAAAAGTGACATTTACTCCTTATTTATGTGTATACGACATGGTTAGCTATCCTTATATATCTCTTAAAGTCCATTCTCGACTAAATAATTGAGATATTCTGGTTCTTAATGGGCAACCATTGTTAGTATTAACCAGTTAAAAACTCTTCTATATGGAAGATGACAGTTGTTCCTTATTCACATATTCAAAACATTGCTAACTATCTTCATTTATCTCTCTGATTCCATTTTCATTTATTTAATAGGGATGTAGAGCGAGGGATCGTTCTTTACTGTAGCAGCGGTGTTTTATTATTTATATACTATGAGTTGGCTACTAAGGGAATAAGCATTCTTTACTCTGGTCGCAGTATATCATTATTTCTATGACTAATGGTTGACTGCTAAGGAGAAAAAAGAATCTGAGCATGTAGTTACCATGGCATAGAGTCCGACTTATATACCGGGTAATATATGGATCTGTGATTCTTGAAAGAAAGCCCGGGTCTGAAATAACCGAAGGGGTAAATATTCGTATTAGTATTCGCTTAGATTATTAGATTTCAATCTTTTTATATATATATTCCTATGGAAACCTGTACCTGATATAATAGATGAGACAGGCTTAAACTTCTTGCCGTCCGCTCGCCGTCTGAGCGGTTGCGTCATCAGCATCGAACCGGTTAAAGCCTCACTTCCATATGTTCTTATTGGAAGGAATTTTGCTCTTATGACTTCTAGTAGGGTGACAAAACCGGTCCAGCAACCATTTTCTTCAAATTTTTAAAAGTTTTAGCTAAAGCCAGGCCTTTCTTTTTGATTGCCTCCTTCTGTGCAGAAAAGTTCCCTTTATTGTCTAAAATTACTCCGAGATATTTGTATTCGGCTGTATTTTTCAACTGCTCTTTACCCATAAACCAAGATTGTGCTTGTGTCGACTAGAGCTTCGCTGATATGTTTGCAGTTAATCATATGATACACAGGGAAGTTGTACGGCTTGTGGGAAAAATGTGTCGTTCCCACTTTCTAAAAGACCCGGCCCCTATTCAAAAGTATTCGGCTCAGAGCTGACGGTTCGGGCTGGATTGTTCTATGAGGCAGAGGCTCAAGACTGATTTGCATATTGCTGGGTCTGAACTGGAGTAGCGAAGTGAGCTAAAGAATGATGATAGATTCAACCACGATCTGTGATTGGGGGTGAGTGTCTAAAAAGTGTCAGCGCTCCGTCCATCATCTCCTTGTATTTGCTCTGTGCTATTGGCACCATTGAATAGATGCGATTGTTGGCTGGTGACACTCTCATTTCAAATATATTTTGTGTTCAATTCTGCACGGCCGGCCACGTTCTTATTTAATGATGTCCTGTTTACGCGGGCCTCGGCTGCTTATTAATTTCTTTATGGGATTTATTCTTGCTTACTAGTGATTACTGTTCTAATGGTTTCTATAGAAATCATTGAAACTACTGAACACTGCGGACAACCACGTATCTTCTATCCTTTTATTACAGTGTTAAACGGAAGTAACGAACCATAAAAATGTCACTCTGAGAGTTATTGATTGCATGAGCGCATCACTGCATATGAAAGCTTAATTATTCAGGTTTTATAAATAGTTGTAGGATTACGGTCCCTGTCTGCATTGTACTCGCAGCTCAGAGAGAATAAAGCTCCTTCACTGCCCCCCACAAGATTCAGACCTCCATTACATGGGGTTTCCGTCCACGTTAAGGTCTGAGGAGTGGCTGGCATGATTTTGAAGCTTGTGTCCTCACCATGGAGCGTATAAAGGAAGCAGACCGCTCACTGTGCTCACCTGCCTCCAGTGCACGGTGAAATTTGCACACTACAGTAACTTAAATATTTTAATTCTGTAAAATATAGGGTTTTTCATGAGTTTAAATATTTCAAGTCTGCACTATCAATTGTTTTATAAACAATCTTGCATCATTAAATGTGCTTTAAAATGCTTGTTTTTCCAACGGTTTTTTTCAAATGTTCTCGATGGGAGAACCCTTGAGCCCCACTTATGACAGTCTTGTTTGCTCGTGACACAACACCAGCCAACAACTTTTATAGCACCTTTTTCAATTGTCACCAGCCGTCACGAAGAGTGGAATGATAGAGTGCATTGACATAGTCAAGTGGAATGTGGCATAGAGTGCAGTCATGCAGAGTGCAGTGTCGTAGAGTGGTGCAGAAAGCAGTGACGTGGAGAGTACAATGACATAAAGTGCAGTGTGAGACTTTTCTCTATGACTTTTCTCTATTTTCATGCCATGGACACAGACTTGTACAGTCAGCAACTCTATACTGCATATGACTATGGTGTTATCAATGATATCATCAATGATGTAATTTGAGAAGCCATCACTGATGTCATCAATTAAGATGTAATGAGTGAGGTCACAAGCAGGGCATGGCTGGCACAAGTTATCATTAGCTCAGTAAATGACAACTTGTAAATTTCATTTTTTGTGTGTGGGGGGGGGTTCTAAACATTAGTTTTTAATCTTTTTTCAACACCTAACTGGAACTTTACTTTAACCTTTTATTTTTTTTCAGGGAATATATGTGTACTTACCGCCGTATGCACACATTGTCCTATTAAAGTCTGTAGGTGCTTTTGTGACATATTGTATTCAATGGTTCACCAGTACTGCTTAATACATGCTCCTTTAGATATGTATAAGATTTTGGAAGGGTTTACAAACAGCTGTGAAAACCATAAAGGCCATTGGAGCCAGTGTGCTAGGTGAATCATACACTTCCCACCCACATACATAAATACACACATACAATTATAGGAGTACAGGTATTTTATTTTTATCTCCGGAGCCACATTTTTAAAGAGAAAAGCTTATTGTTCTTTAGTACATTAAGAAAGCAGTTACCTTTTCTGCACCAGCGGTGGCTGCATGTGCAATGTTTGCAAAGTGGGACTCGTTCGTCTTTGAATAATAGATACTCTGTGAGAACCAAGCTGATCAAAAACAGAGAACCAAGCCAAAAAATGCAACCCAAAACAAGACGATCAAGAAATACTCTACTTTCTGGACTGTCTTGTAGCTACACTTACAGCGAGGCACCCCCCCCCCCCCCCCCTATCAGCCCTCAGGTCAAGGCAAGAGAAAAATCCGAAACTGAAAGTTTCATTTGTTTTCAACTTGTCCTTCTGGTTTCATGAATACAAACTATTGTAATCTTTGATTTACCAATTAACCACGTGTCACAAAAGAATACAAACATTTAATGACAACAACGAAAAACATTACTGTATGACTGTTTTATGCCTGGAACAACATCATACCTGACTTTGTGCATGCTATTACAACCACAGAAGGACAATTTGAATTATGCAAAGTCTCCTAAAAGTTGCATTAATTATAACCGCTGTACTAACGTTCTGCCAATATATTGCTAAGCTCTGAATACAACTCACAAACCAGTTGCATCACCAAACATCATTTACATTTCACACCTTAAGCACATTAAGTTGTTTAAAGGGTCATAAAAAGCTGACCTAATAACAGCATTCTCACCAATCTAGGTTAACATAATTGTACAGATCTAGCTAGGATGAAAGGCTGATCAACCGCATTTGAGTACCAGTTTCTGCTGGAGGAGCTGAACGAAAAGGACTGTAGTGCCGTGATTTTTTCCAGTCATTACTCTGCTTTGTGAATTTAAGAATTGAAGGCCTAAAGGTGTCTAAAGGCAGGCACAGGCAAACTCAGCTTGTCTTGTTTTCACCTTTGTATTTTGGGACTTGTAGCGCAGTCATTTTGTAAAGGGCAAAATTAGAACGACTGGCACTAGAATACGACTAGAAGACAGGCTGCAACACTCATGCCTAGATCAACATACCTCTGGTTCTAGTTATCGAAGTGGTTTTCAGAAAGTAATTTACCCTGCAACACAGTACCAAAATCAGCACTGCACTTGGGGTCTACAAGCACTCATGAATCGCCCAAAGGTATGGTGTGCATTTTTGTGAAATTGCTTCCAAGACTTTGGGTTCCTCACAAACCTGAGCCCTTGATTTGCCTAGGTCCATGAGTGAGTACTGCATCCAGTCCAAGCTTTCGATTCCACACAATCTAGATTCATGCCGTCTCATGCAGGAGCCCCCTTCCCAGAACCAAACCTTGTTCAAGTGAGAAATGTCATTTCCCCCCACAGTTGGATTCCAATTGAAAAGCATTTCTCTGCCTGAAAATGGTAAAGTATGAACACATTAGTTATGTTCGATGTCAACACGCGAAGAAATGTGTGCCGGCAAGGAAAGTGAATTAAAGGCCCAATTAAATAATTCACGTTGTCAGAGAAACAAAGAAATGCAGACGTGCATGCTGCCACAAGAGTTCTTCAAAAACGCAAGGTAAAAGGAATTGGCTGTCAATCATAACGTGATAAAAGTATTTTCAGACATAAAAGCGTAAAAAAATTAGTAGTTGGTCCACAGGATACCGATGCCAGAAGCACGCCCCAAAATAAAGCTGCAGCCAAAAGAAACAAAGAAAAACAAAAGTGACAAGCACACGCTCTAAGAAGAGAACGCGGGATGAAAGACCCTTTTAAGATATATTGATTAAAATAGATTTTACAAGCACAGCGCAACAGCTGTGCAGGCAAAACCTAAAAATTAGGCGATTTTTGAAATAAGAAAGTAGCAGACCTTTTATTTAGCTCAGATCTTTCAAAAATATGCACGATGTCTAGAAGCACAAAATGGAGTCCAGAACTAATCAAAGCAGAATCTAAAAGGAAGTGGTTAACAGAAGAAACTTCTACCTCCCTATAGGAAAGGAGCAGAGGCATACAGATACATTCAAGTACATGCAATTTGGATAAAAACCACCTCCTGCCACAAAACAGCTACATCGTGCTAGCTGACTTAAAGAGAGGCACCAAGAGCAGAGCCTCTCCCAATTTATGAAATCTAAGGGTAGTCCATGCTGCTTGATAAACTAAATGTTCTGCTAAAATACTCCACTCCTTTTAATTTAGAAGGGTCAACGTTTACAGGTGATCATAAACACTGCCTGCAACCCGAGAATATTAAAAGCATTTCAGCAAGTTAGGAAAAGATAGTAAAAAAACAAAAAGAACATGGATTGCTGGGTAGCAGGTTTAAGTAACTCATCCAGTTAGCACCTGACAAGGTGCAGATCTCCCCACAGGTTTTCTCTGTTGAACATAACCTTTCAAGCGCTGATAAACATATGCTTTGCTGCACAACTGGCAGATGCATTGGCTTGCACAAGATATTCCGAAGAGCGGGGTTGCACGTTTTCAAGACTTGCGCCGCTGGGACAACTGAATACACAGTGCTTTTGAAGCTGCCAGACTGGTATAGCTTGGCAGTGGGTCCAGGGTGCTGACTGCTGATGGGGTCTCTCTGTGATTGGCTAGGGGATGCATTTGCTGACCACTCAGCTGCCCCTGCAGTTCCACCCACTCTGCCGCCCGCGCCAGTTCTTGGATACAGGTGGCCGATTTTCCCTACGAAAGTGAGCTCGCAGTTTCAAGGATTTATGAGTTAAAGTTAGAGAAATCTGACTTCGGTGAAGAGTGCACGATCACCACTAATGGCAGCTCAACTGCATTAAGAGGAGTCGGAGGACTATTTTGGCTCAGTTGGCTGTGTCAGCCTCTTTTCTACAGGCTCTGCACCATTTGAGATGGCAGCCACCAAAGAGAATTCCGTTTAAGGCCTTGCCCATCTTGGAATACAACAGTAAGTCTCTGTAGGTTTCCTTTCTATGTCCATGATGCTGTTTCCTCACAATATGTGTCAAAAACAATGAGAGAGTAAGGGTATCTCCACAGGAGTGGAGGGAGGTACTCCTGGTCCCCTAAACCTGAATATAAGTAAACAAAAAGGAGTAACACCAAAAGACCAAGTGGCGGTCTTAATGGAGAAGGGGGGGGGGCGAATGAAGCAACAGGGAAGATGTTCTTTGTTTAGAAGACCCCTCACTCATCGACCTAGTCAGTGACATGCTTCATCATTGGGGTCCCACCCGAGTGCCATCCGGGTGTGCTGCGACACCTGAATTACAGTGGAGCTGGTAATTTTTTGAGTGAAGTGCAAAAATAAAAAGTGATGTTAAAAATTGACACAGTATACCTTCAATAAAACTTTAATCTGAAGGTACCGGACAATAATAAAAACTGACCAACTATTTCTATGTGTGAAATATTGGGTCTACATGTTTCAACCTGTTGGCGATATTACCAGGTTTTCGTCAGGACCAGAGAAATGAAGTGAATAAAAAATAAAATAAAAAAATATGGACCTGGGCGGTAACACCAACACCCGAGCTTTCAACCTCCCTTTCACCAACATCAACAATATCCGATGTATGGGTGGCAACCTCCGTTTGCACCTCCACCTCTTTTCCAACAACCAGGTTTCAGACCCCCTTTTTTATCCAGGGGAAGGAGAGGAAGGGGAAGAAGAAGACAAACCAACCAAGTACATTGGGAAGAAGACTCAGTAGGGAGCCACACTCTGAGCAAGGCAGGCAGGACCGAGCAACAACAGACTCTAGTGACTAATCTATCAAAAAGACCACTCACTGAGGTTGAAGAGAGAGTATTGAACAAAGGTCTCGGATTCGTACCCACAGCACGACTTGACAAGTTCAAACTCCATGCTGAATTGGCTACTTTTTTCAGAAAGCTAAGACTCAAGGCCTTCTTCGAAAAGCAAGGGGAATCCCCCGTGGCAGAAAACCCCAATGAAACAGGGTTACGTGTGAAATCCACCATCTGAAAGAAACACGTTAGTGTTAGATTCCTTACCTTAGAATATCCCCAGGCGTCAGTCTGGATCCGGAAACTTTTGCGTAGCAGTACTCCTGCGCGTCGGTAGGCGTCGTCTGCAGGCGTCCCCTGCGGCTCCGCGTCCGTCGTCGGCGTCGTGCGCCGTGATGACGTCGCTGGAGTATATAGACGCCGCCTCCGCGCGCTGACCAGTAAGCACAGATCCGAAGAGCAGTACTCCGGTCTTTGACCAACTTTGTTATAACTTCTATCTCTTTTTGGTGCCTGGTAGGATGCCTGGTTTCAAGAATTGTGACGGGTGTGACTGCACGATGTCGGTCACGGACCATCACCGACTCTGTCTCCGGTGCCTGGGCCCCGACCACGTCGTGGACAGGGCCGGACTGGGAACCAGAACCGGCCCTGGCAAAGTTCTCGGCCGGCCACCCTCTCCCCCTCCGGGAGGAGAGGGGAGGGGGGAGAGGTGCGACCGCGCTCTGTGACAGGGCCGGTTTTCGGCCGTTTTTGTTACAGGGACGGTTTTGCAGCATAACGGCCCTTTAACAAAAACGGCCCCAGGGGCCCAAAACCGGCCCCCAACCATGCGGCCCACTGGGGGATTGCCCGGTGCCCTCAACGGCCAGTCCGGGCCTGGTCGTGGACGCCTGCGTCGACTGCCGGGCTCTCACTGGCAAGGCTAGACGGGAGCGGTCCCGCAAGCTGCTTGAGCTCCGGGTGTCGGCCCCGCGTCGGGAGCGGTCCCGGTCCGGCCGGAGGTCCAGGGAGCGTTCGAGGGAGCGGTCGCGGAGCCGCGCCGAGCGCTCCGGAAGTCGTCACCATTCGTCGGGCTCCTCAGGTAAGAAACACAAGAAGTCGGGGCGTCGTCATCGTATCCCCGACTCCCCCCGACGCTCGCGCGACGCGGCCGGGGGTTCTGGTGACCCCAACTCCGCGGCTCCGCGAGAGTCGCCGGCGCGGCCTGCCCCATACCCTCCGGTCCCTGGGCACGGTGCGACGCCTGAGGAGATTGAGGCGTTCCTCATGGCCATGAGGGCGCTCAGTTCTCCGACGGGGCCTACGGCGCCTTCGGGCCCAGTGCTACCGTCCGGGGGCCCTGGCGGGTCGGGTGTCCCTGGCTCGACGCCATCGGGTGCTTCGGCCCCGGTGCTGCCGACGGCTCCGACCCCGGCCACGCAAGGGCCTTCGAGGTCGACGCCGGCTGGCCTACCGGCTGGTCCGGCGCCGATCCCATCGGGGTTACCCCCGACGCCGCCCCCGCGCGGCGCCGGTTCTCCTGTGCCGGCTTCGGCCGGCGCCGGGGGTCCGGCGCCGGCTCCGGGGGTCCGGCGCCGGCTCCGGGCGGCGCCGTCCCCATTCCTTCCCCGAATCCGGACGCGGAGTCGGACCGGCGTCGATCGACGCCGGGCTCGACGCCAATGGGGCCTGTGAACCCCGAGGAGCCGGTCTACATCGTTGACTCCGAGTATGGAGATGATGAAGAGTATGGGGAAGGTTGGGAGGGGTCTGAGGACCCTCTGTCACGTGAGTGCCAGTATGACCCGGACTGGACAGGTGATTTGGGGGACGCCAGTGGTCTGGACGACTCTCCTAACCCTGGCTTTGTCTCTCCTCCTTCGGTGGCGTCGGAGGAGGGAGCTGCATATTCAGTGGTGCTGATGAGGGCTGCCAAGGCCTTACACCTTGAGCTCCCCGTCGCGGCCGTGAGGCCTAACATCCTCACTGAGGTCTTCAAACCGCAGTCATGCCCACAGGAGCCACTGCTGCCGTTTAACGAAGCCTTGTCAGACGTTCTGTTGGGCACGTGGTCCAGGCCCGCTTCAGGTTCGCCTGTTGATCGGAACGTGGCCAGGCGCCACCGTCCTTGTCCGGACGACCCCAAGTTCCTGTCCACCCATCCCACCCCGAGAGTCTGGTGATCCAGGCCTCTACCTCCCAGACCGCATTCCCGTCGGCCCCGCCCGATCGGGAATCCAAGAGGTATGACCAGTATGGTAAGAAGGTCTTCTCGTCCCTGAGTCTGGGACTGCGGTCTTGCAACACCGCATGCCTCTTGGACCGCTACACCCACTCTGTGTGGGACACGGTCGCGGAACTGCTGCCAGAATGCCCCATGGAGGTGCGGGCGAAGCTCGGCAAGGCTGTGGCTGAGGGCCGAGATGCAGCTAAATATTCCATACGGTGTGGTCTTGATACGACCGACTCGCTGGGCAGAGCTATGTCAACGACAGTGGCGATTCGTCGCTACGCCTGGCTGAGATCCGCCAACTTTTCGGCAGACGTCCAAAATGCCTTGATGGACATGCCGTTCGATGGCTGTCGCCTCTTTGGTGACAAGGCGGACCACGCACTGGAACGCTTCAAGGACTCCAGGGTCACGGCCAAGTCCTTGGGTCTTTCGACCCAGCGCCAGCAAACGGGTTCGTTTCGCTCCTTTCGTGGCCAAGGAAGGGGCGTCCCCACACGTGCTGCCAGCCACGCGCCGCAACAATCCTTTCAACGCGGTGGCGGCCGTGGAAACCGCCGTGGCGGCGGTAGGGGTCAACGGCGGGGTCAGGCCACACCTCCCCCCGCAGCGTCCGCCTCCAAATCCTCCTAGTCCGTGCTTTCGGCCCCATGTGACGCCAGTGGGTGGCAGGGTTCACCATCACCACGCTCACTGGCGCACAATTACGTCGGACAGGTGGGTGCTGCAGCTCGTCCGAAGGGGCTACTCCCTCCCCTTCGAGACTACTCCTCCAGCCATGCCACCGCAGAACCACCGTGTGTCGGGGGACCACTTGACACTTCTGCAGGAGGAAGTTACGGCCCTCTTGGCCAAGGGGGCCATCGAGCGCGTTCCTGGGCCAGAAGTAGGGCGTGGTTGCTATTCCCACTACTTTCTGGTACCCAAGAAGGACAAGGGGGGCCTACGTCCTATCTTGGATCTAAGGAACGTCAACGGCTTCCTCCCGAAGGAGAAGTTCAAGATGTTGACTTTGGCTCAGGTCTTGGCTGCTCTAGACCCGCAAGACTGGATGGTAGCGTTGGACTTGCAGGATGCGTATTTTCACATCCCCGTCCTGCCGGCCCACCGGCGTTACCTGCGGTTCACGGTAGGCCAGGAGCACTTTCAGTTTATCGTGCTCCCCTTCGGCCTTACAAGCGCCCCACGGGTGTTCACAAAGGTGATGGCGGTGGTCGCAGCCCATCTGCGCAGGTTAGGGGTTTCAGTCTTTCCCTACCTCGACGACTGGCTGTTGCAGGCGGGCTCGCCCCAGACAGTCGTCCACCACCTTCAGATGACGGCAGACCTCTTGCACGACCTGGGGTTCTCCATCAATGTGCCGAAATCACACCTGTGTCCCTCCCAAAAGCTCCTTTTCATCGGAGCGGTTCTGGACTCGGCGCAGTTTCGGGTTTATCCTCCGGAACGGCGGGTCCGGGATATACAGGCTTTGATTCCCATCTTTCAGCCGCTATCCCGGGTTTCGGTCAGGTTGACGCTGCGGTTGCTGGGACTGATGGCTTCCTGCATCCTTCTGGTGCATCACGCCCGGTGGCGGATGCGGGCTCTGCAGTGGGACCTGAAGTTTCAGTGGGCCCAGCATCAGGGCAACTTGTCCGACCACGTCTTGATCTCGGAGGGCTCTGCGAGACAACTGCAGTGGTGGCTTACGGACCGCGATTGGGTCAGAGGCAGATCCCTCTCCCTTCCCCAACCGGAGCACATTGTCGTGACGGACGCGTCCCTCCAGGGCTGGGGTGGCCACTTGGGAGAGGCAGAGATCAGAGGCATCTGGTCTCCGGCGGAGTCCCGGCTCCATATCAACCTGTTGGAGCTACGGGCGATTTGTCTAGCACTGAAGGCATTCCTCCCCTTTGTCAACGGGAGTGTGGTGCAGGTGTTCACAGACAACACCACCGCCATGTGGTATTGCAACAAACAGGGCGGGTTGGGGTCGTGGACCCTTTGCCAGGAGGCTCTGCGCCTCTGGCAGTGGCTGGAACGTCAGGGCGTGACTCTGACGGTTCAACACCTGGCAGGTTCTCTGAACGCCAGGGCGGACGAACTCAGCCGTCGGTGCTCGATGGATCACGAATGGCGTCTGAACTCGGACGTGGCGCAAGGCATCTTTCTGCAATGGGGAGAGCCTTGGTTAGATCTATTCTCCACAGAAGAGAACGCGCAATGTCATCAGTTCTGCGCGTTGGAGTTTCCAAGACGGCACTCGCACGGCGACGCCTTTCGGCGCGAGTGGAGTTGCGGTCTGTTATACGCCTTTCCGCCTATACCACTTCTGCCCAGAGTGCTGAAGAAGATCAGGCGCGACCGGGCCCAAGTTATCCTTGTGGCTCCGGACTGGGCTCGAAGGTACTGGTATCCCGAGCTACTCAGCATGTCAGTCGGTCCCCCGATCCGCCTGCCCCTTCAGGAGGACCTTCTGTCGCAGCAGCAGGGGACGGTCCTCCACCCGAACCTGTCCAGTCTCCACCTCCATGCTTGGAGATTGAGCGGCGGCAGTTGAGGCCATTTGACTTGCCTCCTGAAGTCTGTGATGTAATTCTGGCAGCCAGGCGTCCCTCCACTAAGTCGGTATACGCCTGTCGGTGGAACAGATTTGTGGCATGGTGCACAGCAAAGGCTGTGGATCCTCTTTCTGCCCCTCTTTCAGAGGTTCTTCTGTTTCTTCTTTCTCTTGCCCAGCAGGGCTCTGCTCTGGGCACTATCAAGGGCTACCTTTCTGCCCTTTCAGCCTTTCTAAGGCTTCCTGATCAGCCTTCTTTGTTCAAGTCCCCGATTGTAACGAGATTCTTAAAGGGCATCACACACATGTATCCACCTGTTCCGTTTGTGATGCCTCAGTGGGACTTGAACCTGGTTCTTACCTTTCTGATGTGTGCTCCCTTTGAGCCCCTTCATTCTTGTCCTCTTCGTCTCCTGACTTTGAAGACGGCTTTCCTGGTTGCCATCACCTCTGCCAGGAGAGTGAGTGAGCTCCAGGCTCTTTCTGTCCAACCTCCTTTCCTGTCCATTCATCCTGACAAGGTGGTTCTAAGTACTAGACCCTCTTTCCTGCCCAAAGTAGTTTCTGCTTTTCACATCGGGCAGTCCATCACCCTCCCTTCCTTCTTCCCGCCTCCGCATCCTTCAAAGGATGAGGAGCGGCTCCATCGTCTGGACCCAAAACGTGCGCTTTCATTTTATATGGACCGCACACGCCAGTTCCGGGTGGATGACCAACTGTTTGTTGGCTACGTGGGTGCGAAGAAGGGACGGGCGGTGTGTAAACGAACCATCTCTCGGTGGGTCGTTCTGTGCATCAAAGCGTGCTACTCTTTGGCTTGGAAGGAGCCTCCTGTTGGGCTGAGGGCCCATTCCACTCGGGCCACGGCTGCTACTACTGCCCTGGGCCGGGGAGTCCCTTTGCAGGACATTTGCCAGGCGGCTACGTGGGCCTCGCTGCACACCTTTGCGAGGCACTACTGCCTGGACAGTCAAGTCCGGAGGGATGGCTTCTTTGGCCGTTCTGTCCTCCAGGACTTTCTGGTGTAGGAATGTATTGGTTCGCAGACCCACCACCGGGGTTGGTATTGCTGGGGTATCTATTCTAAGGTAAGGAATCTAACACTAACGTGTTTCTTTCAGATGAACAAGTTACTTACCTTCGGTAACGATATATCTGTAAGAAACATTAGTTAGTGTTAGATTCCTTACCGAACCCACCCATCCTCCCCGTTCTGCGAACTGATACCTAGGGTTAAGGACATCCCTTTCAGGGCCCTAGTTTCAAATGGCACCAGTGTTGGTTCTCTCATGGCTCTGCGTTTTCTGGCGCGGAAAAGCTGTGTACAAAGAACTGACGTCAGCGTGCGGAGGCGGCGCCTATATACTCCAGCGACGTCATCACGGCGCACGACGCCGACGACGGACGCGGAGCCGCAGGGGACGCCTGCAGACGACGCCTACCGACGCGCAGGGGTACTGCTACGCAAAAGTTTCCGGATCTAGACTGACGCCTGGGGATATTCTAAGGTAAGGAATCTAACACTAACTAATGTTTCTTACAGATATATCGTTACCGAAGGTAAGTAACTTGTTCTTCACCCCTCCACCACATACCATTCCAGTGGAAATTCTGACCTTTGAACTAGCTGTCTTCAATGACATTGAAAATTTACCTGCAACCATAACCTTTCACAACATGAGCAAAGAGGAAAAAGCTGCATTAAACAATCTAAAATCCTGTGAAACAATCATAATGAAACCAGCGGATAAAGGTGGTGGCCTCGTGATCCTTGAAAAAGAGGCTTACCAAACTGAATGCCTACGTCTCCTTTCTGACACCAGGAACTACAGACTACTTCCCTCGGATCCCACTGATGATCTCCGCTCTGAGATCAAAGACAAAGAAGCAGACTACTTGACCAAAGATGCATAAGGGCAAGATCCCACCACCCGGGTGACCCATCGTGTCCGGGATTAACTCTCTCCTGGAACCCTTATCCAGCTTTTGTGATTTCTTTTTTTTTTAAATTTGGTTTTGGTTCAGCAGACTTCCACATATCTCCAAGACACCAAAAGCTTATTGAGAATGCTGCAAGACCTCACGATAGATGACAATACCATCCTGGTCATTTTTGACATCGAGAGTCTTTACACCAGCATCCCACAAGACTACACCCTCAATGTACTCAAAGTGACTCTGGATGAGACAACATGGGAATATAACACACCAAAAAACTTCGTTCTGGAATGTGCCAGATTGGCACTGAAGAAAAATTATTTCGAGTTCGAAAAGAGCCTGTATCTTCAGATAGGAGGGACCTCCATGGGGAGTATTTTTGCCACCAGTGTGGCGGGGCTTTATGTTCATGACTTCGAGAAGAAGTACATTAGGAATGACAACAACCCTTTCTTCCCCAATATCGTTTTTTTGGAAATGATACATAGACAATGTCTTTGCCATCTGGCATGGACCTTATGCCACCTTGATTGACTTCACAAATTGGATCAACACCTGTGACCGGAACCTCAGATTCACAAACACTATTGACCCTGATAAAATGATCTTCCTGGACATTTGTATTACTAAGGAAAATGGCCACTTGGAAACTGACACCCATCATAAACCCACTGCTAAAAACAACTTGCTCAGGTTCGACAGTTTCCATCTTAGACCACTAAGGGAGAATCTCCCGTATGGGCAGTACCTGCGACTGCGACGCAATTGCAGTAAAACCAAGGACTATCGCACCCAGGCAGCCACCCTCACTGAAAAACTATCATCAGAGGCTATCCTGGTCAAATCCTGAAGAAAAAAAGAGCTCGGAATCAGCCCAGAGAAGCACTTCTAGAAGAAACAACGCAAAGGAAAGATGAGATCCCTTTAACATGCGTAACAACCTATAACACGGCGTCGAACCAGATGACTAAAACAATTAACAAACATTGGTCAATTCCAAATACAGGAAACCTACACTGGGAGAAACCTATGTTCTCTTTCAAAAGGTCCCGCAGCCTGAAGGATGCATTGGTAAACACTCGCCCTAAGGTCACAGTCCAAGAACCCATACAAACTATCACTATGGCCTGGGGTATGTCAAGTGTGGTGGGACATTTTAAGTGCGAAAATTGTAGTGTATGTCCCCTCACACACAACTCCAAATCACTGAATCTAGAACCTGGAAGAACTTTGAATCAAAGATCACACACGAATTGCAATAGTGAGAACGTCGTTTACCTCATCAAATGCTCTTGCAATCTGTCATATGTGGACATGACTTGTAGGAAAGTAAAAACAATTATCTGCTAGCATCGAAGTACCATACGATGCAAAAAAAGCATGACCAAACTTACTGATCATTACCTTGAAAAAAACCATACCACGAATGATCTCGAATGGACAGTGATTGAGCAAATACAGTCTGGTCCCAGAATTCAACAACAGCTGTTCGAGAAAGAACAGCGATGGATATATAGACTTTCGACTAACAAAATCGGGCTGAATGATAACATTCCATGGCACTCAGTCCTCCAAAAATAATCATAGTACAATGCTTGCTGTGTTTCCAATGTACTTTGTCTTTATGTAACCTTCCCTTCCCTCTCCTTAATCATAATTTTGCATCATCCTATCCCTGGTACCATAACACATTACAGCCCTAGTGCGGGCACAGTTTCCATTCAGTCTGTCTTCCTAACTTTATTAGTACTCCCGTTGACACTCTGTCTCTAACCAGCGCTACCATAGCAACTACGCTGCCTGCGCTTTACCCCCGCGCGTCACTAGTGCAAGCACATCTTCCATTCAGTTTGTCTTCCTAACTTTATTAGTACTCGAGTTGACACTCTGTCTCTAACCAGCGCTACCATAGCAACTACGATGCCTGCGCGTCACCCCCGCACGTCACTGCTGCACGTGATCCCGGCCACCACGCCCACACCCGGAAGTCTCCTGATATAGTATGGAGGTTTGCCGGGGAAACTATCTTCGAGGACGCGGGCTTTAGGGTTAGGTGTACCGTCTCCCCTTTTTCCCGGTCGCAGTAAGTACAATGCGCTGTAATTTTCCCAGCGGCTGAAAGTCGTTCTGCTACCGCGTACCTGGGCACTCATATTCACGATTTGCTCTATCTTTCCTTTGCAGACAGACTTGGAATCGCAGCCTGTCCCCGCGCTCCTATGGGGCAAAGCCAACTCTGTTAACGAGTAAGCTCTATTCCTTGGTACCGCTATAGCGATCGCTGTTTTTAAAACTCTGATCAGACTGAATTAACGTATTATAGCTCACCCCATATGTGTGAGCATGTTTCACCGCATGAGATTGCGTGTAAATACTATGGATAAACTTATCACAGGTGCGATTAATAGTGTATGTGTGGCACGCGCCCCAGATATATAGCACTACGAGCCCTTATTGAAATGTATAACTACAGCACAATGCTCTCAGTATTTGAACACTTTAATGGTGAAATCTGTTAGATTCACTGGCCAGCTCACCCGAGATCGGGGAAAAGCATGAAGCACTAGACACCTTGGAAACTTTGTTACAGGCATGTATCTGAATGTCTTTTTTCTGTTTGTTTTCCTTCCACAGGTATTTTTGTGTTGACTCCAGACTCTGTGAGTCCATCAGCCTGATTGTAAGTTTACAGCCGGGTCTAGAGGGCTTAGGGTTGGGTGCACCTTAGCGTGTGCATACCGCCCAGGTCTATATTTTTTAATTTGATTTTTTATTCACTTCATTTCTCTGGTCCTGACGAAAACCTGGTAATAACGCCAACAGGTTGAAACATGTAGACCCAATATTCCACACATAGATATAGTTGGTCAATTTAACCTTCTTTAATATCTTACCATTGTTTTTATTATTGTCCGGTACCTTCAGATTAAAGTTTTATTGAAGGTATACTGTGTCAGTTTTTAACATCACTTTTTATTTTTGCACTTCACTCAAAAAATTACCAGCTCCACTGTAATTCAGGTGTCACAGCACACCCGGATGGCACTCTGCTATTCGGGTGGGACCCCAATGATGAAGCATGTCACCGACTAGGTCGGTGAGTGAGGGGTCTTCTAAACAAGGAACATCTTCCCTGTTGCTTCATTCGCCCCCCCTTCTCCATTAAGACCACCACCTGGTCTTTTGGTGTTACTCCTTCTTTTTGTTTACTTATCCTCGCAATATGTATCATACCTCGTCCTAGTGGTTATTGCAGGCAAACGCGGCGGGTCCTGCAAATCAGTAGTGGGGGAGGGGGCATTGGTTGAGGGCAGGGACAGGTTGAGGGAGGGGGTAGAGAAAAAAATCACTTCGCTGTCTGATGGCCGGCTTCCGCCTCTCTGCAGTCCTCTTTCTGGCTTCTGCTGGAACAGAAAGCAGAAAAGGCTCCCCTGAGACCATCACGCAGCATTGTGATTGGTCTGAGCGCTGTGGTTCGGCACTCAGATGGGGAATGGAAGCCTAGGCATGTTCTCCACCCAGGCTGTAATGCAGTGTGGATGCAGAACGTGCTAAGTGCTCATGAATGTTTGTCATCCCAGAGGGCCGGTCAAACATTCATGTGCACTTTGAAGGGTGTCACCATTCCTCCCACCTGGCCAGCCCTCCCGACCCACAAAACTGCCCCAGCCCAGAAAAATAAAATGAGAATTACATTGCGTTATTTTATTTTTCCTTGTTTGCTGTACTGGAAGGCAGTAGGGCGACACTCCTCCGCCTTAGCTGTGGAGCCGCCCCTGGTTACAGAACCCTCATTCTAACATAGTGCACTAAAGTACTACAAATGAAGGCCCTGTTTGAAATGTGTTGGTTGACCTGCTCCCAGACCCTCGCATACCCTCGCCCTCTCAGGAGAGGAGTCCCTCCCTGTGTCAGAGACTTGGGTGTGGGGGGTTCTGGTCGTCAGAGAGAAAGAACTGACATCTGTGGCCACCACCCGTGAGGTGACTCAGGCCATCATGCAGTTACCTGCCATAATATGTCACAGTAATGCTTGGGCTTTCAGTGACCCATACTTTAAGGTGAATGCTCAACACTTTTATAACACGTATCTTAGTTACCCAAAAGGAATTTCTGAATATTTTATGGAGGTTAAAGGTACCTGATGCAGAGTACCTGCACTTCTGTTTTTCCATTTTCAGCACTGGTAATAATGATGACTAGATGTGTGTTTTTCCTTGTCACAGTTTTGACTCCTCTTAAATTGGGGGTTATGTGCCTCTGCAAAGCATGTGTAAAATGCAGAACACAGATTTGTAGTTTGTATTGAAAGATCAGTGAGGTACTGACCCTGTCAAAAAGATCCTCGTTTTACTTCAAGTTCATAAGATTGAATTCTCTTAGTTTATCACAATGAGATGTACACTGTCACCAGCCAGCTGCTTTCAAACTTCAGGCACATTTAGAACATTATTGCTTTTTTACCCCTCAATGTTATGTTATTGTGTGGTTGCTAAAAAGCATTGGCATCATTTAGGTGTCGCTACTACAACTTTTGGGTTGCCCCTGGCATTGCTCTTCCGGCTCCTGGTTTATAATACTGTGGAAAAACTTTTTTTTGTATTTTTTGTAATTTTATTATGTAAACATTTTTATACATCTTTTTATTGAACAATAAAACAGTTCAGCTAGATACATAATACATTACGATTAGTCATACAGTTTACTAACATCAGTTTATCAGGAGTTTCGGTAGGTCCAGACAATGGGAGGCAGGGATTTCACGGAATTACACATAGCAAACGTGTTTCAGTATGTACCCGGATTCTTACCCTTGTGGCCATCTCTTAATCTAGGATATATATGTCTCCCAGGGGCCCCATATCTTTCCCCACTTCTTGGGACATCCTCTGTTCTCCTATACCACCCTTTCAGCCAAATAACACTAATCCAAGGCTTTTTTCCAGTCAGCTACTTTAGGGGGTATCCGTGCACCACACAAGTGTGCTATGTTGCGCTTAGCGATCCAGGCAGCCAGCAGTAGACACGTGTTGGTGTGTGTAAGCCATCTTTTCTCTCCAGTAATGCCCAGCAAAAACCAACATGCCTCTGCTTGGATGTGAGTCTTCACCACCCCGGTATTACTCCAGCTACTTTTCCCCAATACTGTTGTACTACTGGGCACTCCGATAGAATATGAAAGTATGTACCGGGCAACCCACAGCCTCTTAGACAAGTGTACAAGTCCGCCCACCCAATCCTATGTTGAAGAGTGCGGGAATAGGATGCTGTATGCAGGATGCGTAATTGAATTAGTCTGAATCTGGCCCTTATAGCAATCTCTCAGGGGCTCTGTATCCCCTCTTGCCAGTCATCGTCCTCCAGTAGGCCAATGTCAGTTTTCCAAGTCGCCCGAAGCGGGGCGAGGGGGTCGGGTAGGTTGATAATTAACTTTTTATATGTAAGGGAGATTGCTTTATCGGGAATTGGGTCCATCAACAGCTGGTCTTCTAATGGGGCATACTCCGGAATAGTTTCTCCGTCTTTGACGTGACACCTTAATGTGTGTTTCAAATGAATGTATCTGTATTGCTCGATATCGGCCAGTTGGTACTCTCCTTGGAGATTGGATGATTGTGTTTTTTAAACATTTTCCCCACAGTTTGTTTCAAAAGCATCTGCGACCTCTGACTGAGCTTACTGTAGAAGTGCACAATTCCCAACTCAAATTGACCTCACACAGCATCAGACATTCTCAGGCCTCCAATAAGAAGCATCCATTTTCGGCTGGTCCGTTCATTTCTGCACAGTCCGATAGTTCTCTCAAGAATGCCCATTCTTTTTAACTTTAATGAAATACGTTTATTTATTCAGCACTTTACGGAGTTAAAATTGTTATGCTCCAACACAACTGAAATATTTTTTAAACTAGTTTATAAGATTTGGGTTTAGTACAAGTTTCATGTTTAGACGCTTGACTTTAAAGCATGAGTACATAAATGCAGTTTAAAATGGTGCATTAATAATTCTCTTCCAGGGGATCCTCATCAATAGTCATAAGCACTGAATATTCCCGCCCATGTGCGGGACCCCGGAAACAATATAAAAATATATATGTATAAAACACATATATCTCGCTCCACATATATGTATGTACATATATCATTTTTCTCACATCAATGCAGCCCCAAAACTGAGGCTAAACAATGCAAACACATATACATGAACTGCAATTAGTAAGGAATCAAAAAACACATTAGGTCAAAAAACCCTTGAACTTTGTGTTTTAATGAGTCAAACCACTCATAAATCCTGAAAATTGCTTATAAATAGACATTGTTAGCCCTCAGGCTGCATTGCAAAACAATATCATAGAAAATGAAACCATTTTTACAATAACTGGCACCGTGCCTTTAAGACAGCCATGACCCCAGGCTTCCCATCATGCCTCAGGGGTGACAGTTAGGTCAGTTGTTCTTTCCGGCTCCTTCAGTCAGGACCCTGGTGAAACAGCTCCTTTTCTTTTTGACTTTCTGTCAAAAAATATTCAGCTTTTACTAGAATTTTTGACTTCACTCGACGTCTTTTAGACATAGAGTGCTGCTTAAACAATTTTTGTACTTAAAAAAGGTATTTTTCCTGTCAAAGATGCCTTCTCTCTTTAACAACTGTCCTTCATGTGGAAGGAAGAAGGCAAAAACTGACTCTCATTCAGTCTGTATCCTGTGCCTACCAGACTCTCATTCCTCTAAAACCTGTGAACACTGCCAGGTATTAATCTTCCAGGACTCTTAAAGATCGGGAGAGGATTAGAGCTTATGGGCTTTCTGAGAGAGGAAGATCTCCCAAGAAGCAGAAAAGTCGGAAGACGCTGTCTACGTCGAGAGAAGCCCCGACTGGTTCACATTCGACGTCGGGATCGGCGTTGGAGAAGCAGTCGACGGCCACGAAGAAGATGTCTTCAGCGTCTACATTGAAGGTACCTCCGCTTCAGTCAGCGTCGAGGGACAGGTCGCCGTCGAAGCGGAAGAGCTCGACGGCGAGCCGTATGACGTCGAAACAGCATCGTCATGCTGTGACGTCGAGCCATCCTCCGTCGACGACTAGCCATGGTCGTTCGACGTCGAGGGAGCCTCTGTCGACACATCATCGGTCGACGTCGATGCAGCCAACGTCGACGCCTGGACGAGAGCGTTCGACGTCAGTGCGGCATTTGGAGTCGAGGCACGCCCAGTCGCCGTCAAATCAACGGCGATCGGCGTCGAAACAGCCTCCATCGACGTCGAGCAGACAGCCTTCAACGTCGAAGGACAGCCATCGCCACCCGAGGTCGACGTTAGAGAAATCACGGTCAACGTCGAGGGAGCGCCTTCCTGCTCGGCGTCGATACAACCACCGTCGAGGGATCAACAAAGATCCAGGGAGAGAAGTTCTTCGCAGACAAAGAACATTACTCCTGCAAAATCAAAGGAGGTGGTTCGGGACAAGGAAAGTGACTTATTGGACCAGACTCATGCCCTAGAGCCACAGTTGGGTTCTCCAGGTTCAGCATCGGCTGCGGAGGTGGAACAATCTCCAGTGCAGGATCCCCCTGCCAAGAGACGGAGAATCGCAGAAGAAAGATCTCGCTCGAGGTCTTCCTCTGGATCTCTGGTGAGTCTTTCCTCATCTTCCTCATCATCTCGGAGTGGCAGATCCTCGGATGGACAGAGCGGCGCATCTAATAGGGGGAGGTCCGAATCCCCTGCAAGATCGCAACAGGATCGAACGGATCAACCTCCACGGTCACGTACACCTGCGAAGGATCCCGTCCACAAGTCTCCTTCTGTTCATCTTTCCCCAAGGTGGAATAGACCTCTTCACCACTGGGCAAAGGACAAGGAGACGGCAGATCGCCTAAAGCGATATCGAGACCAACCTCTTCCCCGCAGAGAACGGTCTTGTTCTAAACACTCAAGTAAGAGACATTCTCGTCACAGAGAGCGATCTCGTTCCAAGACGCGTTCTAGCAGAAGATCTAGGTCCAAGAGGACACGTAGTTCTTCAAGTTCGTCGAGAACGCGATCTCACAGGGAGTACTCCCCGACTCTTACAAACAGTCCACGCTCAAGAGTGTCTCCAACTGAGGATATTTTCTCGTTCCAAGATATCTTGGGCAGGGGAGCCCTGAAACTGGGAGTACCGATGACAGCTCCACAAGTCAAGACGACTGTCATATTCGAAACCCTGCAGCATAGATCAGCACCCAAACCGTTGTTGCCGTTGGTTCCGGGTATAATGGAGCATGTGAATTAAGTCTTCCTCACTCCGGCAACGGTGAAGTCCGTTCCAGCGAGGATTCTCAAAAAGTATCGTCCTCCGGAAGAGGATCCTCTGTTCCTCAAAGCTGATCCCCCGCCAGATTCAGTGATCATTACGGCGGCAAGAAAATCCAATGCGGTGGCTTCCTCATCCACGGTACCTCCGGATAAGGATAGCAAGGTGCAGGACTCATGGGGGAGAAGGGTGTGTAACACCTCAGCCTCTTTCCTCAAGGTCTCCAACGCGGAAGCCCTGCTCGGCAGGTATGACAGGTCTCTGTAGGACTCACTTCAGAGATTTACCGCAAAGCTTCCTGAGGAAGATAGAAAGGACTTTGAGGAGGTTCTGATGGAGGGCAGTCAAGTCTCCAATCAGATTATAGGATCGGCAGCAGATGGGGCAACGCTGGCTGCGCATGGCTATGTGCACGGAGTTACAGCAAGGAGAACATCTTGGTTACGCCTCACAGCATTAAAACCAGAGGCTCAAGCAAGAATCCTAAACCTTCCTTTTTCAGGCACATCTCTTTTTGGAGCAAGTGCGGATGAGGAGATGCAGCGGAAGAAGACCGAGTTGGACACTCTCAAACCGGTGGGACTCGAGAAGAAAAAGGAATTCAAGAAGAAATTCCGTTCGAACAACAAAGGTTATTCGAAGCAGAGGGTTCAAACCCCTCAATGGCAGAAAGGCCAGAACCAGCAGGGCCAGCAAAAGGCACAGTACAAAGGCAAGGGCAATTCCAAGGGAAATGGAAATCGGCGCCAAGGCAACAACTTCAATAAAGCTCAGCAGAAGCAATGAGTCTTCACTTCCCCCAGCGCCGTTACCCACTCCAGTGGGGGGAAGCATTGCGCATCACAGGACAGAGTGGCAGGCCATCACAAAAGATCAATGGGTGTTGTCTACGCAGCAGAATGGGTACTGTCTTCGTTTCCATCGTCTACCTCCACACGTTTCCCCGATGTCAACATCAAGCCACCAGCTACAAAGGTTAAAGGCAGAAGTAGCTACACTCCTCGAGAAAGAAGCCATCGAGAGAGTTCCGGTGTCCCAAAGGGGGAAAGGAGTGTACTCGAGGTATTTTCTGGTCAGAAAAAAGGGCCAAAAGGAAGAATACAGGCCCATTCTGGACTTGAGAACACTCAATCTGCATGTCCGAAAAGAAAAGTTTCGCATGTTGGCGCTTCACCAGATATATCCACATCTCAGGCAGGGGGATTGGATGTGTTCGATGGACCTTCAAGATGCGTACTTCCATATACCAATACGGCAAGATCACAGGAGATTCCTTCGATTCCGGGTGGGGACCTCTCACTACCAGTTCAAAGTCCTTCCGTTTGGGTTGAAGTCGGCTCCCAGAGTGTTCACCAAGTGTGTCGCAGTGGTGGCGGCAGCTCTACGCCGCAGGGGAGTCTTCGTATACCCATACTTAGACGATTGGCTGTTGAAAGGTCCAACTCCAGGCAATGTAAGGAATCAATTCCAGACATGCATAGAACTTTGTCAGCGTCTAGGTCTACATGTCAACTACAACAAGTCTGTCTCACAACCCACTCAGAAGATCCACTTCCTAGGAGCTCTGCTAGACTCCGAAGTAGGAAAAGTGTTTCCTTCGGAGGAGAGACAGTTTTCGATAGCCCTCAAGTGCCAGCAAGTTCTTCTCCACAGGTCCCAGAAGGTGCGGAAGATAGCCTCACTCTTGGGGTCGATGGCTTCCTGCATCTTCCTAGTACCGAACGCCAGACTTCGGATGCGTCCTCTTCAGCAGGATCTGGAGGACAAATGGGACCAACACTCAGATCGATGGGACGATCGGATCACTTTGTCGGAGGTAGCTCAATCTTCCCTCCAGTGGTGGACAAAGAGACAGAACATGCAGGTGGGAGTTCTCTTCCATCAACCTCCTCCAACACAAACGATCATCACAGATGCATCTTTGCAAGGATGGGGAGCGCACATGGGACCCCTACAAGTGCAGGGTCTGTGGTCTCCCAAGGAAAGCACTTATCATATCAACTTGCTGGAATTGAGAGCGGTTCACCTGGCTCTCAAAGCGTTCCTTCCCTCGCTTCAAGAGAAAATGATTCTAGTACAGACGGACAACACCACCACGATGTACTATTTGAACAAGCAGGGAGGAACACGCTCAAGGACTCTGTCACTGGAAGCTCAGCGCATCTGGCATTGGCTTCTAGCTCGCAAGTTGTCTGTTCAGGCAGTCCACCTCCCAGGAGAGCAGAACGTGAGGGCGGACGCACTAAGTCGGCACTTCGAAGACAGAGAAGACTGGGTTCTCAACGACGAAGTGCTAGACGACATTTTCCAGTCTTGGGGTCGTCCTTCAATAGATCTCTTCGCAGACGACGAAAACACCAAATGCCCAAGCTTCGCCTCCAGGTTCTATCGACCAGGAACGAGAGGGAATGCTCTGTTAATGGACTGGTCAGGGCAGTTTGTGTACGCCTTTCCACCCCTTCCGCTGATCCCGAAGGTGGTGAGCAAGCTGAACCACTCGTGCACAACGATGATCCTGATTGCCCCCGACTGGCCGAGACAATGGTGGTACACAGACCTACTTCACCTATCAGTGTCTCCTCACAAGAGGCTTCCATGCAGGCAGGACCTGTTGTCGAAGATGAACGGGAGGATTCACCATCCCAACCTTCCGTCACTGAACTTGGCAGCATGGCTCCTGAGGTCATACAGTACGGCCATCTAGGGCTGCCACAGGACTGCATGTCCATTCTGAAAGAAGCACGACGCCCTTCCACTAGACATTCTTATGCATGCAAGTGGAAGAGATTCTATATGTGGTGCATGCAGAATGGTCACAATCCGGTAAAAAGTCAGGAAGAAGCAGTTCTCCCATACTTGTTGTACCTGACTAAAGCAGGTTTGAAGTTTAACTCCATTAAGGTGCATTTAGCCGCTATTACAGCTTATAGGCGATCACCTTCACAAACTTCTTTTTTTCAGCTTCCTGCAGTAAAAGATTTCCTGCAGGGTCTAAAGAAGGTGTACCCTCCTGTACGGCCTCCTGCTCCGCCTTGGGAGCTGAACCTAGTCCTATCAAAATTGATGGGTTCGCCTTTTGAGCCTATTCATAAAGCTTCTTTACAGCATATTTCCTGGAAAGCGGCTTTTTTGATAGCGATTACGTCAGCCCGTAGGGTGAGCGAAATTCAGGCCCTATGTACTAAAGAACCGTATACAGTCTTTCATCTGAACAGAGTGGTGCTTAGAACGCATCCTTCTTTCCTGCCTAAAGTGGTATCAGATTTTCATGTCAATCAGTCTATCGCTTTACCCCCTTTCTTTCCTAATCCCTCTACTCCAGCTGAGAGGGCGTTACACTCTTTGGACCTGAAAAGGGTTTTAAAGTTCTATCTGGACAGGTCCAAGTCTATTCGACATTCTGATCAATTGTTTGTTAACTACGGATCGATCAGAACTGGTCATGCAGCCTCGAAACGTTCTATCTCCAGGTGGATCGTTTCGTGTATCAAGCTTGCTTACCAATTGGCACAGAAGACTTTAGGGGGTTCCCCTAAGGCACATTCTACTAGAGGTAGAGCAGCCACGGCGGCTTACCTGCAGTCAAGTCAAGAGATTTATATAGCGCGCTACATACCCAGAGGGTCTCAAGGCGCTTGAAGAAGGGTGGGGAATTACTTCTCGAATATCCACGTTTTAAGTTGCTTTCTGAATGCTAGGTGGTTCTGAGTAAGGCGAAGGTGAGTGGGAAGTGAGTTCCAGGTTTTAGCTGCCAGGTGGGAGAAGGATCTCCCTCCCATGGTGGTTTTGTTGATGCGAGGTACAGTGGCAAGGGCTTGGTTGGAGGATCGTAGCTGGCGGGAGGGGGTGTAGAAGGACAGTCGTGTGTTGAGGCATTCGGGTCCAATTTCGTAAAGTGCTTTGTGTGCGTTGGTTAGGAGACGGAAAGTAATCCTCTTATTGATGGGGAGCCAGTGGAGGTTTTTCAGGTGCCCAGAGATGTTCTTTACGCGGGATGTCTAATATGAGCCTGGCTGAAGCGTTCTGGATGCGTTGGAGTTTTTTCTGGAGTTTTGCGGTGGTACCGGCGTATAGGGTGTTTCCGTAGTCCAGGCGGCTCGTGACCAGTGCGTGGGTGACTGTTTTTCTAGTTTCGGTGGGGATCCAACGAAATGTTTTTTTGAGCATGCGAAGAATGTTGAAGCAAGATGAAGAAACGGCGTTGACTTGTCTGTTCATCGAGAGTGAGGAATCTAGGATGACTCCCAGGTTCCGTGCGTGGTCCGTCGGGATGGGTGCTTTTCCAAGGGCCTCCGGCCACCAAGAGTCATCCCAGGCGGAGGGGGAGGTGCCTAGGATGAGGACTTCTGTTTTGTCTGAGTTCAGTTTCAGACGGCTTTGCTTCATCCATTCGGCTACTTCTTTCATTCCTTCATGCAGGTTGGTTTTGGCAGTGTTAGGGTCTCTGGTGAGAGATAGGATCAGTTGAGTGTCATCGGCGTAGGTGATGATGTTGAGGTTGTGTTGGCGTGCGATGGTCGCGAGGGGGCTCATGTATACGTTGAAGAGGGTGGGGCTGAGTGAAGATCCTTGTGGTATGCCGCAGATGACTTCAGAGGCCTCTGATTTCAATGGTGGAAGGCGGACTCTCTGGGTTCTTCCAGTGAGGAACGAGGTGATCCATTCCAGTGCTTTTCCTTGGATTCCGACGTTTTTGAGGCGCTGTAGAAGGGTGCTATGACCGACTGTGTCGAAGGCAGCGGAGAGGTCGAGGAGGATGAGGGCGACTGTGTCTCCATTGTCCAGTAGAGTTCGAATGTCGTCTGTTGCTGCGATGAGGGCGGTTTCAGTGCTGTGTTTGGCTCGGAAGCCGGATTGTGAGGAGCCGAGGGATTTGTTGGTTTCGAGGAAGGTGGCGAGCTGGTACATTTACCAGACATTACTGTCTAGATTCTGACACGAGAGCAGATACCCAGATACCCAGGTGGGCCTGGCCTCCCTGAGGAATCAACTATAACAGCTAGAGTTTTTTGGCTGTTATGATTTGGTTGGTTCATGTACTTCTCATTTACCTACAGGTGGTTGATGGGCTTGCTATTCTATTCAGTGCTTATGACTATTGATGAGGATCCCCTGGAAGGGAAGGATAAGTTACTTACCTGTAATCCTAGTTCTCTTCCAGGTGTATCCTCATCAAAGTCATAAGCAACTCACCCGCCTCCCCAGGTAAATGAGATTTGGTACTGTTTTTCAATCTTGTGGTTGAGCCCTGTCTTCAGGGTTATGCAAAGAACAACTGACCTAACTGTCACCCCTGAGGCATGATGGGAAGCCTGGGGTCATGGCTGTCTTAAAGGCACGGTGCCAGTTATTGTAAAAATGGTTTCATTTTCTATGATATTGTTTTGCAATGCAGCCTGAGGGCTAACAATGTCTATTTATAAGCAATTTTCAGGATTTATGAGTGGTTTGACTCATTAAAACACAAAGTTCAAGGGTTTTTTGACCTAATGTGTTTTTTGATTCCTTACTAATTGCAGTTCATGTATATGTGTTTGCATTGTTTAGCCTCAGTTTTGGGGCTGCATTGATGTGAGAAAAATGATATATGTACATACATATATGTGGAGCGAGATATATGTGTTTTATACATATATATTTTTATATTGTTTCCGGGGTCCCGCACATGGGCGGGAATATTCAGTGCTTATGACTTTGATGAGGATACCCCTGGAAGAGAACTAGGATTACAGGTAAGTAACTTATCCTTATCCCCATCTCGGTCACCACCCCTCTATACTTTCAAGTACAGACAAGATCTTCTGATCATACACCAGTAAAATAACCACTTGAGTGCACAGTATCCCAACTTCCCGCCATACGTAGGGACAATACTTCAGCCATATAGAGACATTGAGTGGGGACCATTGCATTGTAGGCTATTAGAAGTGGGGGCCAAGATGGACCACCAAAGTTATACTTAAAATGCACTAGGCCCCGTGTAGTTGAGGCTGCCCGCGTCTCAACCAATTTTTTTCTGGAGACCCCAGTTCAGCTTTATGGTGAACGTCATACTTAAGTATTTGTAGGAAGGTACCACCTCCACCATCCTATTACAAAGGGACCACTTACATTGTTTGGATATTTTCCCAATGGGGATTATTTCAGTTCAGCTTCTTCTGTAGGCATACTTGGGTGAGGTCTAAAATCGCCAGATCGTCTGCATAAGGTCTGCCCCCTATTTTCAGCAAAAAAGACTGGGGAGCACCCACCACATCCAGGAGATCTGCAAGTAACAAGGAGAAGAATGTTGGGGCTAAGACGCAGCCCTGACTTGACCCATTTTCTAGAGGTACTTTTCTGCTAAAGCTCTGTCCAAATCAAGCTCCACTTGGGATCAGTTCTGAGAGTGTAGTTCCTGCAAGATTACTAATAAATTTAAAGGAATATCCTGCTGTCTTAAACGGTGAGTTGATGAAACAGAACAAATTTCCCGTAGTTTCCTTTGTCTTTTACAGCAGAACCCACAAGCTGACGCAATGACCAGTCGTTGAGTGCCCACTGTTGCATCCCCCTCGATCTTTTGGGAGCTTTTTATTGCACTCAATACAGTTCCCTAATGAGATGATCATGATCGTAGAGTGCAATTTTGCACCAACATCTAGCAGGCTTATCAAGCGGTAGTTACCGAGTACATCCATGTTCCCTTTTTAGGTTTCGCCTGTCGAAAGCTGCGCAAGCGAAATCTTTTGTTTTGCAGTATGTGGGCTTTGTCCCGCCTCAGTCTTCCATTGGCTAGCTCCATAAATGGAGGCTAGCCATTGGAAGACCGAGGCGTCCGTCATTCTGTGAGGCGACTCGTGGGCGTTCCTGAGATTTTTTCCTCATCCAGCCCCTTTTTGACGTCATTCCGGCGGTGGGCAAGTGTTATATTTTTTTTTCTCGTCAGTCAAACAATCAAGCAATCAATCAATCATAACACTTGTATAGCGCGCTACTCACCCGGGAGGGTCTCAAGGCGCTTGGGGGAGGGGGTCCGCTACTGCTCGAACAGCCAGGTCTTGAGTTGTCTTCTGAAGGCGAGATGGTCCTGGGTCAGTCGAAGGTGGGTGGGGAGGGAGTTCCATGTCTTGGCCGCCTGGTAGGAGAAGGATCTGCCTCCGGCGGTGGCTCTTCGGATACGTGGTACGGCGGCGAGGGCGAGGCTGGTAGATCGTAGCTGGCGGGTGGGCGTGTAGAAGGTCAGTCGGTCGTTGAGGTACTTGGGGCCCAGGTCGTGGAGAGCCTTGTGTGCGTGGGTGAGGAGCCTGAACGTGATCCTCTTGTTGATGGGGAGCCAGTGCAGGTCCCTCAGGTGGCCGGAGATGTGGCTGCGTCGGGGTATGTTCAGGATGAGACGGGCGGAGGCGTTCTGGATGCGTTGGAGTCTCCTCTGTAGCTTGGCTGTGGTTCCGGCGTAGAAGGAGTTTCCGTAGTCCAGTCAGTTGGTGATGAGTGCCTGGGTGACCGTCTTCCTGGTTTCGATCGGGATCCATCGGAAGATCTTGCGGAGCATGCGTAGGGTGTTGAAGCACGCCGAGGAGACGGCGTTGACTTGTCTGTCATCGAGAGGGAAGAGTCCAGGATGAAGCCCAGTTTGCGTGCGTGGTCTGTTGGTTTGGGAGCGGTGCCCAGGGCGGGAGACCACCAGGAGTCGTCCCAGGCGGAGGGCGATGGTCCCAGGATGAGGACTTCCGTGTCCGAGTTCAGTTTCAGGCGGCTGTTCTTCATTCACTCAGCGACGTACTTCATCCCTTCGTGTAGGCTGGTTCTGGCGGTGTCGGGGTCCCTGGTGAGGGAGAGGATCAGCTGGGTGTCGTCGGCGTAGGAGATAATGTTGAGGTTGTGTTGGTGTGCGATGGCTGCAAGTGGTTTCATGTAGACGTTGAAGAGGGTGGGGCTGAGTGATGATCCTTGTGGTACGCCACAGATGACTTCGGTGGCCTCGGATCGAAACGGGGGGAGGCGAACTCTGTGTTCTTCCGGCGAGGAACGAGATGATCCACTCCAGTGCCTTCTTTGGATGCCGATGTTGCTGAGGTGTTGGACTAGGGTGCGGTGGCAGACCGCGTTGAACGCTACGGAGAGGTCCAGGAGGATGAGTGCCGCTGTTTCCCCGTTGTCGAGCAGGGCTCGGATGTCATCGGTGGCTGCGATCAGTGCGGTCTCAGTGCTGTGGTTGGCTCTGAAACCGGATTGCGAGGGGTCAAGGGATCCGTTCGTCTCGAGGAAGGCGGTCAGCTGTCTGTTGATCTTCTCAATGACTTTCGCAGGAAAAGGGAGGAGCGAGATGGGGCGGAAGTTCTTGAGGTTGGTGGGGTCCGCTGTTGGTTTCTTCAGTAGGGCGCTGAGCTCGGCATGCTTCCAGCTCTCCGGGAAGGTGGCGGTCTTGAAGGAGGTGTTGATGATGTTCCGGAGTTGGGGTGCGATGGTGGAGTCGGCCTTGTTGAAGACGTGGTGGGGGCAGGGGTAGGTCGGAGATCCGGAGTGGATGGTGTTCATCGTGCGGGATGTGTCTTCGGTGGTCACCGTGGTCCAGGTGCGGAGGGTGGCGGTGGGGGGCGTTGGTTCGACGGTTGGGTGCGTGGATGGTGCGACAAAGCTGTTGTGGATGTCGGCGATCTTGCGGTGGAAGAATGAGGCGAGAGAGTCGCAGAGATCTTGTGAAGGAGTGATGTCGTTGCCGGTGCAGGGGTTGGAGAACCCCTTGACGATGCTGAAGAGTTCCTTGCTGTTGTGGGCGTTGTTGTCCAGTCGTTCCTTCAGTGATTTCTTCTTGGTGGTGCTGATGAGCTGGTGGTGCTTGCGGGTGGCTTGTTTGAGGGCGGTCATGTTGTCTGTGGTCTGGTCGAGGAGCCAGGCTTTCTCGAGGGTGCGGCAGTTCTTCTTGGAGTCCTTGAGTTCGCTGGTGAACCAGGAGGCCTTCTTGCTTCTGGGTCTGCTGGGAGGGTTCTTCAGTGGTGCGAGGTTGTCGGCACAGGCGGTCAGCCACTGTGTGAAGTTGCGGGCTGCTTCGTTGGGGTCCGTTGTGCTGGTGGGTGGGCTCTGGCTAAGGGAGGTGGTGAGCTGGTCGGCGGTGATCTTGCTCCAGCTCCTGTGAGGAACCTGTTGCGGGTGGTGGTAGGTCGGGGTTCTTCTGAAGCTGAAGTGGACGCAGCTGTGGTCGGTCCAGTGGAGTCCGATGGCGTGGCTGAAGGTGATGTGCTTCCTGGAAGAGACGACTGGATCAAGCGTTTGGCCGGCGTAGTTGGTGGGGGTGTTGACCAGTTTCTTGAGTCCGAGGTTGGCGAGGTTTTCTAGCAGGGCGGCGGTGTTGCGGTCCTTGTTGTTCTCCAGGTGGAAGTTGAGGTCCCCTAGGAGGATGTAGTCGGTGGAGGGGAGGGCGTGCAGGCTGATAAAGTCTGTGATGTCGTCGCTGAATTGTGCGCGTGGTCCCGGGGGTCTGTAGACGAGGGTGCCTCTGAGGGTTGTCTTTGGGTCAGTGTGTATCTGGAAGTGGAGGTGCTCGGCGGCGGCGAAGGTGTCATTGGAGTCGGTCGTGATGTGGATGGTGTTCTTGTGGACGATGGCGTTGCCTCCTCCGGTCTGGTTGATGCGGTCCCTCCTGATGATCTTGTACCCGTCCGGGATGGCGATGGGGATGTCGGGGGGGCTGAGGAGGCGTTCATCCATGTTTCCGTGAGGAAGGCGATGTCTGGTGAAGTTGTGTCGAGGAGGTTCCAGAGTTCCACGGCGTGTCTGTGGACGGAGCAGGTGTTGAGCAGGATACATTTGAGGTGGTTGCTGCTGGTGTCTGGCTTGGCGGGTGCGGTGCAGGTTCGGAGGCAGGTGAACTTGCAGGTTTTGCAGGTGACGGGTCCGTGGATGCGTTTTGGGGTGGCCCGGCAGCAGGCGGGGTTCCGGCCAGCATTGAGTGCGTTGAGGGCGGCGTCGTCGTAGGTCTGTCGGGTCGTCTTGCATCGGCGAGGACCAGGGGTCCTGGTGCTGGGCGTGGTCCAGGCGTGGACGGGCGCGGACGGGCTTGCCTTTGGCGCGCCTTCGGCGCACAATCCGCGCGCCCGCTGCGCGTCAACGCTGGGCGTGGGAGTCATAAGAAGGTAGCCAGGAGGGCGGGTCAGCTGGGTGGCGGGAGCGGGCGGCGAATGGGCTGTCGGGGGGCGGGGCCGCAGGGAGTCAGCGGTGAGAAAAGACTGTGGCGAGCAGGCGGCTCAGCGGCAGCTGGGTCGCTCGTGATAGGCTGAACAGGAGGCAGGCAGTGGCAACAGCGGTGACGCGTGGGGGGTGACCTCGCCTGAAGCAGGCTCAGCGGTCACTCCAGCAGGCTCAGCGCGGTCCCCTTAAGAAGGTAGCCGGGAGGGCGGGTCAGCTGGGTGGCGGGAGCGGGGCGGCGAATGGGCTGTCGGGAGGGCGGGCCGCAGGGAGTCAGCGGCGGGAAAAGACTGTGGCGAGTGGGCGGCTCAGCGGCGGCTGGGTCGCTCGTGACAGGCTGAACAGGAGGCAGGCAGCGGCAACAGCGGTGACGCGTGGGGGGTGACCTCGCCTGAAGCAGGCTCAGCGGTCACTGTTTTGGTCAGTTTCAAAGTGTCCTTTGCAGGAGTGGGCTGCGAGATTGAAGTTGCCAGGATGCGCTGGGCTGCGCTATTTCTTTCCTTGCAGGTAAGCGGCATTTTAAAATATTTTTTTTATCCAGTTTCCGCCCCCCCTCCTGCTGTCCATGTGCCCGTTCCCGCCCCCCTCCCGCTGTCCGTGTGCCCGTTCCCGCCCCCTCCCCCACGTCCGTGTGCCCGTGCTTCTTGTTTTCCGTTGGTGTGGAAATCTTTTTTTGCAATGTGGCCAGGCGAAATGTTTCTGCTCCGTTCCAAATTAAAGAAGCAACAAAAAGGTGCATTTTTAAAGGTGTTTACATCAGTGCAAAGTTTCAATGACCCGGCCTAACTTAGTAACTATCGTCTAAGCAACAATTCCTTCGTAGGCTAAATACATATCAGGAGGCAGCGGCTTCTATACGTTTGGGTATTCAAGATAAAGACGCTAAACCGGACCTCGTTCCGGAGGAAGGGGTCAGCCAGCAGGACTGGGAGGACCGAGGAGCAGTGGGGCCATGGATGCGCCTAGAGGCGGGGAAGGAGGTGTTACATGACTGGGGTGTGCCCTTCATTCCGGTCGTGTCATTCCTGGTGTGGGGTTAATGGGAGGCCCCCTGCGTCCTGACTTCCGGTGCGGCATCGCTCAGGCCCACCTTTGGCTCCGCCGAGCGATTGCCCTTAATCTCTGCCTCCTGTCCGGAGCAGGGCGCGGACCCCTCAAGAAAGCGGGCCGGGGAAAGCTTCTTGGCTCGTGTCCTCTTTAGGCCGATTTGAACATTTTCTTGCAGGGGTGACGTAGAAGGCAGAGCAACAGCTGCAGGAGTAAACTGGACTCGGTGCAGTAAAAGGAACGTCACGATTATTGCTGTTTTGCATTTTTATGTCTTTACATTTCTCATATCTGTCAAGCGCCTGTTCTGGAAATATCTACATCAATGTTTCCTGGGTGATGTCAAACATTTTTTGCGCTGTTCCTTGGTCTAACTTCCTCTCACGGTTCCCCTACTCCTCGGCCTAAACAATAAAAACCAATTTTGAAAATGTTTGAGTGTATTAATGGCGGTTTGGCGTTTCTACAAACAGAGGCAAGAACATGCCAATGCTTTAAGTGGGCCGGGTCCCTCTTGGTCTCGGACCTGAAAGTATTTAAAAACGCACTTTGAGACAGGTCCATGTCGGGGACTGTATTCATGTCCTTAACTAAAACACTGAGATGATTTCGTGGGTGCCAAACAGTCGCACCCAATCTATAAAATATATCATCACACAAAGAAAGGAGAAACCAATAATGTGATTCGTTCTAATTGTTGTGAATCCCATGCGCCTGAACTTAAAAATGTCTCTGAGTGATATCTGAAAGCCCACCGGTGGCACGGTTTGTTCTGTGTGCTGTTTAATGACGTGCTTCGGAAACTACGTTTTATAAAGAGACATTCCTTTAGTGTTAATGCTCAGATAAGAAAGAGATTGGCTGTCGAATGTGCATGCACATGCCACAAGCAGTCTTTAATCTCGCTAATGGCCCAGCTAAGCAGCTTCTTTTTGCAGTTCTATAGAGCGCAAACTCGACCGGAAGGTATAGGAACGCTTTACATTAGCACCAGTTAAATTGCACAAGAACACAAGCTTATATTAACACAGCTTTTAGGAGTCCTTTCCGAAGAAGACGCCCCACCCACACGTTAACCTGCGCGAGGAGTGTTCTTGATATTTTATGCAGGCTCCTGGTGGCTAGTGGTCTCGGGATGTCAGACAAAGTCACTGTCCCTTTAACGGGGTGAAGTAGTAGATATATACATGTTGAGGTTCTGCCGGCGCCTGCACCTCAAATAAGGTTCACATGTAATCAGGCGCATGCACCACACACCTATGCAGATGCGCTGAAAGATTTGAGCACCGTTAAGTACAGGCCTGCAAAATGGCATCACATGACATGCATCTGTACCACTTGTGCCGCACAAACTCGTGCACCTAGGAGAACTGCCAGTTGAAGAATCCTGGCGGAAACTGGGAGGTACTATGGCTTTTACAAGAAGGAAAGGGAGTCAACTGGACCCAAAGAGACCCAGACTGATGCAGGAAGACTTTATTCTATGTAACAATTAACCAAAAGAGAACTTAAGAGTCAAACATGACACAGCACCTTTCTGAACATAGGACAAGTGCAGTACAGAGAGTGCTTGTAGCAAAAGTTTAAAGAAATACTAGCTCTCCCACAAGGATTGCAATAAACTTTACTTCTGTGGAAAAAAAAATAGTGATGTCTAAAATAAAGAGTTAGAGACCTGCAATATCACTCATGGGAGTGAAATAGTTATAGCCTCTTCTGCAGCTACCAAACTGTAGAATTATTGAAATGGAGTAGAAATTAGAAAATGCACCCCTCCCATCTGCAAGATAGGACGGGGTGTTTTAAATCGGAGCCTGAGAAAACCTGTCTGCCTCGAGGCCTCTAGTCACATATCTCTCAGTGTGTGGGGGGGCTCTGTGTAGGTGTGTGGGGGGGCTCGCAGTGTGTGGGGGTCTTTGTGTGGGTGGGCTCTGTGTGGGTGTGTGGGGGGCTCTGTGTTAGGGGGCTCTGTGTGGGTGTGTGGGGGGGCTCTGTGGGTGTGTGTGGGGGGCTCTGTGTGGGGGCCTCTGTGTGTGTGTGTTGCATTTGCGAGAGATTAAGCTATTGGCATTGTAAATGACAATGCGATTTATGTATCTGTTTTCAAAACCAACACATAAAGACAAATGTTGTCATTTACAATGCCAATAGCTCTAACTTTTGCAAAGGCGAAACCGTTGCATTGTAAATGCTTGTTTATGTATTGGTTTGATTACTGCACCCTTCCAGCTGGACGGAACTGTACCCGACTTTGCCAATTATCTTTCACAAGGGCCAACACTCATGGCCCAACTGTGGTTACGTCTTCTCACCAACATTGGCCTTCTTGATACATATACAGTAGATATCCCCTGATTCTCCCCCCTTGTGCCTGAAGCTCATCACTGCCCAAGGTTTGGGAAACTACTGGCCTTACAAGCGAGGGCATACAGGAGTTAATTGATTTTAATTCACAAAGGATTTCCTTTAACAGTCCAGCCTCCACTCTCAAGGACTCATTTTGGCAAGGAAGGCTTCGAATAGTCCATGTAAATGTTTTTGCATAAAAGAACATCCAGAACTGCAGAACGACCTATCAGGAGGGAGTCAATATCTGCCAAAGTCCCTTGATCCCCACCATTGAGTGCCCGGACGGTCATAACATGCACGGAAGGCAGCATTTTCCCCGTCAGGCAATTAACAAATTCTTCCTTGCTGTGTTTATTCACTCCTACACTCTCTGCTGCCCTAGTCTCCTCTCTCCCGCCATCATCTGTGTGTTTTTAGGTCGAGCGTAGCGAAGGACCTATTGTCGGCGGTTTCGGGGGAATGTTAGACAGCGTTCGGCCACGCGCCTCGCTGTCTCAGATTCCTCCTCGAGGGCGCGCACGGCGCCATGCACATCTCCTTCCTCGGAAGCTCCATCCCGCAAGTAAGCCTCTCGCCTCTCTCAATCACGCGCGCGCACACAGCCACACTCACGCATGCATGCACACACACGCAGGCACACACGCAGGCACACACGCAGGCAAACACACACACAGGCATACACAGACACACAGGCATACACAGACACACATACCGTCACCGTCACTGTCCCCTACCCCGCCTCACTTACCGCGTCAGAGGCCTCAGCCGCCACTCCTGACTTCTGCTGTGCGTCACGACTGCTCCTGGGCCATCCACTCCGTGGGCGCGGGCTTCGTGGAAGACGGAAGTCCCACCCCACGACAGGCGTGACTCTTCCGAACTTCCGGGATGCGCACGCTCACGGCTTGTTTGTTCCAGTCTGTAAACCCCAAAAGCTGGACAGATTTTGCTTCAATGGTAATGGTGGCAATGCTAAAGCCCTGGATTCAAAGTAGTTGTTGTGGTCTTTTTTCCGAGCCATCAAAATTAACTACAGCCTCCATAAAAAAGCAAAGAGGCCACGCCTGCGGCACGAAGGGACGTGAACACGCGCAGTTTAAGGAGGCGGGATTCTGCGTGGCAGCAGGGAGCGCACGACTATAAAACAGGCTCCTCGCCCAGCGCTGAGCAGAGTGACAACCTGAACAATATAAGAAAACAAAAATGTCTCTAGGGCAAGTTCAGTTCTGCTGGAGAATGGGACTAGCCAAATCTTAAAAGAAACGTTTTTTTTCTGTCTTAAATATAGAGTTTTAATCATCAAGAACAACAAGAAAAAATGCCTATAAATAAACAAAGAAACCGATGCGACTACATTCCACCTGACAATGCCCGGCAGTCAAACTGAAAAAGGTTGAATTCATCTGCCATACTTAGTTTTAAATAATTTCATTTTTGTGCCTGTGTACATAAATCCATAATGAAAACGTTTGCATTTGTTTCCCCCCCAGTTGCTATTACCTATGATATCGCTGCAGCAAAAGTACTGTGTTTGTCGCAAGTAATCATGTACTCCCTGGAGTGTGTTAAATGGGCTTTACGCAGTCCTAAACTGAAACTACAACGGCTTGTAAAACAGCAGAAGGAGCAGCGATTCCCGTTACATCCTCCGGGGCTCTCGATCTTACAGACAACATCTTTCCTTGGCCTTCAGATAAACACTGCTACGCGAACGTTTATTAAGGTCAGCGCAACACAATCTGTGATGCACCAGTGTTAGGCAATTAACAAACCGGTATTCTGGCATGTACATCTGGAAGCTGAGTATAGCCGTCCCTGCCCTCTCTTCCCGTGGCCCACGACCAAGACTGACTGTGTAAAGCCCCCTCCTCACTAGGACAAAGACAAGTGGGCAAACTGTTGTGGAGACAGGCTTTTCGGTGTCTTGGGCAGTGTTGTCTGAAAAATCGGGAACATACACGGCGAGAGCTGGATACTTTCGGGACAGTGCACCCACCTTGATTTAACTTGGGACCGCTGCCGTTACCTCCTGGTAAGAACATTTCCAAAGTGACGTGCTCTGAAAGATTTTATTTTGAAATATTCAGAGGCCCGCGTTGCGTGAAATTAAGATTTCTTTCTATTACCTTTCATAAATACTGTGTAAACATTGGCCGGGGCCAGTGGAATTCATTCAGCGCCGATTCGAGGTTTACTGCACAATTTTGCATTTGCCTCACACACTGCGCTGCTCACACACACACACTGCGCTGCCTCACACACACACACACACACACTACGTAGTCACACACTGCTGTGTGTCACTCACATTGTCCTATCACACACACTGCGCTGTTACACACACACTGCACTGTGAGACACACACAGCACTGCCTCACACACACACTGCTCTGCCTCACACTGCACTGCCTCACACACTCTGTGCTGCCTCACACACACACTGCGCTGCCTCACACACACACACTGCGCTGCCTCACACACACACACACTGCGCTGCCTCACACACTCACACACACACACACTGCGCTGCCTCACACACACACTGAGCTGCCTCACACACACACACACACCGCTGCCTCACACACACACACACTCTGCGCTGCCTCACACAAACTCTGCCCTGCCTCACACACACACTGCGCTGCCTCACACACACACTGCGCTGCCTCACACGCACACACTGCGCTGCCTCACACGCACACACTGCGCTGCCTCACACGCACACACTGCGTTGCCTCACACGCACAGACTGTGCTGCCTCACACACACACACTGCGCTGCCTCACACACACACACACACACACACACTACGTAGTCACACACTGCTGTGTCTCACTCACACTGTTCTATCACACACACTGCGCTGTTACACACACACTGCACTGTGAGACACACACTGCACTGCCTCACACACACACAGCGCTGCATCACGCACACACTGCCCTGCTACACACTGCGCTGCCTCACACACACTGCGCTGCCTCACACACACTGCACTGCCTCACACACACTGCGCTGCCTCACACACTGCGCTGCCTCACACACACTGCCCTCTCTCACACACACTGCGCTACCTCACACACACTGCACTGCCTCACACACACTGCGCTGTCTCACACACTGCGCTGCCTCACACACACTGCCCTCTCTCACACACACTGCCCTCTCTCACACACACAGCACTGCCTCACGCACACACTGCTCTGCCTCACACACACACACACACACACCGCTGCCTCACACACACTGCGCTGCCACACACACACACACACTGCACTGCCTCACACACACACTGCGCTGCCTCACACACACACTGCGCTGCCTCACACACACACACACACTGCGCTGTCTCACACACACACTGCGCTGTCTCACACACACACTGCGCTGCCTCACACACACACTGCGCTGCCTCACACACACACACTGCGCTGCCTCACACACACACACTGCGCTGCCTCACACACACACACTGCACTGCCTCACACACACACACACTGCGCTGCCTCACACACACACTGCGCTGCCTCACACACACACTGCGCTGCCTCACACACACACACACTGCGCTGCCTCACACACACACTGCGCTGCCTCACACACACACTGCGCTGCCTCACACACACACTGCGCTGCCTCACACACACACTGCGCTGCCTCACACACACACTGCGCTGCCTCACACACACACACTGCGCTGCCTCACACACACACTGCGCTGCCTCACACACACACTGCGCTGCCTCACACACACACTGCGCTGCCTCACACACTGCGCTGCCTCACACACACACTGCGCTGCCTCACACACACTCTGCGCTGCCTCACACACACACTGCGCTGCCTCCCACACACACACACACAATGCGCTGCCTCACACACACACACACACACACACAGCCTCACACACACACACTGCGCTGCCTCACACACTGCACTGCCACATAATTACAGCTCTCAATGCAACATACACTCCAAATACCACTCAGTGCCACATAGTTATATGCAACATAATTACACTGCACTCAATGCAACATACACTACAAATACCACTCAGTGCCACATAATTACACACCACATAATTACTCTACTGAATGCAACACACACTCCACACAAAACCACTCAGTGCCACATAATTATATGCTACATAATTACACTGCACTCAATGCAACATACTCCAATCAATACGACTCAGCGCCACAAAATTACATGCCACACAATTACACTGCACTCAATGCAACATACACTCCAAATACCACTCAGAGCCACATAATTACACTGCACTCAATGCAACATACACTCCAAATACCACTCAGTGCCACATAATTACATACCACATATTTACACTGCAGTCCATGCAACATACACTCCAAATACCACTGAGTGCCACACAATTACACACCACATTATTACACTGCACTCAATACAACATTCACTCCAAATCCCACTCAGTGCCACATAAGTACACTCTACTGAATGCAACACACACTCCACACCAACTCAGTGCCACATAATATGCTACATAACTAAACTGCACTCAATGCAACATACACTCCAAACAATACCACTCAGTGCCATATAATTATATGCTACGTAATTACACTGCACTCAATGCAACATACACTCCAAATACCACTCAGTAACACATAATTGCTCTACTGAATACAACATACACTCCCCATATTACCACTCAGTGCCACATAATTACACGCCATATAATTACTCTTCTCAATGCAACGTAAATACACTCCATATAATACCACTCAGTGCCATATAATTACACACCTCATACTTACACTACTCAATGCAACATACACTCTATCGATCTATCGCACTCACTCTATCTATCTATCGCTTCACCACAGCATCACTCAGCACCACCACAGCATCACTCATGGGAAATACTCACTGAACGCCACAGCATCACTCGTTGCCACCACAACATCACTCAGCGTCACCACAGCATCAATCTGTGCAACCATTCAACAACTGGTTCAAATATGTTCTCTCAATGTTTCAAGCTTTATTACAAATGTCACATAAAAGATGTTAATATTTCACTTCTGTTCTTGGATTTTCGTCACAATAAAATACAATTAACATAATCTTTACAATTTTTTGTTTAAGCTATTGCCATTATAAATTACAATAACTTTTATTTAAGTATTAATTTTTAAAACATTTAAAAGCCATTGTTATTTGGAATATCAATACATCTAAGTCACGTAAATACAACACATATTGCATTACAAATGCTATAGGTGTCACATTTGCAAAAGTTAAAACTATAGGCATTGTAAATGACAAAGCTATTAAGTTTGCTATTTTCAAAACCAACACATAAATAAAAAATGTGTCATTTACAATACCAATAGCTCAAACTTTCCTAAAGCGAGACCTATTGCATTGCAAATGCTTGTTTTATTTTCTAACGCAACAACCCAGTATTATAAATATGCCTGATCAATAACGAATGAACAAGATGCTTCTAACAGAGGACACGAAAATCGACCTCTGAACTCAAGCCACATTAATATTTTGCATTACAGAATTGTAGTCTGTTATCTGTCTTGCCACAACAGAACAGATTTTTGTGGTAAGCGTTAAATCCTCAAATGTTAACTGAGCCTATTATAAATTTTTATTGTAGTTCGCCTCATATGTTTGTACCCTGTAGCCTTAATTAGAAAGACTAGACATGTAAGTTCTTTCCAATCCTGTAGTATCATAAAACTTTAAATTGATCTTTATAAGAATGTATAAGGCAGCTATTGAATATTACTGTAGGTTATGTGTGCTACTTCTCTTGCAGATTTTAACACACTTATGGGGAGCAACATTGTGTCAAATTACAAATGGAGGAAGGGAGGCACAGTGAGACTGTGTTTGAGTAACATTCATCCTGACAAAAGGAACTGTAACACAAAGAAGTACATTTACATGGATTTGTTTATCATTTCCAACTTTGTTTTTCCCATTCATTCACTGTAATATGTTATGTGAATACTATCTTTGCACTTTTAATAAATAAATAATCTGATGTGAAACATTTTCTGTGGTGCTTCTGAACCATTTTGTGATATACATACATTAATCGTTTAGATTAAGAACACCAATATATCAAAATTGTAAAGTTGTGATTAATGATAATTTTTGTTTACTAAGTACCTTTTGGCAGCATTGGGACGAATTTCATATTGGGGAGAAAAATAAGATAATTGGAAGTGTCCCTTTACTAGGTTGATCACAGTCCGGAGCTGACTGTTTTATTTTACCTGGAGATAGCATGAGGCCAGGATTGTAACAAAAGTCCCCTGTGGCGCAGGTATGTTGTCAACCTGTCAGGGAGTCCCCATCCAGTCCAAGTCCAATGAATATCTGTGAAATATGGCAGACCTTGGGTTCCCTATTCGTATTGTCTAGGGGGGCCTAATTTTGCGTTATGCCACTGCATGAGGTTGTAATCTGATACAGTACAGGATAGCAATCCCTCAAGGAACATCAGACGTAAAGCTAAAGCCAACTAAGTCATCACCCGCTGAAATCCACAACTCAGCCACAAATACAGATGAGACCAAATTACTGTTAACGCCAGAGTAAGTCTCTCAAGGCCTGCACAACATATTAAATTGCGGGAACATAATCCGGCTTTTTAAATCGAACCCGGACCTGTGTAAGCTGGAATTAATAGACCTACTCGTTATCGAATTTAAACCCAGTATCGGCCCCCAAACTGGAGAATCGACCCTAATTACATTAGCATCTAAAGCTACAAGGGAACTGGTTCAATCTAAAGCTGACCAATTAAAAAACTGGGGAATAATCATAGCAACGCCCGAGTTCCCCAATACCCGTACCTAGCCAAGCCCCAGCTTCAAGCATAAGCCCCACCCCTTTTTCCATTCTGAAGTCAGCCAGAAGCCGCTCTCCAGTCGGCAATGACCAGTGCAGTAAAATACAGCAAGCCACCAGAAGTGCAGACTGGTCATGGCAAACAGCAGCTCTTTCCCAAAGTAGGATCAATTGAAATAACTTGGACCATGGTTCAACACATTATTATTCTCCAGGAAACCTGGCTATCCACCAGCAACTCAATCAAAGGGTACCTGGAATTCACATTGCCCGCCACAAGACAGAGCAAGTTCGCCAGACTGTGTGGTGGAATTTCAATCTATGCATCTACTAGAATGTCTGCACGCATCAAACAGCTAAAATTTGAAGTTGGGTCACTGGTATCGTGGTTGAAAACTTCACATCAGAGAGCAAGCTACTATTGCTAAATGTCTACATCAGACCGTCTAAATTGGGTGAATACGCAGTCCTCCAATTCAGCAGAATAGGTTATATAGTAATAAATGGTTGCTCATCCACAGACACCCCACCGGCCAGGACAAGAACTAATGTCCAAACTCATTCATTTCTGTTCTTAATTTTAGGAAATAATGAAATTCTCACATTAATCGAGTGCCATTACATCGCAGCACAGTGGAAGATTGACCATCGGCCCTTAAATAATATTATCTCTCAACATGCCTCACTATCAGGCACTCGTTCACACGATATCAGACAGTCATTCGGAGAACCTAAGGCAAATGAAATGGACGTCTAGCGCTGTCCCCACAGTCACAGGGAAATACGGTGCTTTTCTACGCTTGCAATGCGAAAAAGATGCGCCTATCTTAGACTGCTGGAGAGCACTTGTGAATAGTTTATTAAACTTATTTCCATCCACATCTTACTCCAGGCAAGACACACCACAACTTCGCATTTCACCTGCAACAAAAATGTTAAAATCTCAAAGAAACTCTGCCCTACGCCGGGCCAGAAAAAGCCCGGGAAACGCAATTCTATTTAACTTCTTTCAGCAAGCTCAAAAAGCTTTCAAGGCATTCGTACACAGAGACAAACAATCCGTGTCAGACCAGTTCTGGTTGAAGTTAGTCTACGCCACCAAAAAGTCCAACACAAAGCTATTCTGGTCTCTCGTTAATAGAGGCCCATTAGGAGGCAGAGGACAAAGCATCGCAAACAAAAGTGCTGACGACTGGACCGAGTTTCTATTCAACCACTTCAGTGAACATTTAAGCAGGACAGAGCACCCCAGGTCCCATTCAACATCCAAATTTTGGCCATCTGAAGGCGGCTGCACAGGCAACAATGGGTCCACTATCGCAGTTGAAGGCTCCCCGGATGCAAAATAATTGAGAGAAAGGAGCCACAAAATGATTCAACTCCATAGGCGCTGACAACACCAGGAGTTTTAAGAAGCACCATAGCCCGGATAATTAGGAAAGGCAGGTCAGACTGAGTCCCTGGCCCCAATGGACTACCTCGAGGCTTGTTCAAGTCTGATGAAACGTCGTGGTCAGGTCTCCTTGCACCCCTGTTTTTACATTGCAGGCTCAACAACCACATCCCGGACTCCTAGAAAGGTGCTATCATTCATCCATTCTACAAGACTGGTAAAAGAAATTACCAAAAAAATTATAGAATGATTTCCCTTCTTGACATCGAATCCAAGTACTACGAACTGTCAACCTGGGCTGAATCAACTCTGCGCCTACCCTTTAATCAGACTGGCTTGGTAACTAATTCCGGCACAACCAGCAACCTACTGACATTAACTGTTTTGATGGAGAAGGCAGACGTTCGTCGTATCCAACTATACTGCTGCTTCGTAGACTTCACGGCGGCTTTGGACCGGGTGCCTATGACAAAACTTAGAGCGCTGGGGTATACTCCCGCCCTCTTACAAGCCATAATCCAACTCCACACACGGACCTGGACAAGAGTAAAGTTGGGAGACTGGTCCCATGTTTCAAAAAAGATCCAAGCAGGAAGTGGTGTTAAACAAGGCTGAGTGTTGGCGCCCTTTCTTTTTAACCTGTCCATCTCGGACCTATCCTCCATACTTGATAAGGTTAACTCCCACCTGCCTGAACTGGACGGAACGAGCATTAGCAACCTGTTATATGCTGACAACCTTGTGTTACTGAGCCACACAAAGGTAGGCCTGCAGAGGCTACTCGACAAACTCCTTCCCTACACACTTGACAATGCTCTCGAACTGAATCTGTCAAAAACCAAAATACTTCATTTCAGCAAGCAGTAGCAGCGGAAAAGTAGGTGGTTTTTCAACAATAAAAGCATTGACATAGTATCACATTATAAATACTTGGGAATTTTCCTTGACTCCATAGGTTCCTTCACTACACAAAAAGATGCCGTCAAGGCTAAAGCATTGTCACTGAGGTTGCATCGGCAACATTCTCAAAACATCTACTAGGGCCAAACCTAACTTCACTGCTTAAGGTGATGAAGGCCAAGATCACCAACTCCTTATCATACGGACACGAGATTATGATGAGCACAACAAATATCCTATTAAACAAATCAACCACCAGAATCTTTAAACGAGCATGGCGCCTGCCGAGGTCTTCATCCCCAGCACAAGTCAGACTAGAACTTGGCCTTTCGGATAATAACGGCGTCAAGGCTAGCGCGTTTATTAAGTACTGCAACACACTGAGCAACTTGCGGGACGGCAGTCTTAAGGCCAAACTTTGGAATGAAATATCGACCAGCACATCTAGCCAAAAAATTATAGCACCACTTGGCCCACTCCCTACAGCTACTCAGAGTCACGGAAAATTTGGGGAACAAACCCATCATAACAGGCATTAAAGAACATAACCAAGCGAATTGTCCGGCTCTGGTCTTTTCACTCCGACAGGGCAAATCTATCCAGAAGGAAACACCATGGGCTGTTGTCTCTTATTACAAACCGGGAGTTGTCCTCCTACCTATCAAGCACACACTCTTTTGGAAGGTTAAGTTCATGGCCCTAAAGCTGGGCGGGTGGCCTTTTTTAAAGCATCTGCCTCAATGGCGGCGCACCTGTCTCAATATCAAATGCAGGGAATGAGGCTACCACTCCGAAAGCATGGAGCATATAGCCTGCACATGCTCAGCTCTGCTTAATGACAGAAGGACTTTATTGCAAGAGGTGTCAAACAAACTAGGTGCTCGCATATGTCGTCAAACCATAGTAGTGGCTATGAACTCAGAAAATATAAAGCTGAACATTCGGTTCAACAAATTTGTCATTAGAGCTGCTAAAATGCTGGGGAAAGAGAAGGCTGCAAATCTTCCGCCGGTTGGCCACGCCACCCCTTTGTAATAAAATTTTAGCGGCCGCCGGCCCCTTCTGCTTGGCCTACATGAACATTGTCTTCAGTTTTTTAATACTAACTGTCACATTTATTTGTCCCTTTTTAGACTTTCTTAAACTATCCCATGACTGTTAGGTTATCCAAAGACCTAGAACTATATTCCGACAACTTTTAATTTTAACCCATTTTGATTTGCAAAATTACTGCACTGTTTTGGCACTAACCTGAATCCTTTTGTTCTTTCTTTTTAAACTTTGTGTATGTACACAGGAGTTACATTGTTTTAACATTTTGTTATGGCTTTTAGTAATCAAACAATAACATTTGAATTGAATTGATTGTAGCATGGTTACACTGTGCCTACTTATTGATAGTAATATTTTGTTCGTAGATCAGGAAAAGGATTTAGTGGCTCTGATTCCATACAGTGACCAAAGACTGAAGCCAAGACGAACGTAAGTATATAGTGTATCTTTTAAATATTTGTTGCGTAAAGCCTGGTGCTCTTTTCAATTAGCTAGTTCAGGTAGCTTGCCTGTTGAACACAGAGTTGAATGAGTTGCTTCAACATCAGAAAAGTCTTTGTCTCATCTAAAATTTGCGAGCAGTTTGAAGGTAGACCGAAATAAGTGCTTAAAAGTTAGGTAATAGCACCTGGTACCCATAGCAGACTGCATTGGAGTTTGTATGTACGCTGTACAAATGGTCACTTTTTTAGCTCTCCACCATTGTATCACATATAAAATAACACATTTTCAAAAGCCCAGCCACCGCAGTACTATCTTGGAGAACGTCTATAAAACGAATTGCTGGTGAGTAGTTTTCTGTCTCTCTCTTTTTGCATTGGAGCTCTATGCACTTTTTTATGAGCCAATATTCTTTTTACTCGTGGCAGTGTGTTTTTTTTTACTGCGAAAATGTAATTATACTTTCACAGCTAGTAAGACGCCAGAAGCACCCTTATACCCAGCTTTGCAGCAACTATTGGTATGTACTGAAGTAGAAATAATCTGCAACACACTCCAGTTCTAGGTCTGCTAACATTCTTCAAAGCCTTTATCTTTACATCCTAGGATGAGGCCATCATATGAAAAAAATGTTAATTCCCCATCATGGGAGTTATACGATATTCAGAAATGGTACACAAGTATTATGATTGTGCCGAACACTGAGGTATTCTTCTAAATCTTTATAAACCAAATGCAATTAGCTAAATGAGTCATAATAAAGTATATTTGACTGAAAGCACCACTCTAGTAATCTGTTTTAAAAGAAAATGTGGAATGATTCTATAGATTAGTCACAACTTAAGTTGCTGTTTCAAAGTCATTTGAAGACGTCCTGTGCTATCAAGTACAGCATGGAGTAAATCAGGCTGTTTGTTTTTTCCCCACTCACTGAGCTTGGATCTTGAACACTGCTGCCCTTCCAAAATACTATTTTCACTGAAAACGATTCTGCCTTTTTAGAGTTACTCGATGTATAAAGACGAGTGGTTCGATATTATTTTTGTCTTCTCCTTTTTTTCCTAGATATGAGCATTTTCTTGCTGCTTGTTGGTGCTATATTTTTTTTAAAACTTTATTTATTGCTTATTTTCAGCCTTCTAACAAGGTATTATTTATTTAGTGTGTTTTGTATAGCGCACGGCTACCCCAACGGGGTGTCCTGGCGCTGCTGTGCGATCTTAAGCTGAGTTAGATGTTTTTTAGAGAGGGGGTTAGCAGAACAGGAAAGTTTTTAAGGCTTTCCGAAAGGGGAGTTCTTCCTGGATCATCCAGATGGGAATTGGTAGCTTGTTCCAGAGGGCAGAGGCACATACTTGAAAAGTTTTTCCACCTGAGCGGGTTTTTTTGAATCTGGGAGTGGTGAGAAGGTTTTTTGAAGAAGAACGAAGAGACCTGGTATTACTGTAGGGGGAGAGGCAGGTGGAAAGGTAGGCAGAGCCCTTACCCCTCATTGTACGATGGCCCAGTACTAATGCTTTGAATTCTGCCCTTTTTTGTATGGGCAGCCAATGTAGTCTACAGCGGTGGGGCGAGATGTGCTCACGTAGGGTAATGCCACCGACCAGCCGTACTGCAGCATTCTGGACTGTCTGGAGTCGATGGCATAGACCCACAGACAGTCCGGTGTATAGGCCATTGGCGTAGTCCAGATGCGAGGTGATCAGCGCCTGGACTATAGTCTTCCTGGTGTTAGGTAAGAGATTGATGAACTTTTTCACCATCCTTATTTTGGCAAAGCATGCTGCAGAGACCGTATGTACTTGTTGTTGGAATGATAGGTTAGAATCCCATCTAACCCCTACATTTTTCACCGATTCTTTAGGCTGGGGAGGGGCACTCAGACCAAGAGGCCACCAAATGTTGGGATCCAATGGGGACGGCTGGTGAAAGAATAATACCTCAGTTTTCCCCGCGTTAAGCCGGAGGAAATTATTGTCCATCCATTGGGCAATGGTACGCAGGCAGTTTTTTAGTGGGTCAAAGGTGGATTGGGTGATACTATTGAACGAAAATAAGAGTTGAATATCATCTGCGTAGGAAGTGGCCTTTATTCCAGTTTGGGCGATGATTTCAGCAAGGGGTGAAAAATAAACATTAAATAGGAGGGGGTTCAGTGAGGAGCCCTGGGGGACTCCCCACCGAAGCGGGCGACTGTCCAAGGTATAGGGGGGGGGGGGTAAACACTGCCTGCGTCCGGTTGTACAAGAAAGATGCAATCCATTTTAAGGCCGTACCCTGGATGCCTTTGGATTGTAGGCTGTCCAGGAGGAGGGGGGTGGGAAACGGTGTTGAATGCTGCCGACAGGTCAAGCAGCACCAACACCGCTCTTGATCCCTCGTCCATCCTCCAGCGTACGGCATCGGCCATCTCGATTAGTGCTGACTCAGTGCTATACCCTGGTCTAAAACCATGCTGAGAGTCGTGAAAAGCACCATATGTTTCTAAAAAACCTGCTAGTTGTTGCTGAACAAGTTTTTCGAGCACTTTGGCAGGAGCTGGTAAAAGAGAGATAGGCCTGTAGTTGGAGGGTTCACTGGGGTCGGCATTAGCTTTCTTCATTATGGGAACTAACCGAGCATGCTTCCATGAGTCTGGGAAGACACCCGTATGCAAAGAATCATTCCATATCTCATTCAAAATGGGGTTAAGAATAGGTGCCAGGGATTTGTATTGCTTAGCAGGCCAGGGATCAAGAGGAGATCCGGATTTGCATTTTAAAAGTTCTTTAAGGGATTGATCCTAGGTAATCTCTTTAAAGTTGGAGAACGTACAGTCTGATCCAATGGTGACAGTATTGGTTACACGATTGTCTGGATTAGTATTGCTAGGGAAGGAGTCGTATATGGTGGCAATTTTATTTTCGAAAAAATCGGAGAGACTATTGCATAGTGTCTGAGACACCAGAGGGGGGTCGTTTGAGAGCTAAGGGGTCGGTGAAGGTTCTGACTGTGTTAAATATTTCCCTGGATGATCCCTGTGCACGGTTAATTTTTTCTTCCCGAAAGATTCTTTTTTGTTCAATAATTTATTTTGTATATTCTTTTAGGGCAGATTTATAGAGGATCTTACGGTCGGGAGAATAAGTTATTCTCCAACGTCTCTCAAGGAGCTTACATGCCGATTTGCATTTTCGGAGCTCATCGGAGTACCAGGGGGCAGAAGGAGCGGAGCGATAGGTTTTACTGGGCCTGATGGGGGCGAGGAGGTGAGGAGGTTGATGGCGGAAGAGATCCAGCCGTTGAAGTTGGTCAGTCTGGCGTCTAAGTTAGAAACCGTATCCGAAGGATGGATAGGGGAAAGATGGGCGGCTAGACTATCAAGGGAGATCTTACTCCAGTTTCTACCTTGTAATTTAGCCGGGCGTATATGACGGTCTTGATGGTGCAGAGAAAATGAGAATGGAATAAAAAAGTAATCAGACCAAATCACCGGGAGGGGTTCACTTATGGATAGTCCATCCAGGTTGGTACAGATCAGGTCAAGAGTATGTCCGGCCTTATGTGTTGGACTGCTAATAAGTTAGTTTAGCCCTCCATCTGATAAGGTAGATAGAAAGTTGAATGTGATGGGATCCGAGGGATTATCAACATGAAGGTTAAAATCCCTGAGGAGGGTAAAATTAGCATAACGCGGTGTTGCTTGCAGAACATAGTCTAAGAAAACTGGTAAATGGGATGTTTTAGAGTTAGGGGGGCGCTAAACCAAAAGGCCAGAAAAGGTAAAATTGTCCGCTATTTTAATACAAAAGGGGAGTGCTTCAATGCGTTCCAATTGTTTGTAAGGGAAGGAGGAGATAGTCCAATGAGATCTATATATTATGGCAACTCCACCTCCAGGGCGAGAGCCCTGTCTGTTAGCGCACAGTATACTGTAGCCGAAAGGTATGGCTAAGTGTAGAGCGGGATTAGTTTCGTCCCCTAACCAGGTCTCGGTTGAGAATAGGAGATCGCACTTTTCCTCTTCCAGAGTTTGGGCAATGTCGAGAGAGTGTTTTGCTAAAGAGCGACAGTTAATCATACCAGATTTTAATGATAAAGTGTTTGTAATGGGGGGGAATGAATGCCATGGTCCGAGAAATGAAACATTCGTGCCTTAAATCATTATTAGACTGTCCTGGGCTGCAAGATGTAAAAGGTAAGTGAGGGGTGAGATCCTGAGGTGAAATAGGTACCGAGGTACAATGATTGTGCTTAAGATTCTTAAGCGTTGCACTATCGTAGGAGATGGAGGATGGGGGGGATCGCAAGATGTAACAGTACTTACGTCTGCGGCCGCTTCCTGGTCGCAGACGGGCAGGACTCTGGCACGACTCCGGCGCAGGTCCGGCGTGTCCGCTGATCGCGTCTGCTGCGCGGAGGCATGACCTTCCGTTTTTGTAGTGGCCAATAGAGAGCGTGTAAACGCTGCCCCAAACAAAGATGGCCACCAAAGTAGATTCAGCCTGCCCGGGGCTCGGCTGTCTCAGCGCCCAAGTCGGCTGAAGTTGGTCCGAGTGGCAAGGAAGAGTCGGTAGCGCTTATTAAGTCAAGCGGGGGGCAGGGGGATATTTACCACCACTTATTTAGTCAAGCAGGGTAAATCACACAAGGTCATAAACATTATTCGAACAGTGCCGCAAAGCTTCGTGGTCAAGCTGAGTGCAAGTGATATTAAAAGCTGAGGGTACAGCGAGTTTAAAAAGGTACAGAAAATAAGAAGACTCAAACAAATAAAACAACTACCTCCCGGCTTCCGCCTCAGGAGGGGATAAGATGCACAGCGAATTAGAGAGCCTGGTCTTAGATATCCTTTTATAGTGGCCAATAGAGAGCGTGTAAACGCTGCCCCAAACAAAGATGGCCGCCAAAGTAGATTCAACCTGCCCGGGACTCGCCTGTCTCAGCGCCCAAGTCGGCTGAAGTTGGTCCGAGTGGCAAGGAAGAGTCGGTAGCGCTTATTAAGTCAAGCGGGGGCAGGGGGATAATTACCACCACTTATTTAGTCAAGCATGGTAAATCACACGAGGTCATACAATTATTCGAACAGTGCCGCAAAGCTTCGTGGTCAAGCTGAGTGCAAGTGATATTAAAAGCTGAGGGTACAGCGAGTTTAAAAAGGGGCAGAAAATAAGAAGACTCAAACAAATAAAACAACTGCCTCCCGGCTTCCGCCTCAGGAGGGGATAAGATGCACAGCGAATTAGAGAGCCTGGTCTTAGATATCCTTTTATAGTGGCCAATAGAGAGCGTGTAAACTCTGCCCCAAACAAAGATGACCGCCAAAGTAGATTCAACCTGCCCGGGACTCGCCTGTCTCAGCGCCCAAGTCGGCTGAAGTTGGTCCGAGTGGCAAGGAAGAGTCGGTAGCGCTTATTAAGTCAAGCGGGGGGCAGGGGGATAATTTCCACCACTTATTTAGTCAAGCAGGGTAAATCACACAAGGTCATACAAATTATTCGAACAGTGCTGCAAAGCTTTGTGGTCAAGCTGAGTGCAAGTGATATTAAAAGCTGAGGGTACAGCGAGTTTAAAAAGGTGCAGAAAATAAGAAGACTCAAACAAATAAAACAACTACCTCCCGGCTTCCGCCTCAGGAGGGGATAAAATGCACAGCGAATGGGTACAATCCTATTCGCATAATCAAATCACTCTGTTCATACCCTTTCCCATGTTTTCAGATTTCTCATACCAATTATAGTATATAGGTTGATACCCTCCTATGTTCTCCACTTCACCCCTTTCATTCCAAAGATCACCATCAAATGATCGTATTAGGAGTTGCTTTTTCTTTTATCCTCCATTTCATGCTGCTGTGCACTATGGTCTGACATAGAAGAGCCAGACACCTGGGGTGTCTGGCTGGTGTCTGGCTCTCCAATGTCAGACCATACGCATTCTCCATCCACCCTAGATTTTCTCGAACTTCCCCAGATAATTCCTCCCTGCATAGACCACTCTTTCCACCTCCATACACATGTTCATACCAAATAGGCACTGTTAGACAGGGGCCTGACTCTTGTTTAGATGGCCACTTCCCACAGGTGCACGGCCTGTAAGGGCTCCATCTCCATTTCCTTTGAGTATCACAAAGAGAGTAAGGTTTATTATTGATTATGGTTATGTATATTTGCGAGACCGCCTTGGTGTTGAACTCTTTACCCAGTAGTCTGCTTTCGGGCTGGCTGTAATCTGCAATCTCCCCACAGTTAATCCCTTCTGCTCTTAAGGCATATTGTAATTGTAAATATTTACATCCCAAGTTGTTGTTTAGTTTAGATTGTCCCAGTGTTGCTTCAGATTTTTTTTATCAGTTTCAAATTCGTCACCTCTCCTATTGTGGATATGCCTAAGGTTTTCTAGCTTCCCTCCCTTGTTGTGTGTCGATTTAGATACCGTATATAGGTTTCCCGATTTATGCCCTTATATAGGCACAATTCACATTGCCCTTATTTAGGCATAGAAACCCAACCCTTATTTAGGCATTATCCATGCTAACCAAATACAGGCATGGCCCCCTACATCCGTTCATCCACGTCACACACGTCCACGCGCTACGGCCACTCCGAAGGTGCGCCAAAGGTAAGCCCGTCTACGCCTGTCCGCGCCTGGACCGCGCCCAACGCCAGACCCCCTGGCCCCCGTCCCACCCATCCCCCCCGCATTACTTATGACTCCTCCACCCTCCTAGCACTCAACCCCGGCCGACTCTCCAACTGCGCCCAAGCCGCTCCTGGACACACCCATGGACCCTTCACATGCTACTCCTGCAAGTTCGACGGCACCAAGAAAAACTCCTCATCCACTAACACAAAACAGATATCTGACTCCAACCACCTAAAGTGCATCCTGCTCAACACCCGCTCAGTCCACAGACACGCCATCGACCTCTGGAACTTACTAGACACCATTTCCCCGGACGTCGCCTTCCTAACAGAAACATGGATGAACGCCTCCTCAGCCCCAGACATCACCATTGCCATCCCGGAAGGATTCAAGATCATTCGTAAGGACCGCGCCGACCAAACAGGAGGAGGCATCGCTATCGTCCACAAGAATTCCATCCGCATCTCAACCAGCTCAGACGTCAACCTTGCCAACGCCGAACACCTTCACTTCCAGATCCACACCGACCCCAAGACCACACTCAGAGGCACCCTCCTCTACAGACCACCTGGACCCCGTGCACAATTCAGCGACGATATCACGGACTTTTTCACTCCACATGCCCTTCCCTCCGAGGAATACATACTTCTGGGAGACCTCAACTTTCACCTGGAAAAGAGCAATGACAGCAACGCCACCGCCCTTCTGGACAATCTCACCAACCTCGGACTCAAACAACTTGTCACTACTCCCACCCACATCGCAGGTCACACACTCGACCCCATCTTCACCTCCAGCAAACATGTCTCCTTCAGCCACACCACAGCTCTCCATTGGACGGACCACGGCTGCGTACACTTTATCTACAATAAGACCACAACTCACAACCATCCTCAACCTACTCTGCGAAGAAACTGGAACAAAATCACCATCGACCAGATCTCCTCATCGCTTCTTCAAAACCCCCCTGCCCACTCCTCAAACCCTGACCAAGCAGCCACTAACCTCACCCAATGGCTATCCAACAGCGCCGATATCCTAGCACCGTTGAAAAAACATCAAATCAAACTAGGCAGCAAAAACGCCTCCTGGTTCAACGATGATCTTAAGAAATCAAAAAAACTCTGTCGCACCCTCGAGAAGGCCTGGAAAAAAGACCCAAACACCAGCACCAGAGACGCCTTCAAAAACGCCACCCGCATACACCATCAACTAATCCGGTCTGCCAAGAAAGCTGCATTCAAAGACCGACTAGACAACAACGCCCACAAAAGCAAGGAATTATTCAACATCGTCAAAGAGTTTACCAACCCCTCAGCCAACTCCAACGACATCACCCCCTCTCAAGCCCTCTGCGACTCCCTAGCCTCATTCTTCCACAACAAAATCGCTGACATCCACAACAGCTTCGACAACCGATCCGGGGACCAACCCACTTAACCATCTGCAGGACCTTCACCCCCCTTGAACATCCTTAATGACTGGAACCCAATCTCCACTGAGGACACCATCCGCCTGATGAACTCCATCCACTCAGGATCCCCCACAGACCCCTGCCCTCACCACATCTTCAACAAAGCAGACTCCATCATAGCACCGCACCTCCGAGACGTCATCAACTGCTCCCTCAACTCCACCACCTTCCCGGAAAGCTGGAAACACGCTGAACTCAGCGCCCTTCTGAAAAAACCCACAGCGGACCCCACCGAACTCAAAAACTACCGCCCCATCTCGCTCCTTCCATTCCCGGCCAAAGTCATCGAGAAAGCTGTCAACAACCAGCTCGCCGCCTTCCTCGAAACCAACAAATCCCTCGACTCCTCACAGTCCGGATTCCGAGCAAAACACAGCACGGAGACCGCCCTCATCGCAGCAACAGACGACATTCGAACTCTACTGGACAATGGAGACACAGTCGCCCTCATCCTCCTCGACCTCTCCGCAGCCTTCGACACAGTCTGCCATAGCACCCTTCTACAGCGCCTCAGAAACATCGGAATCCAAGGAAAAGCACTGGAATGGATCACCTCGTTCCTCACCGGAAGAACCCAGAGAGTCCGCCTCCCACCATTCAAGTCAGAGGCCACAGAAGTCATCTGCGGCGTACCACAAGGATCCTCACTCAGCCCCACCCTCTTCAACGTATACATGAGCCCCCTCGCGGCCATCGCACGCCAACACAACCTCAACATCATCTCCTACGCTGACGACACTCAACTGATCCTCTCTCTCACCAAAGACCCTAACACCGCCAAAACCAACCTACATGAAGGAATGAAAGAAGTGGCCGAGTGGATGAAGCACAGCCGTCTGAAACTAAACTCAGACAAAACAGAAGTCCTTATCTTAGGTACCTCCCCCTCCTCTTGGGATGACTCTTGGTGGCCAGAGGCCCTTGGAAAAGCACCCATCCCGACGGACCACGCACGGAACCTGGGCGTCATCCTCGACTCCTCACTCTCTATGAACAGACAAGTCAACGCCGTTTCATCATCTTGCTTCAACGTTCTCCGCATGCTCAAAAAAACATTTAGCTGGATCCCCACCGAAACCAGAAAAACGGTCACCCATGCACTGGTTACAAGCCGCCTAGACTACGGAAACACCCTTTACGCCGGTATCACCGCAAAACTCCAGAAAAAACTCCAACGCATCCAGAACGCATCAGCCAGACTCATACTAGACATTCCGCGCAAAGACCACATCTCTAGTCACCTTAAAAACCTCCACTGGCTTCCCGTCAATAAGAGGATCACTTTCCGCCTCCTAACCCACGCACACAAAGCACTTTACGAACTTGGACCCGAATGCCTCAACACACGACTTTCCTTCTACACCCCCTCCCGCCAGCTTCGATCCTCCAACCAAGCCCTTGCTACCGTACCTCGCATCAACAAAACCACCATGGGAGGTAGATCCTTCTCCTACCTCGCAGCTAAAACCTGGAACTCACTCCCCACTCACCTTCGCCTCACTCAGAACCACCTAGCATTCAGAAAGCAACTTAAAACTTGGATATTCGACAAGTAATTCCCCACCCTCTTCAAGCGCCTTGAGACCCTACGGGTATGTAGTGCGCTATATAAATCTTTGACTTGACTATATAAATCTTTGACTTGAACGAGTTCTTGGAAAATCAGACTCTTAAACCTTTAGGACTTTCCCTTGCTTGGATTATTGATTTTTCCAAGAACTCATTTATTATGCATTAATTTCTATTCCTTAGGGGTTAATTCATGATGTTTCTCTGCCCAACTTTTACTTCAATATTGGCATTCCTTATCACCTTCAAGGTATAAATATACCTTCACTTGCCATGGCAAACTACGGTTCGGCTGCATACTTGCACTTCACAGCTACGCTGCTAGCCGCGGCACGTCCGGTAGGAATTTGAGTCCCTGCATGACGCACTGACCAGACGCTGTCATCCTCCTCCCAGAGAATCCAGCTGACTCCCCTTGCGGGGTGTTAGAGATCGAGACCCTGAAAGAGATTCCAACCGCTCTCATTCTAAGGTATGGAGCTGACTAGAACCTAGAGGGACTTTTGGCAAATCTTGGCAACACCAATCTTCACTATAGCTAAACTAGACTATAGAAATACAGCACCTACTTCTTACCTCGTACTACACTTAGGTTAGGTACACTGGGGTAGAACTAGCTAGAAGCACCAGATGAGTATTCACATTTTAGCCTGTGTGATTTATGTATGTATTTTTATGAATAAATTTCTTAGCTACAGACCATGCTATTGCAGTATTATTTTACCTTCCTGCTAAGACTCTACGCATTATACTTCACATTCTGTCTTATGATTGTAGCAGCTCATCGCTCTTGCACGAGAAATAAGACTGTTCAATAAACCCTTTTTATTGAAATGCCCGTCTTCATATTTCTGTGTAAACTCTGTAGAAACGAAGCATGCACTATTGACTGAGTGAAACTGTTATCTATTGTTTCCACGATTCTGAGACCGTTTTGATTCTAAGGGAAACAAAGTTGTCATATTTATGTGGTTGTCCGAAACAAATCCCTTCTTGTTCATTCGAGAATTTTCTAGTGACCTCCGAGTTAGCTGGCAAACACAAGTAATTAAGTTTAATGTACTCGATAGAGACATACTGACTTCAGTCCTATGTCAAAACTATAGTGTATATTATTCCAATGCGCAGAGCCTATCGGGGCAATAGGAACTACACTACAACCTCTTTCAACATGTGATCCTTCTAGAACGGAGTCAGTTTGGTTATCCTCCCTTGCTACATTAGTATTGTGTGGCTTTATCCCAGGAATGCAGCCAGCCATGTGAGCTCCAGCAGGTGCCTAGTAGGCCTTCCCATATTTGTAATGAATGTGTGCTTCTCCTTCTTTGTTCTTTCCAACCTCGTTGCTGGATCTGCGTTTTAAGTGATCACCCAGTCGTTGATGGTCTTCTACCTGGGTAGCTCATTAATACGTCTGACTTCTGGCAGAGCAATGCCTCAATGTACATTGTCCTCTGCAAGGCTTGCAATGCTGTTCAAGAAGTCAATCCATCAAAAAGAAGCACTCAAACTGTCCCGTCAATCCTGTTGAGTGAGGAGTTTGGTATGAAGTAGGAGGTAAGATGTACAATATTTTCTGCAGGGTAATCATTTAAATATTGCTGCCCTCCTTGCCAAGGACAGTTGGAGCTTCCTCCATTTCTGCACATTTAACAAACTACCGAAGAACCTTCTCTAGTTTTCCCTGGAAACACTGGGATTTGTTACCGGTTATTTAGATCCCGAAATAATTAAAACCTTCTGTTGACACCCTGACATTACATTATGTGTCCCCCATATTAGTCCACATACCCAGTACCCCTAGCACTGATTTGCTCCAATTAATCCTAAATACAGAGACTGTCTCGAAAGACCGGAATACTGACAGGGCTGCCAGGATGGACATCATGGGGTTGGTGAGGTAAAGACCAGAGGCTCTATTCATAGTGCAAAACGCAGAGGGGTGCATGGGCAGCCTTGTCTGGTACCCCTTCCCATTGGAATCGGTTCTGGTAGAACTCCATTTACTTTCACGGTTGCTGTCATGGCCTTGTATAACAATGCCACTCAGTTAGAGAACTTGGGTCCCAATCCAAATGTTTTCAGGGTCTGACTCAAGGACACTAGTCAATGGAATCACATGTCTTTTTGTCATTAAAACACACCATGGTCATTGGCTCCAGCATTTGTGCCTTATTTCATTGGTCCATTTGTTTATTCTTCTGAGCTTTAACCTAGTTGCCCTCCCTGGCATGAACCCCGTCTTACCTTCATATAACAGAGCGTTGATTATTTGACAAGTCAGACTTTAGCTAGTAGTTTTGTTTTGGTATTAAGTAGTAATATAGGGGTTGCAACTCACATGGGTTCTCGGGCTTTCCTGGTTTGTGTATAATTGCTATAGTTGCATGGCATAGGTCTGTTGGAAGCTCACCCTCTCTTCCCACCTCTCGAAACATATTCATGGGATTGTGTATCATCTGTGACTGGAGTTTATTATACAATTCTGGATCTACCCAACTCAAACAATTTTATGAAGTCGTGGACCTCATCTTTGGGCAGACCAACCCCACTGTAACACCTTTGGACCCCACAGGTCCATGAAGGCCCCTACTGGTTTTCCGTCAGCAAGTTTACATTCCACCCCACTTGGGTTCCTGGAATCCAGTGACCGATCCGGAGCGGCGACCTCAACCTTCCCTGTCACCTGCTCCAGTGTCGAACCCCTGCCCCTCCAATTCCCCTAAGGCCGTTCCCCCGATGAGACCGATGACACAACAGTGGCTCCTCCTCCATCGTCATTCCCAACTCTGACTCGGAGCTGGACGAGCATCATCCGACACTGGTTGAAGTGTCAACTGGGGCAGACTCCCCATTTCGGAGCCAGTGCCTTATTCTTATGACAGGCCTAGATTGGGTGATGAATGGAAGGGGTCTGGAGACACTTATGGTTACCAGCCTTTAGATTGTTATATATTGTTTTATAGCGCGCGACTCAGCCGGGGGCATCTCGGCGCTTGGCTAGAACTAATCCTGAGATGGAAGAGGCCCGAATGAATTAGAAAAGGAAGGCTTTTAGCTGTTTCCTAAATGTGCCATAATTATCAATTTTACGCAGGGGATCGGGTAACTCATTCCAGTATCTTGGCGCTAGATATGAGAAAGCTTTTCTTCCCGAAGACTTAGCCTTATACGTTGTATTTGTACAAGACCACGCGTACAAGACCAAGTTCCTATTAGGAACCTGTTTGATACGTCTTTTTTGGGAGATATTTAGGACCTCTACCATTGAGTGCTGTGTATGTAAGGCAGCAGATCTTAAAAAAGGATCTTTTCCTCACCGCTAGCCATTGGAGTTCACGCAAAAGGGGCGCCGATGCGGAGCCCGCTGGGCGATTCAAAACCATCCTGGCTGCAGTGTTCTGAATCAGCTGCAGCCTGTTTAACAAGGTCTCTCCTGCTCCTGCCAGTAAAGCGTTGGCGTTATCCAATCGACTAATAACCATAGCTTGGATCAAGGTTTTGCGATGAGCGGTAGGCATGGAGGGGAGGATCTTTCACAGCAAACGCATGCTGTAGTAGCAAGAGCGGGTCGTAGTGGTGATGTGGTCTTTCATTGTTAGGGACTGAGCTAATTTTATCCCTAGGTTTTTCACACAATGAGTGGACACTGGGGCTGCTCCCAACTGGGCGGGCCACCAGTCATCAGACCAGCTTGCCATTACCAGGGTTCAGCTGGAGACAATTTTGCGTCATCCAGCTGGAGATCTCAAGTATGCTTCTGGAAAACCTTGATTTCTCTGCAACTAAGTCTGTACCAAACGAGAACATGAGCTGAGTATAATCAGCATATGAGATGATCTCAAAGCCCAGTTGTTCTGCTCTCCTAGCTAGTGGGGCCATATAAACATTAAATAGGGTAGGACTTAGCAGGATCCCTGAGGGACACCTCTGTCTAAATTAATTGCATCAGACCTGTATGGGCCAAGCATGACTGTTTGTGTCCTATCGGACAGAAAATTTCGCAGTCACTTTAGGGCTGTTCCTTGGAGAGATCTAGTAGTATCAAGATTGCCAAACCACCCGTATCTATTTGTAGCCTAAGTGAGTCAGTGACTGCTAAAATGGCTGTCTCCGTACTAAAGCGCTGTTGGAATCCCGTTGTGATGGATCTAATAGTTTTGCTCCAGATAGGACTCAATTGTCTGTTGATCATGCTTTCCAGCATCTTGCCCAATAGTGGTAGGAGGGAAATCGGACGGTAATTACCCAATTCTCGTGGGTCGGCCGTAGGTTTCTTCAGAATCTACCGTACAAATGCTTCATTCCACATTCTTGGGATTTCCCCCAATTGAATAGATGAATTAAACAGTTGGTGAATGGCTGGCGCACAGCTGTTGGCTAAAAGGGCCATCATCTTGGGGGGGGCACGGGTCAGAGGGGGAGCCTAATTTAGCAGAGAGAAGTGCTTTTGCAACTTGTTCTAAGGTGCTACCTGTCCTTTTTTCGAGCTCCAGGTGTTTACTGGGATACTCAGCGACCTGTGCAGTATTGGATGGAAAGATGGCATAGATTCTGGTGATCTTATCTTGGAAATAACTGGCTAGCTGGTTACAGAAATCTTGACTTTCTAAGGGAGATTGTCTGCATGCGAGAGGCGACACAAATACCTTTACTATGTTGTAGAGGGTTTTAGGGGCATTGACGGCGTCCTTAATTTGATTAAGAATAAATTGACATTGTGCTAGTCTTAAATTAGATGGTCGGTGGACAGGGTTTGTTTATACTGCGTTCTGTCTAGTGTTGTTTTACTGACGCGCCAGACTCTCTCCAGCCTTTTGCATTTGGACTTAACTGTCCTAATCTCGGTGGTGTACCATGGGGCTGATGGACGATTTTGTAATTGAACCAAATTTTTCTTAGGAATCACTGCATCCAAGGCAGAAACAAATGCCTTATTGAAACCCTCCAATGTTATCTCCTTTCCAGTCCCCATTCTCCCTTTTTCAGATTGAAATACCTCCTCAAAGGCTTCAACTGATAGATTACGCCAGGGTCTTAGCATACTCTGTTTCTTGCCCGATTTTACATTCGAGGACCTGGGACACGGCAATTTGATGACAAAGTTGATCTTGGCGTGGTCAGATCAAGCGAGAGGCTCTGGGGGATTACAAATTAAATGCTCAATGTTGGAGAAAATTAAATCTAACATATGCCCCCCAATGTGGGTTGGACCAGTCACGCTTTGGGTCAGGCCAAGCATATCAAGAGCAGACATAAGTTTGTTTACCTCCTGACTCGTTAGGTTTTCTCCGTGAAAGTTGAAATCCCTCAGTAGAATGAACTTATTTGTAGCAAGCACATGCATGGCAATAAATTCGATCAGGTTATCCACAAAGTCATATTTTGGGCTCGGGGGACGGTATAATAGTGCTCCGTTCCAACTTTCAGTAGGAGAGGTTGTGACTTTAAAAATTCCCAATTCCATGCTGTCCTTACTTAGAGAGGAAATCAAGTTTACTGAGAGATGATTCTTAAAAGCAATCGCTATCCCCCCCACCCGTCTTACCCTCCCTGCCTAGATACAAAAAGGAGTAGTTCTCAGGAATAGCCACTGCAATCAGGGGATAGTTAATAGCTTTAAGCCATGTTTGCGTGCAGAAGCATATGTCTGGAGCATGCAAAGCAATCATATCCCAGATTTCTAAAAGGTGCCCAACGAGCTAACTTACATTGACTAATATGCACTTTACACTGCCAATATTTTGTTCCATAAGGTAGTTCCTAGTCTCAAGACCAGCAAACTTCTGGGAGCCTCGGCATTTACATAGGCTGCAAGCCACGGAGCCTTCCAATGCGCTTGGAAATTATCCGAGTAGGAGATACGAGGGATGATGGGAGAATTTTCCTCTAATCGGGCAGGGTTTATGGCCTCTGGGCTCAGTCGGGCGCAGACGGGCTTGCCTTTGGCGCGCCTTCGCACGTGTGCGTAGGTACGCTCATTTTATAGCATGTAAATTGGTTCCACAACTAGCCCGCCACCTTCCCTACCCGCAAGATGGCTGCTCGTTCCAACCGCCGCCTCTGGGGTAGTGGGGTGATTCTCACCGCCCAGCGCCTGGATCGGCTGAGTGAGGTGAGCGGGGGGGGGATAAATGAAAGTCAGCCTGCCGAGTGTGAAAGTTTTAAAAGCAAATACCACACAAACAAATAAGGGGCAAAAGAGCTTGAGGCAGACCAGTGAACTGGCCTGATCTCTTCCTACCATGTCTACATAGGAGGGTCCCTCATTTGCAAAGGTGGTGTCGAGGTGGCTGAGGTCCTGGACCTTAAGCTGCCATCTGCGTAAGTCAAGATAAATGTCTTGTTGGACGTACTTCAGCCACCACCGAACTATTACTTCCATTTAATGAAGCCCTTATAGACTTCCTACTCCGGCCTGGTCCAAGCCCTGCACAGTTGCATCTGTGCATAGGACAATTGCCCACCGCAGTCAGCCTTCCCCTAGGGACCCAAGTGTCCTCACCAAGCACACCACCCCAAAGAGTTTGCTGGTCCAGGCCGCCACTTCCAGATTCAACACTGATGCATTCCCTATCACTCCACCATATAGGGAATCAAATGGGAATGGGGAAGAGGATTTTTTTTCTGCCAGTTTGACAGTATGGTCGTGCCTCTTGGGCCTAAATTCTCAAATGATCTGGTAGTCGGATGCCCAAGTGCTGTCCTTCTTCTTGAAGAAGGTCTGAGCCATACTCACTCAAGCAATTGCTGATTCGAGGGATGTCAAGTTCACCATAAGATGTTGGCTGGACATGACAGACTTGCTGGGCAGAGTGATTTATTTGTCGGTAGCCCTTTCGCACCATGCCTGGTTGAGCACGACTGGGATGTCAATCCCTCGCTCATGGATATGCCTGTCTGTTTGGAGAGAAAGCGGATGAGCGCTGGAGCGCTTCATGGACAGCAGTGCTATGGCCAGGTCCTTTGGCCTTTCCATGGCCCCTTGCCAACCCCAGTCTGCCTTCTGCACCTTTCGTGGCCACAGAAGGAGCTATCAACCACTTCTATACTCTCCGAGCCACCACGGCCAACAAACTTTGCAATCCTTTCGTAGCTGAGGATGCGATTCCCCCAGACCATGTGCGACAGGTGACCAAAAGTCAGTCCAAATTCACCTCCCCTTTAGTTTGTCCTCCCAACATCATGGGCATCCAGTGGGGGGCATGATACACTATCATCTGCACTACTGTAGGTCAGCAACACCCTACATATACATGCACAAGATATTCTAGATCCATGGCCACAACCTGGCCTGGACTGTATACAAAGTTGCTTATCCCAGATAGTTTTCACTGCTGCCATCCTACGTTTCTCTCCTTCTCAGGGCTATCTCTTCCCTTTCCAGGTTCCTTTCCTTTTTCCTCAGTTTCTCCTCGGCTTCCTGCAATTCCTCCTCCCGGGCTCGTTCATCTATTTTATTTTATTACGCAGTTTTATATAGCGCAAACTTGACCTGAATCTGGTATCCGAGCGCTTTACATAGCACCAGTTGCCTTTACATGAGGACACATTCATTTTTGTTAGGCACGGGAGATTAAGTGATTTGCCCAAAATCACAGGCTGTTCAGCGTCATTGTTGAGACTGGTTACCCATATTCGAGGTTGACCGCCCTAGCCATTAGGCCACCTTCTCTCCCTCCTCCTCTTCTCTTGTTCCCAGTGAGTTAGTTTTAGCTTCTGCCTCTTAAACTCTCTGGCTTTCTCTTCTTCCTCTGCCTTAACTTTCTGTAGTACCACAGATAGGGGTTTATGGGATGGGAACTGTGTCGGAGATGTCCGGGGGAAGTGGAATCTTCTCCTGCCCTGTCTTTGCTAGGTTTTGCAGAAGGTAGTGGGCTCAATCCCTTTTGAACTTCTGTGTGGACAGCTGGTGCTGGGGTCCGCTCATCTTAGTTAGAAAAGGGTGCTACGGTACCTCAGAATCTTCACAAAGACATGTAATGGACTGTGTGATTCGCCTCAGGAAGATGATGGTGCAATACATGAGTAAGGCAAAAGAAAGCCTTCAGGCTAGCCAAGGACTGATGAAGGAATGGTATGACCAGAAAGCTATGCTGACTGGATATCTGAAAAGCCAGGAAGTGTTGGTGCAAAAGTCTATTTGTCCAAGGGCTTTGAAGGGAAATTAGTGTGGGACATACAAAGTAGTTAAAGTGTTTGAGGTAAACTATTTGGTGGACATAGGTGCCACAAGGGAACCCAAGAGGAGTTCCAGGTGAACATGCTGAATCGTTACCTCTGGAGAGATTACACAGCAAATGTTATGGCTTTGGCAGAGGACGTTGAGGGAGACGGCGAGCCCTATTCCTGACTTCCTGCATAATTACATGAAGGATGGAAGTTGAAGGGGTTCAATTAACCCCGAGTTAAGAGTAGCAGAGTGTAGAGAGGTGTGCAGACAGTTCACCAACCTGACTGACTCCAGGGTTGGCACCTGTATGCTTGCATGACATAGACACAGGTGATCGTCTGCCCGTGAAGGGCAGAATGTACAGAATGTCTGACCGGGTTCAGACATACATTAAGGTGGAAATTGCCAAAATGTTGGTCCATGGAGTCATTGATAAATCTCGAATTCCTTGGACTGTTGTTCTAGTACCGAATCAAGGGTCTGCTGATTTGCAGTTCTGTTTGGACTACCAAGCCCTCAATAAGTTAACCTAAACTGAAGCCCATTCAAATCTTAGATTGGATGAGCTTGTGGATTGATTAGGTGCTGCAAAGTACTTGAGCATCTTAGATCTGACCAGCCGATATTGGCAGATTGCTTTGGCACCAAATGCTAAGGAGAAGATAGCATTTCCTACGCCAGAGGGGTGTATTAGTTTAAGGTTATGCCTTTGGGTTGAAGAATGCTGCTGCCAATTTTCAATGCCCGTGAACCATGTTCACGCAGGGTTGAAAGTTCTATGTGGCTTACTTGGATAATATAGCGGTGTTCAGCAATTCATGAAAGGACCCCTTCAGGCACCTTGAACAGGTGTTGGCAAAGTTACATGTAGGTGTTAAGCTGATGCCAGTGGGCCGACACAGTATTTACATGTGTTAAAGAAAAAATTATGATATAATACTATTACAACATGTGGTGTCTTATGCTGCATTGTTTGGCTTTTCTGGCCTCACAATTTAGTCCACCCTGCCGCATAATTCTGTTTTCCCCAGCTAATTAAACAGTGGCCAAGCCTAATCGTGAACAATGTATGTATCAACAAGGAGAGAGGTAGGGAGAAGGGAACACTCTTATTCCCCACTGATCATCATTAACAACAACAAAAGAGTGTTCAGAGCTCGTCGGGAAGGACGGGTTTCAGAGCACAAAGAGAAGAAAGTAGAAACACCCTCTTGGTGTTTATAGAAAGCCCTCACTCGCCGACCTGGTCAGTGACATGCTTCATCATCGGGCCCCACTGGGAGTGGCCGAGTGCCACCCCAGTGTGCTTCAACGCCAGATTTACTGCGGAACGGGTAATGTGAAGTCGTGAGTGGCTAAGTGGTTGTGTAAGTGACTAGAGAAAGTGTAAGTGGTGAGATTAAAAATGCCTTAATTGTATCAAAAAATTCTTTATTGCCTGATCAATAAGACATATTAAAAATATGTGTGGGAAAACTCAGCCAGATAAATTGAGTGGCTTGTTTCCTCTAGATTTATGTGCTGGTCAACATGTTTCTGCCAATGTCTGTGTTTTTTTTTTTTGAAACCTTTATTTGTGTAGATGGTTGCATACAAATACGGGCCTACAACCCAGAGGCCGGCCACAAAACAAACTGGAAAGCACCAACATCAATAAAAAGTACGGAGTGGTTACGCAATACTACTCAATGCTGCGAGCCCGCAATACTAACTGAATGGAACCACTCGGCACAGGATCAGAGAAGGTTAATTTTTATACTAAGAGATTAAAGGATCGGTTGTATAATAGGCGTCCTGGCACACATGGCGGGGAACAAAACCAACAACATTATAATAGGGAGTCCATAAATCTGTCATCAGAAAGGTCCAAAGCGTGCAGGCCATAGATGCCCTTGCAATCATTCTTCTGTAGTGTCCACCCGTAACCACATGTGCCCAAGGACAAACAGAACATCACTCTCATCACAGTAAAAACCATCAGAGAGACGGATAAAATTGCAATCACTATACAACCCAATCCAGGAAATAAAAGAAATCAAAAGGAAACTAGTAGAAGGGAAAAGGGGGACTCGAAGTTACTGTACCCGCCCCACGGCGATACTAGCGATCAACAATCCAGACAGCAAACATTCTTAGGGGCGGGGCGGGGCGGTTAGGTCAGGATAAGCAGAACCCGAGAGTACCTTATTATGTAGGAATACCCAATTTCCCCCCCCCCCCCCCCCCCCCCCCCCCCAGTCACTCACCCCGCGGGAATCACGCACAGACATGGAGACCCAAGAAAAGGACACAAAAAGAGCCATAGAAACAAATAACTATCTAATAGACCCCCTTCCACCCGCCCCACCCTGCACCCCTGCAGAAGGCTATGGCCTACCCCTCCCGGCAGCGTGCCTGTCGCCCTAAACATGAACCCGAAATATAGAATGAGATAATATAGGGAAAAGGAAAGAAAACAGATAAAAAGGGGGAAAAAGGGAAAATCAGGGGGGAGGATGCCATCTAACAGGGCGCACGGCCCCCACCCCCCGCCCATACAAACAATTAGTGCAGCCCAAAACAAAACGAGCAAGTTGTCAGGTAGTCATACGTATTAAGGATTCGACAAATTATCACAATTTGAGGCAGTCCAGAACTCCGTGCAGCAGTCCTCCGGATTAAGAACCAGGCTCACCCCAGTCCTTTCTTAGCTGTCGCCACAATGTATTTCGAAGTAGCGGGCATAAAACAAAGCGGTCAGAAAAGGCCGTAGAACAGCCGCTGAACTGCCAATGAAAGCAACCCATGAGATCTCATCCACCGATGGTAGTGCAAAAGTTGTTCACGGCAGTCATGTATACCAGTGTCAAAGATCACCAGCAAATCTTCCCGCTTGCGAACCAAGACATCGCTTCCCCCACCAAAATGCGGGAGACAAACAGCAACCACCTCGGGCACATCCGCATCCCTGAGGGACGGCCCGGGAGTAATGGCGGGCACCACAGTGTCTCGCAAACGAGGGTCTCGGGCCAAGACCACCCGCCAAAGCTGCAGCGCTCGGAGGACGTCGCCAATCGTGGGTTCATGCCCTCCGGTGCAGGCCCCAGGACAGTGCAGAGGTACAGCATCGACATCTCGGGGCGCTCCACGGCATATAGCATCAGCCGCCATTTTGAGCGTTCAGCGCCGTCCCTTCGGAACCAACTCCTGGGGTGGGCTCACAGGCAGGGCCCCCGCGGGATCTCCTTCAAGCACCAAAACAGCACCCTCGATGCAGAAATGAGAACCACCAAAAGAGGAGGGACCCGCCGGCGCCACCGCTCCGCTGGAGCAACTCTCCGCCACCGAGCTAATGGGTTTCGGAATGGCCGGGCAGGGCAACAAAGGGGGGAGCCACCAACACGGCGTCCCCCACACACAACTTGCCGCACCTCACCTCTGGAACACCGGACAGTAGTCCCAGGCGCATTCAGTTGCCTCCGGCCTTTTCGCACAACGGCATCATCCGGCCGGCCTTCATCCTCCACCCGTGGCCGCCACCGGCAACGTCTCGCCGGCCACTCGCTGAAGGCAAGGCCCCGGTCTCCACCCCACGGAGGCCGCACTTCCCGAGAGGACGCTGCTGCGGAACCACCGAACGCCGGATCCACCGGGGCGGATGGTAAGTGTCAGCAGACCTTCATCTGTAAAATGGTATCGTTTTTGGGCAGGATGGGCGGCAGGATAGAGGAGTTTGGGCAGGGAGGCAGGCGGAGCCGAGCTACCGTGCGGCCATCACGATGTCGAGCTTGGCTCCTCCTCTGCCAATGTCTGTGTTAATTTACCTGGCATTCGTCAGGACCTATAGTGTAATAAACCCCGGCGGTATGGACGCGCTAAGGCCCACCCTACCAAGGGACGTGAAAGTTAAAATAAAAATACTGTCAAAAAAGAGGTGCAACAAAATGGTAGGTTCTCGCAGTGTTGGAGACAACACAAAAATTAAAATGCACCTGTGAAAGGAAAAAGAGACAAACACACATGAAAAGACATACGAACAATTAGATATCTTAGATCAGAGGCGTGTCAATTGTCAATAGTGACTCTGTGCTCTGGTGATCCAACCCACACATTCCCACGTGGGGTACTAGCGGTAAATTTGGGGCCCCGCCTGTGGGTGTGAGCAAGTCTGCGATAGAATATAGCCACCCTGCCGCATAATTCTCCAGTGCTTTGGTGACACAACCATCAAAAAAAAGGGAGGTCTCCTGGATTATCCAATTTGGGACAAGGAGGAGGGAGATAAAGAACTTACAAAGTCCCAGAATTCAGTATTTGAAAGAACCTCTTGTATACACCCCTCGTAACTCAAGCAACTGCCCACACTGTAAAACAATATACAATTTAAATGTACAATAAAACATAGAATTCAAACGACAGTGTTTTTGTTAAAAAGTTTAAACAATTTATTACAAATCATTATATCAAATATTTGAAACAATACTATAAGATCATACATTAAAAAGATATAAAAATGTGCCAATACACATAAAGAGCATTTTAAAATTACAAAGTGAAAAGTTGTCTCAAAGTGCAAAGTTGTCGACGCAGCGTTTCGGTTTATTACGATATCACCTTCATCAGGACAAGATTCTATTCAGAAGAAACATACAATTAGAAACAAGCAATTAATCTATAAAAACGTTTTCTCTCATATTCTAAGGCACAAGTCGTTACTGGCATTTTGTTTATTACGTTTTACCAACACTGTGTATTCTACACATATTATACAGTACTATTTATCCTTATTGTGGTTGAGTTCCGTGGGGTTATACTATTGGGCTCATTGAAAAGAGAGCGACATTTGTCACTCCATGGTATTTTATAAAGATAAATCATTATATATACCTATAATAGTTCGTTCTGCCTCTTGTACAAATTGGAGGTTTTTCTTTCAAGGTGCCTCATAGGATTAAGGCTTCTGTAATAACACTTATGCCACAGATGCCTTGCTGGAGAAAAAATAAACACAAAATTTAATTAGATGATTAGGTTTTTTTCTTTCAATATTGCCAGCTCTATGATTTACATAGGGCGTACTGATTTATTTCGCTTGACCTCTAGTTTGGTGTTACCTTTAAATTTCAGGTACTCTGTGTTGAGGATTAGACCGGAGGGGGGGCCACCGTTTTGATATTAGATCTGTTGTTATAAGATGTATATATACACATATTAGGGTCTTACAGGTGTTTCAATGGTCAAGCTCTTTTTTTATCCATAGGTTATGGGACCTTACCGACTTATTATTTTGCGTGTTTCTTCGTCGGATGCTGATCGTTCACAGTCAAAAGACCCACAGAAGTCTGTAACAGTTACATTAAAGGGCTGATGTTTTAAATGTTACAAAATGAACAGACACCTCAAAAAGTTCCTTAATACCAATGACCTTGTACTTACCCTGAAAATAGGGATATGGAGCACCCAAAGCAGCCTGACTGGAATCCTTTTAATTCTACCAGAGCTGTATTGTGGTCTCTTTTCAATTGACCTGCAATTGATTCTAATATACATATCTTCATACTCTGTCTTTTGAATCTTAGTATGTATTGTTAGTGAATAGCGCACAAGTTTTATAAATTGTTTCATAAGACACTGCATGATTGTCCTTAATACATTTGTTTGGTAGGAAGTTTCTTTTATCATTAACTATCTCTTCCATTTGTTCTGATTACACAGTGTTTTGACTTAATGCAAGAAGAAAGTACTTTTTCTTTTAATACAAAGAGTGAGTTAGTTGACACACAGCTGTGATTATTCAAGCTTAAAATTGACATAATGGTAATCTCGAAATTAATTCGCACTTTTTTTAGATCTTTGTTCATGAGTGCTAATGAATGGATGGTGTTTGTAAATAAGGCTGCCACATTATGTGTTCACTATCATTTCAGCAGTTTATCGACTTCCACCAAATGACTAGCAAGAGCCAGGTTCTTTGTGGCGATATGCTGTCTAGCTACGGCGTATACAATTAAGTGGATTTTCACATTTTAAACTAAACTAATCTACCCTCTCTAACGCAAACTAGTGAATTTCTTTTTAGAGTAGGCACCTCTATAAGGCTCTTGTATCCCTATTCATTATTAATTAAATGCAGAGTTTTGTGTATCGGGCAACCTTATTCTTTATTCTACACTAATAAACATGCTACCCGGCCATTTGTTAGCTATCGTACGTTCCTTTGCCAAACCCCTATCCGTTATAACGTTACGTTAGTACGACTAAGTCTGACAGATTTTAGTGGAGTTTAACATTCACTCGCATCCTATACCACAGACCCACACTAATTCTAAACGGATGAAATTCTATGGCACGTGAACGCCCCAGGACGGCTCTTACCTTATAATAATCAGTCGGCCTCCCTGCTCCCCTCACGGTTCCTCGCAATCTCGTCAGGAAATGGAAACAGCACTCGTTTGGTTATTGCTTTTAAATGAATATATTGCGGTAATGATTAGGCGTCTTCTCACGAGAGCCCGTAAACGTGATGACGTCACAAGGGAGTGCCACGTTTTCAAGAACTACAGTTGTAGTTCCAATGGCCGGCGACTAATCGGAATGCATGGGGTGTCGAAAAACACTACACAGCTTTATTTAGATTAAAAGGTCGACAGTATTAACAATTCTCATTAAGTCTCCATTGATAGTATATATTGCCCTACTCAATGGGGACAACACATACTAAATATATCAGTTGGGAGATGTAGTTCTCAGATGTAAGAGAATAGAGCAGCGACAGAACTTTGTCCAACAGAGAGGACGAGGCAGAGGGAAAGGCAAACAGAGACCTTACAGAGACCTTACACCAGGAGTCCAAAAACCTGAGACATTTAAACAAAGCCCCTGTGATTAATCTATCTGACACAGAACTGTCCACCATAGAAATAAAACTTCTTGAAAAAGGGTTAGGATTTGCCATTGTATCTCCAGTCAATAGGTTTAACCTGGAAAGGGACCTCCAAACTTTCTTTAGAAAAGTCAGACTTCAGTCATTATTTGAGGATAAAGACAGAGCCCCCTCCCTTAATAAATCTGGCCTTAAGCCCAAATCTACCTTGACTCCCCAGATTGGTCAAGTCAATAAAGAGATTGAGGCTTTTGAAACCATTGTAACTAAAAGTGTCTCAGATTTACTTGATGAAAAGAACTGGATTAACTTCAATTTGAGCCCGTAAACGTGATGACGTCACAAGGGAGTGCCACGTTTTCTACAGTTGTAGTTCCAATAGCCGGCGACTAATCGGCATGCATGGGGTGTCGAAAAACACTACACAGCTTTATTTAGATTAAAAGGTCACTGATGCATGGGGTCTACCTAAAATCACGGGACACTTCCCTTGCTCCAACTGCAGTGTATGCCATTTGACGGCGGCCACCAAATCCCTTTCATTAGAACAAGGCAAAACCTGGACACACAAAACCCACACCAACTGCAACTCTACCAATGTGATATATCTAATCACATGTCCCTGCGAGCTACGATATATCGGGATGACAACAAGGAAAGTCAAACAGAGGATCTGTGAGCATAGAAGCCACATAAGATGCAGGAAATCCACAACCAAAATGAGTGACCATTTTTTACAGACCAACCATACCACGAACGACCTAAGGTGGACCATAATTGAGCAAGTAAACGGAGGTACGAATATTTCTGATAGACTTTTTGAGAAAGAGGAGAGGTGGGTGTACCGCTTGGGTACCCACATCCACGGACTAAATGATGATATACCGTGGGCATCTATCCTCAAATAATTCATTCCTGCCCTTTGTCTATTTCCTTGGGACATTACCAATATCTGCTGTCCTGCCTACATGTGTTCAACCACCTGGCACACCTTATGAGTTATACACTGTGGGAACACTTTTACACTCAGGACTGTACTTATTCCTCCTTTTAATGTCACATGGTTAGCTCACATAATATGAAACCTCCCTCCCAAATGGGAATGTCAACCTTGGGGCACGACCTGTGGCCTATAGTGATGTCTCTGGGTCTCTGCACCCTTTTGACATACGCGGAAGACCTCATTGGTGCATGTGCTATGATGCAGACGCTGGCCCCATTTTTGAACTGTATCACTTGTGCGGTACTTCTGACATAGGTTATATGCGGCTTACAGTGATTGTCTCTGCACACTATTAACATACGCGTAAAACCCCCTTTTGGGCATGCGCTACGATCGAGACGTGCACACTCTATTACAGCGCTATATTTCAACTAGACTGCCTGTTCTGCACCCATTGCACAGTGTTTATGGCCATACACCACTACTGCTCAACCCTTTCCGTCATTAGAAACCAAAGTGCATTTGACTGAAACTTCTCCGCTTGTAATACTGTCTCCCGCCACGGGAATCAATAAAGTTTTCATGGAACTGGATCGCGGTTAATCCGTGGCGCTCTAGCCTTCACAGACCCGCCCTTCCATCCTCACTATAGCGCGGCCATTGATTGGCTCCTATCACGCGCTCCCACACGGGCCCCGCCCATCCAGGAAACGCGAGCGTCCTCGCTCTCGGTCCATATTAACTCGGCTTCAGCCCTGCATCCACGAGACCCGGTTACCGAGGGCAGACGCACGTACCAAGCGGGTGCTAGATGCTGAGGGCGTAAGTGCTCACAAAGCGACGGAATCGCTACCAGCTAAGTGTAGTGCCTCCATGTTTTTTACCTCTTTGTAGTCTAATCCTTGTGTTCCCTTCCTCCCCTAGGGTGTGCCAATTGCATCAACACCCCCCTCCTGAGGTCTATGGTGGGATAGTTTCACACCTGTCAAGTGAGAAATATTCTAAATCCTTTGAATTGTTATTTTATTTTATTTTTCTGGACTAAACAGGGTTCACTGGCCTTTGGCCAATTGATCCTTCTCCCGCTCCCACGCGCTATATTAAGAGCTTTTCCGGATATGTAGCGCTATCATTTCATGATCACCAATAGCTCAGTGGCTACAGGCGCCCGCAGACGCACAAGCGCCTCGACTGGCACTCTCTTGTGCCTATCGATAAGAGCATAGTTCGACGATTAAGACTTTTTGGTCTGCTATATTCTATCGCAGACTTGCTCACACCCACAGGCGGGGCCCCAAATGTACCGCTAGTACCCCACGTGGGAATGTGTGGGTTGGATCACCAGAGCACAGAGTCACTATTGACAATTGACACGCCTCTGATCTAAGATTATCTAATTGTTCGTATGTCTTTTCATGTGTGTTTGTCTCTTTTTCCTTTCACAGGTTCATTTTAATTTTTGTGCGGTCTCCAAAACTGCGAGCACCTACCATTTTGTTGCACTTCTTTTTTGACAGTATTTTTATTTTTACTTTCACGTCCCTTGGTAGGGTGGGCCTTAGCGCGTCCATTCCGCCGGGGTTTATTACACTATAGGTCCTGACGAATGCCAGGTAAATTAACACCGACATTGGCAGAAACATGTTGACCAGCATATAAATCTAGAGGAAACAAGCCACTCAATTTATCTGGCTGAGTTTTCCCACACATATTTTTAATATGTCTTATTGATCAGGCAATAAAGAATTTTTTGATACAATGAAGGGATTTTTAATCTCACCACTTACATTTCTCTAGTCACTTACACAACCACTTAGCCACTCACGACTTCACATTACCCGCACCGCAGTAAATCTGGCGTTGAAGCACACTGGGGTGGCACTTGGCCACTCCCAGTGGGGCCCGATGATGAAGCATGTCACCGACCAGGTCGGCGAGTGAGGGCTTTCTATAAACACCAAGAGGGTGTTTCTACTTTCTTCTCTTTGTGCTCTGAAACTCGTCCTTCCCGACGAGCTCTGAACACTCTTTTGTTGTTGTTAATGATAATCGTGAACAATATCAATACTTACAGTGGACCTAGGATCAACTCATAGCTTACCACGGATTGCCTTTCTCATCACTCATTTGCTTGTATCTTATTCGGTGGTGTTCCTTCCTCTTGTGTTTGTCCTTTCCTTGAAGCACAGCTTTTTTATCATCCTTTTGACAGAGTAACTTGTTATGTTATATGGATATTTCTTGAGCGCACGTTCACCATCGGTCACTTGGTGCTAAGTTGAGGCAGGTTTACATTTTTATTTTTTCAGTATGCTGGTTGCTTTGACACCTCTGCATGTCCCTGTATGGCATTTCATATGATTATTTTTTGTGTGACTAACCCAGTTATTGCACTCTGTTGTCTAACATGAGCTTTGGTGTACAGTTGTGGTCCTGAGATGGCATGGTTGGAGTGAGAGCGAAGTGAAAAGATCTGTTGAAATGGGAATTTTTATTATCATCCCATATCTGAGTGTCTTTGTGAGATTTAAAGATAGGTCAGGGTGTATAGATATTTGGGACCTGCAGTGGTGGACAATATTAACCCCTTCCATGCTGATGACGGCCCCCAGACGTCATGCACTACGGTGCTCGTGTGCTGATGACGGCTGGGGGCCGTCATGAACCCGCCCACTCGCGATTCTGCCGCACAGGCGCAGAATCGCGACCGCATGGAAGGGGTTAAAGTCCTCCAAATTGTCCAGCAGTGTACAACAGACCTCTACAGTTATTCCATGCCTGTTTATGTGGTGATGGTTGTTTTCTTGGTTGTACAATACGGGTGATGAACAAACCCTCATTACAGATATGTCTTATGTGAACTTAAGAGATGTAAGTTATAATTTGATTCTGAGGGTTTTAGTATTCTCGTGGCCCATAACAATTTATTTTGTGTCTGTGTCTGTCTGTCTCTGTCTATCTGTCTTTCTGTAATTCCAAAGTGAACAATTGATCAGCCCTTCTTAGCTTACCAGTTTGTTGGTTGAGTTGTGTGCAATTCTTGCTTTCATTACTGAAGTAACGTGGAATCAATCTGGCAAATCTATTTCAACCAATTTCACTTTTGTCAGTCCTGACTGAGCTCTTAAAAACTATGTTTCAATGCCTGTCGGTATATCTTGAAGTGAACTATACCTGTTCTGTCTAGGCAGGCTTCGGGCCACATGGAAGTACTGAGTCCTTTGTAGACTGCTTGCACTTGACCTCCGTTGCCAACATTGTCTGTAGAGTTATCCTTTTGAATGTATCAGTATTACTATACACAACATGTAGTTGTAGGCTAAGTTTTACCTCTAAATAATATTTTTGTGTTTTTTATACAAAAAAAGTAAATTTTGAAAACGTTTTTGTGTTCAAAAGTTTGCATTGGTTGTTTTCCAAACAATGAGTACACAGAACATTCACAATATAATGTAAAACACAATACTACTAATAAACTATACATGTGAAAAAGTCTGTTAAATGTCAATGCTGTCCATACTGATAGATCAGATCTACCCATGCATAGCCTGGAGGTGACGGGCGCCTCAAGTTTATCAATGCTCAAGGTTATGCTGATGCTTCAGAAAACCTTTCATGGCATTTTAGAGGTATCGGTTTTAAACAATGAAATCTTAAAGTCACAAAGTAACCAGTTTAAGAACATAATTGGGGAGCTGACGCAGATTAAAAGCCAAATGCCTTCTTTAGTAAGACCTGTAGTGAGTAATGTGGACGACGGGGAAGAAATGACAAGGGCGAACAGACCCAAAGAGGAGGATCCAACAGTATATATTTCCCGTTGTCCTATGATTATAAAAAGGTATGGTGAAAGAAGGTGTTTCCCGAGGAGGAGGAACGGGAAAAAGGTATGCATAAGCCAGGTAGCTAAACAGGAGCAGGAGGTAACCTCCGAATTAAGCCCAAAGATAAGGCAGGGCTGCCAGAAACAAAAAAGCTAACTTTTGAGGATATAGGAGTACGTTCCTATAGATTTGTGGAACAAAGTGGGTGGGAAACGGAAAAATCTGGGAACAAGTGTGATACACCCCCCGAGGAATAACCCAGGGGGTAAGGAGGAGGTTGTACCCGAATGGGTGGCGGAGACATCTAATAGGGCAGGGCCCGAGGAAAGTCTGTAGGAGTGGGATTAGGAGTAGAGTAGAAGCCAATACGTATAGAAGGGATGAAAGGTTGGGTGAAAGTCTAAAAAGTTCACAGACAAACAGAACCGTGGATACTTGGCTATTTGTAGAACCTACTGGACAGGGAAAGGGCCAAGAAATTGAAGCCGCTAAATCGTTCTCAGCTACTTTCGTCATTTGCAAAATGTCCCAGCCTGAAATATGTTGGCACAGAGGACTTAAAAGAAGTGGCATTTCTGGTTAATACAAAAGGAGAAGAAATAACAAAGGTCCTCCTCCACTCAGCATTAATAAAAGTCGCAATGGAAAAAGCGGAAGCTGAGATGTTAAGGGAAGACATTAGATTACTTGAGAGAGGATGTGATAATGGATACCCAAGGGAAACAATTCCTTAAAAACCATGTGGGCTGGGAGAACGGCAAATAAAAATGATTATCGCGGGACGGGGAAATAAGGAAGCCCTGGAAATTACTATAAACCCTAAAAAGTTAGGGTGGGGGGAGGAAGATGCCCTGGTTGGAAATAGGTATAGAGAACTAGCCTATCTGGATTGTGAGGAAGAGGGTAACCTGAGTAACATTGATTAGGAATGTGGGTCATCGTGCAGCTTATTTATCTTGTCTTGGAATGTCATTGGGTACAAAAGAATAAGGTCTCAGGAAGGTTTTAAAAACATCCTGGGGAAGACAGATATTCTATGCTTACAGGAGACCTGGCTGTGTGACGAATCCCCCGTTACTGAAGGTTTCACCCACCATGTAAAGCCTGCAAGAAAGACTCCATTAGGTAGGGCACAAGGTGGTCAGATGACGTTGGTTTCCTCAAGGATAGTGAGGGATATAGATCTTCTGGAATTAAAGTGTAATTGGGCATTAGGTAGTAAAGTGTTGACTCCAAATAACATTGCAGGGGAAGGTGGCCTAAGCATTATGAATGTGTATATATACAGAAAGGGGGGAAAATGAGTATAAAGTGGAGTTGGAACACCTAAAAAAAGATTTAGAGGATTTATATGAAATCTACCCAAGAATGTGCTCCTAATATTGGGTGATTTTAACCACAGATTAAACCCTTAAAAACTGATGCTTGGCATAGCGAATTGTTAAAAGCGTACAATATAGAGTTTGCAATGTTCACCAGTGGAGACATCTCAAGACAATACGTGGAGCTTGGCCAGCTGCTGGGGGCAATGGGGTAGGTATGTATTAATGGCAGGAAGGCGCACTTTTAAAGTAGGACAGCAAATGTGCCCTATAGACTATATTTTTATGCAGGCATGGTGTTTTCATCTAATACGACACTTTGAAATACTCGGCGTAGAAGGTAGTGATCACTTACCATTACAGCTATAATTGCAGGTAAAATGGGTCCTGCCGAGACAGAAAGTGTTACAAGTAGATACTGAATATCCAAAGTGGCTCACAACCCGGATTAGCGAAGAATACATAAAGAATCTGAATGCATTCCAGATATCAGTTGTTAGGTAATTTATCAACAGGGGAGGGTATATCCTGGTATGAGTATATAATAAAGCAACTTGTAGAATGCCTGAGGATAACAATTAAACAGGGAGATCAGAGCTCAGCAAGTAAAGCTAAAGCAGATCCAAATAACAAACCATGGTATGACGAAGAGTGCCGGAAAGTAAAGGCCGCAATTAGGCAATACGAAAGATGCCTTAGGCGTAGTTACAACGATGCAGCATCATTAGAACTTAAGAAGCTTAGGATAACTTATAAGGCAACCATTAGAGAAAAAAAAAGATCTTTCAAAGAAAAATGCTGGATGAACTTACTAGAGGCAATAGAAGAAAAAAATGTCAAAGGCTTTTGGAAAATGATACAAGAATGCACAGGGAAAGGGGTAGGGACTATGCAATGCTCAGTTCCAGAGGATAAGTGGGCAATCTACCTTGAGGAAATCTATGGCAAATGGCCAAGGAGGGGGGAAACACCAGTAACCAGCTGGCCAAGAGTCCGTGAAGAAGTTATTAGGCAGTTCCCCCCAGGCCATATTAAGACCATAATAGCCGGATTAAAATTTAACACGGGCTGCTGGCCCAGATAACGTACCTGCTATTATTATAAAAACCAATCCAGAGTGGTGGGCAGAATTCCTTTCAAAGATGTTTTTGAGAATCTTAAATACAGGAATTATGCCGGATAGTTCGAAAGGGGCGATTATAAGACCGATACATAAAAATGGCGATATAAATTCCCCTAAAAATTATCACCTAATAAATCTTCTGGATATTGGGGAAAAAGTATTCTCCAAAGTAATCCTAGGGCTACTGAAAGATTGGGCAGAAGATAACTTGATAGTACCCCCTGAACAGGGTGAATTTAAAGAAGGGCACTCAATGGTGGACCACTGCTTTGCTCTCTGAGCGGTCGCGCAGAAGTCGATAGAGCAGAGGGGTAATCTTTTTTGCTGCTTTGTGGACCTCCGCGCGGCGTTCGACCTTGTGAGCAGGGAGTAGCTGTGGTCAACCCTAGTAGGCTATAAAATACATGATGACCTGCTAGCCCTTATACAGGCCCTGCATTCAGACAACTGGGCCCAGGTAATCTTGGATGAGGAGGGAGGATTGTCAGGGAGAATCCAGATTGGAAATGGCCTGAGGCAGGGGTGTGTACTGGCCCTCCTGCTTTTTTCATTGTTTATTCTAGACCTACCTTTGAAATTAGGAGAGGTCAGAGGGGCCAGCCCAAAAGTAGGAGGTAACCATATATCTTGCCTGCTATATGTGGACGACCTGGTGATTGTGGACCAGACATAGATAGGTCTCCAGAGAAAATTAAATGTGTTTAATGAATACAGCTTAAACAAAAAACTAGTAGTGAATATGGTGAAGACCAAAATATTATGTTTTGGTAAAAGCAGGACTAGGTTCCATTGGTGCCTTGGCACAGTTCTTTTAGAGAGGGTGACAGAATATAGATAACTGGGAATATGGTTTACGAGTAATCTGAAATGGTCCACCCAACTGGAGGCTTTGAAAATGAGGGCACTGGCTACTGTGAAGGGTCTTAAAAGATTCAACAGCATTTATGGTGAAATGTCAGATGGGCCGTTAATAAAAGCCTTCTTAGCAATGATTCCTGCACAATTTTTACATGGGGCAGAGGCACTTCTTTTAAGTGGGAAAACATGTTGGGATTAAGGAGAGGGCAATATCCTGAAAAGCTTGTTCTCACTGCCAAAGGCATCAATGGTACAAGCAGCAAGATTAGAGCTGGGACTCACCTCTTGGGCAGTAACTGCCAGCATGGCCCTGATATGCTTTTGGCAGCGCCTAGGGGTAGGAGAGTTTCAAAAGATCTTCCAAGGTGTGTAGAGGTAAAAATGCCATTAGTGAGCTGTCATGGGCAAAAGAAACAAGAGCCTCTTTGAAGAAAGTGTATGGAAGGCTGGGTGTAAAGGTATGCCTGCAGCTAGGTCATGCAATAATAGGCAAAAAAGATCTAAGGTCTCAGGGAGCCGACCTCTCTCGAACAGGTGATCGAGAATATCTCTTGCGGAAAACATTGGTGGCCCACATGATACAGGTGTGGGAATCAGAAGTACAACAGTATCCCTATTTAGATATGTTACCTAACTACCACCTAAGACGTGAGGTACTAAAAATGAGAATGGGAATAAACCCCTGTTATGGAAATAATTGGGTTAAAAACCGCTTGATAAATAGCGATGGCAAATGTATGTTAGGTACCTACTGTGATATTGTACATATGTTATTGGACTGTAGGTCAATTATAGATATACAGAAAAAGATTTTATGCCCGATATTTAAAAAATATAGAATTACGAATAGGATGCAAGCTGCTAATCTTCTAGTGGAATTGAAAGAGCTAGATGTAGCCTGCGCTTTGGGGAAATTTATTAGTAAAATTAGGGTGTTTCTCCAGGGCATAGAGTAATAGGTACATCAGATACTGAGTATAATATTGGAGTGTATTTTAAAGACTAATAGTAATGTAATGTATTTTAGAAGGATGGTGTTCATATGATTGAAACCACTGTGATATTAATATTTTTAAGAAGAAATCTGATCGGCACTTAAAGGAGCTGGGTAACTTTTCATGCAAGGATTAGGAGCTGCTTCAGTCTTTTAATAATATATTATGTTATGTGTTTTGATAAAGGTTTATAATATGTAAAGTGTATACTTTTATGGTTGTAACAAACCAAATAAAGTTTTAATGACTGACTGCCATCTATACAAAATTAGGCCCTTAATCCAACCTATAGAGTAAAGTAAAATTCCACATATAACAAACATTGCTAGTAGACTTCTACTTAGTAGTTACAATGACAACGTACCTATGGTTCCCTGTGAAATGAAATAATTAGCAGTTGTGTGTAAGTATGGCTATGGAGCCCCTAAGTCTTCCTCTCCCTCAGGATTTTAGTTCACAGCGGTTTGTGTGATTCAAAATATGTATCAAGGCTATCCCACATGTGTCTGAGGGGGGTTTCCATGGTGAATTTTGGAGGGCGATTGTGTCCGCGCCCCTAAGGTTGGAGACCCAATTCAACCATCCTGTAAAGGACGCTTTGTTTGTGTCCTTCCAGTTATTTAAGATTACTTTAACTGCTGCCATCAAAAGGAGGTCCAGAAGGGCCCTGTTGTTATCACTCAGGGATTGTACTCTGAGGAAGCCAAAATCCGGCATAGAGGCTTCTCTTTTAAGGGAGCATGGAAATAGTTTAGAGGCAAAATTAAAAATATTATCCCAGAATGGTGTTCCACACTTGCAATAAAACAACAAATGTGCCAGGTCCCCAGTTTGTTCTCTACAATTCCAGCAACTGGAATCCGCCCTGATGTTATGTAGGTGTAGGCGAGCTGGTGTCCAGTATGCCTTGTGTAGTAGCCAGAATTTTTTCTGCGATAGGACTGGCGAAATTTTATTCCTAGTGACTGAGCTCTAAATTTTAGACCTGAGCTCTTTGGAGATCGGAGAGGAGGAAAGTGATTCAAAATAGTCTGTGACCTTGTTGTTGAGGCCAGATTGCTTGGGGCGGAGGGTTTTGTATATCCAGGAGACCTGGTGGCCCAGTCTATTTATTTTCTCTATGTATTGTGGGAGAGATGGGGAAGAGAGTTGAAGGTTTGCTTTTGTGATTTCTGCCTTTATTTTTAAGAAGTTATAGAACTTCAGATGGTCTAGGTTGAATTTGTTTTCTAGGTCGTTGAAGGTAAAGGGAGATGTTGCGTCTACAAATTGGCGAGGGAAGAAGATACCTTTTTTCGATCCAAGAACTGAAATGGATAGTGCTTCCTCTGTATCTGATCTTATTGTTGTCCCACAGAGACTCCAATTTTGAATGTTTTATGCTAACATCTAGTTTTTTATCCAGTGTCAGTAGAGCATGTTTCGTGTTTTTGAATATAGATTTTGAGCAGCTAATATGTGTGAACTTGGAGGTAAGTAGGGCTGCTGGGGCCATGTTGCTGAGCAGCGCCTTTTCGATTTCCAACCAGACTAGAGTATATCCCACCGGAGGAACGAACCAATAGGAGCCCTGTTTGACTAAGAACGCTGTTTGATAGTCTGCCAGGTTTACTCCTCCAAGGGATTTGTCCAGCCTGAGTTTTTTCATGCTTAATCCGGCCTTTTTGCCTTGCCATATGAATTTGGAAAGAAGGTTGTCCAGCTTCTTATGGAACTCTCCCGTCAATGTGAGGGAGAGCATGGTTATTAGGTAGTTCACTAGGGGTGTAACCATCATCTTGATGGTTTTGATTCTACCCCACCAGGTAATGAATCTAGGGGACCATGCGTCTAAGAGTCTTTCAATTTTCTCTAAGGTGATGGCTTCGTTCCTTTGTAAGGATTCCTGCAAATTACTGCCGAATTCTATCCCTAGATATTTAATAAAACCTTGTTGTCAGGCGAGGCCCAAGTCACCTATTATCTCTCTAGTGCAGTAGATATTAAGGGGCTTGACTTCTGACTTATTTCTATTCAGCTTATAGGCGGAATGGGAGGAGTAGGTTTCCATAGTTTGCATCAAGGCTGTAACAGAGGAGCATGGATCCTCGGTGACAATGAGAATGCCGTCCGCGTATGCGGCCAGTTTCACCTGGTGGTCTTTAAAGGATACTCCCTTTATGTCAGGGTTCTGTTGAATGTCCTGGAGTAGTGGCTCAAGGACTAGGAGAAAGAGCGAAGGGGATAAAGGGCAGCCTTGTCTAGTACCCTGCTCAAGTGTACAGGCATCTGATAAGGCTCCATTAAACGCAGTGGGTTTTGAATAAATCGCCATGGTCATATTAGTGAATGAGCTTCCGCGGTTAAAAGACGTCATGCAGTGTCGTAGAAATGACCATGAGACTCTGTTGAACGCCTTTACGTCTTCTAAGCTAATGACAATCGATGGGACAGTTTTTTGCTTTGCCTGTTGTAATATGTTGCTGAGCAAGCGGATGTGGTCGTTAGACATCCTACTTTTAAGGAAGCCAACTTGGGAATTGCTACTAATTTAAGGGAGGACCGCATTCAACCGTGCTGCTAATATTTTGGCGTAGATCTTGAAATCCACATTAATCAGTGAAATTGGCCTATAGTTCTTGGGTAAGAGTGGGTCCTTCCCCTCCTTTGGTATGACCATGATCGTGGCTTCTTTCATTAATTTGGGTAAATATCCTTCCCTGGCTATGGAATTAAAGACTTTCAGTAGGGTTGGTTGTAGAGAGTCACTAAATGATTTGTAAAAGGCCGCCGAGAAACCATCCGGACCCGGACCCTTATTGCTTTTCAGGGATCTAATTGAATTGGTTAATTCTGTTTCTGAGAATGGTTTACTCAGAGATTCGCCATCCGCCTTTGATAGGCGCAGGAGATTTAGAGATTCTAGGTATCTGGCACACTCTTCCGAGTTTACTGTTTGATGATTTCTTTATAATGATCCTCATAAAAAGATTTGAATGCGCTCAGAATCTCTTTTTGTTTCATATGGGTTGTATTAGTGGAGTCCTTTATCGAGGAGATGGTAAATTGTCTCTTGCCTGTGCTTGAGGTAGGAGGCTAGCAGCTTTCCTGCTCTGTTTCCGTCGCATCATTTTAGAGCCTTAAATTTGTTGATCCAGACCCCTGCTCTTCTACTTACAATTTTGTTGTATAGATATTTTTTCTTTACGAGTTGGTCAAATATGTCTTTATTGTCTATTGCAGTGACATGTGCTGATTCCAAGGCTTTTATCTCCTTTTCTAAAGTGTTGAGTTCTGAGTGTAATTTCTTATTAATTCTTTCTTTAATTCCAATGAGTACTCCCCTGATGGTTGCCTTAAGGGTGTCCCACAGAGTGAAAAGAAAGTACCTCCTCATTAAAACGCAGGCATTTGGGTGGGAGAGTGGAATGTGTACCTTCTAGTTTTGTACTAATACAGGAGTGGTCTGAGACCAGTATAGGAGGGATCTCTGTTTGGTCAATGAGGTGGGTAAAGGAGCCTGGTATTAAAATATAATTGATCCTAGTATAGGAGTTGTGTGGGGCTGAGCAGAATGTATAATCGCGCGTGTCTGGGTGGTGGATGCGCCAGACGTCCTTGAGGTTGAATTTTGAACAGATTTTGTGAAGGACCTCATGGGATCAGGTAAATTGGTATTTACATTTTGATTGCCGGTCAATTAGAGGATCTAGAGGTAGATTGAAATCCCCTCCTACAATGACGAGTACGTCTTGGGGAATGGTGTCTATCGCATCTGACACCCTTCCCCAGAAGCTGGGCTCATCAGAGTTAGGGCCATAAATATTGATAATGTGTACGTTATCTTCCCCTTTTTAGGTCTCGCACCTGGCGACGCAGCGCGAAAGCGCTGTCGCCAGCGATATCTATTGTCATCGACTTGCCTCCGAAGTGGTACAGACCGGGGCACGCGCAGGGCTTTGGCGATTGAGGTCTGTGGACGCGCTTGTGAAGACACACTCACACTCACTTTTGCTTTCCCTTTCCCTCCCTCCGGCGTTTCAGCCCATGCTCTCTGACTCGGCCCGCTCTCACCTGTTGTACTTCATCAGCGTCATTGGGTGACCTAGCCTGTCCATTTTGCTGTGCAAGTGGGCGGCAGGAGGCCGGGGGCAGCGGAGGAGCCCCGCCCTGGTGACCGGGTGGAACGGCAGAGGTGGTGACCGGGTAGAACGGGGAGAGTATGCTGAGTCCGGCTCTGCAGGAGCAGGTGCAGCGCATCCGGCGCCAAGAGCCACCCGGGACGTGTGTGCGTCACTTCCTGCAGTGCTCTCCGCCCGGCTCTGCCAGTCCAGTGGCCGCTGGACGTGGCACTTGAGCTCTGGGGCTGCTGCGAGGGCGGTGAGTAGGGCTCTCCGGGGGTCTGCTTACTCTGCAGAGGTGGGGCTGGTTCCTCCCCTTGTCTCTGGATCCATGTGCGTGCATTGCACAGAGCAGTGCATGCTGGGAGTTGTAGTCTTGGTGGATTCACCTGGATTGACGCACCTGATAAAGATGATCTGTTACAGGGAAGTGCAAGACTCGTTTAGCACGTGCTTCCCTCATGTGCAGAGCAGCGGCTCCCATTCAAGGACTAGGAAACAACATGCTTGGAATCAATGTCAGGCTATCTGTAGGTTTATATTTGTAGCTATTTTTTGTATAAAGCAGACTAGAAATGCCGATGTTAGGCGGTAACGAGTTTCACCCAAGATCACAGTCTAATCGGAATTCCAACTAGGCTCCACTTTCACTACTTTGCAGCATTGCATTTTACACATCCTCTGTAGTTTTCTGTATGAAACAGTTCTTGAAATGGAGCCACATAAGTGCAGGTGCTCGCTAGCCCGGAGTACTTGTTTACTTGTGTGAAGTGCCGCTGCTCTGCCTTTCACATGACAGAAGTGCAGGTACCTGCCAGCACTTCACTCGGAAAGCAATCCCATAGTGCTTGCTGCCTCAGTCTTAGAGCTTAGTAACCGTGTGGACAAAGGGCTTTAGAGCTAAATGGTACTCATCTGTCTCGAAAGGATGAAAGTCTAATAGAGCCCCAGCTGAGATTCTTTTAGCGCGAACTCGACCCGAAGATATCCAGTATCCGCTTTACATGAGCACTAGATTAGTTACAGGACACAGTAATTTTTGTTAGGCACAGGGAGAATAAGTGATTTGCCCAGAATCACAAGATGTTGAGCATCCCAGACGAGACTGGAACCTAGTCCCCCAGCTTCGAGATGGACCGCTCTTGCCTTTGCTAACATCAGCCACAGAGCAGAGGTAAACAACACCAGGAGTGGATGAGTCATCTGAGCACAGATGTATGCGTCCACTGCATTAGCCCACCGAACTTCCTTCCGGGTTTGTATTGATGTGTGCTGCGTGCCTTGTGCATTACTCACGTATTTCTGGTCTCCAAGATACTCACTCCTCTGTTGCTGTGACAGACTAGTCGATTGATTTATGTATTCCTGTTTAACCCCTTTGATGCGGATGACGAGCTGAGCTCGTCATGTATCGCGGTTATTTGAAAACAGCCGCACAGTGCAAAAATAACCGCAGCAGCGATGCGGTTAAGGCGTGGCGGCACCTTCCCGTCGCAGACTCGAGTGTAAGCTACAACTGTAAGGCCAGAGGGAACCCCCGCTGCGACAAGTAACCCTCGGGGCCGGGGACACCGCAGCTGTTAGTAGGAAAGTGGCAGCCCGCGGCAGTAGGAGGAGCAGACCCCTACGGAGTGGAGGTAAGGCCTGTGAGCCCCTAAACGCCCTTTGATGCCCTTAAGCTCTGCTCTCAAGTCCCCTTACCTGCAGTGAAATATGACAGTGTCCCTGGGAGCACCCCCAAGCCACTGGGAGCTTTCTCGAGCTACTTCCGGCTAGATTCCTGTCGAACAACCTAGCAAAGTTCGTGGGAGAATTGTATCATATTGTATGTACCGCAGTGTTTACTTGCTGAAGATGCCAGTGCGAGCTGTCTGTTCTTTGCACCGCCACTGTACCACATTTACCCCTGCTGGGCAGATGACCGTCTCACCCATCAAGCAGGAGGAGGCCTGAATCAAACCCGCCTTGACGGCTTCAGTACCCCATTCACTCTCTCTGGCTCGCCGCTGCGTTTTGGACAGAATACGTCTCTGTTTCGCACTTAACTTTCTCCTTCACAATTCCTTCTGGTCATTAGCTTAATAGACCACGTGGCCAAGTCCCAGTGCATTATGGTAATTGTAGTTTTTCATTTGGTAATAGCTCACCAGGCTCTACTTCAAGGCAGCCCTTTTTTCTGTCATTAGAAATGTTCCTGCTGAGATATTTCCGTACATTTTGCTTCAGTGCAACCCCCGATATGTGTAGCCCTTTACAGCATAATGCCACGTGCACTGTTTATTAACATCATTTTTTGCAGGGATCGCCCGCCCCTTGGCAGCCCCAGTCGAGTCCCAAACACAACTCGTGTACACCCCCATAGATCATCTCCATCCTTTACGGCATGTTATTTGCTTTTATAAGCCTCCCTCTCTCTCTCTGCTCTCCCTTTGACTCACGCATGAGCCTTTAGTCAGTCTGCTGCATCCAGTTCTCGCCTGTTACTGCAGTCCCAATGTTTTCTGCTAATTGTAGATGCTGAAGTGGTAACACATTCCCTCCCGTGTTTCTCCAGTGCTACTACAGAGAAGTTTTTTGCTCTCTTTGGAGCTCATGAGCCCAGGGTAGGCTCATGAGGTCCAATGAGGGCGAAAGGCATCTCTGGTGTAGCACTAGGCTGCCTAGCGGTGCCAGTGACACAAAATTTGTATTCGAAAAATAAAGAAACTAGAACTTCTACTTTGTTCTTTGAGATGGCCCATTAACCCCGATGTAGAGTTAATCAGTCTTAAGTTACACACAGGCCCATAAGATGGAGTCACTCCTTGTCCATCTCCTCCCCCCTCATGGATCTGGACACACGACCATGATGGCAAAGCTGAAACAAAACAAGCACTGGGCTGACAGCTGATGGCCGACCAATTGCCATTTCCAGTGGTTGTTTCTTTCATGTCCTTGGATTTATTTACCCCTGTTACCAGAGGTTTATACTTCAGGCTACAGCCTTGTGTGCCTCTGTATAGATGGCAAGCCCTTCTCTCAGGGACACATCACAACAGTAACAGGAGGGACGATTACCATGGATGAGTCCACATAATATTGATATTGAACTGAAATAATGCTCCAATCCCCTGACAAGGCCAGACCTTCTGGTTCACATCATGTTCGAGAGCATCCTTTCATGGTCCATGGATGATATGTTCATAATTTGTAAGAGGTTTAGTGAGGTGTGTGATGTTTAGAGATGTGCTCTGAACATGATGAAGCAGACGGGTACTAGTGCATTGAGCCAGTCACAAAAGGACGATACACGCTGCCTACCATGTTAGCCCAGATGCATTGTGCTAAATGCAGTGCATGATTACACTTACTTGAGTCTTTAGTATTCACCATTTTTGGTGCAACATTGCTCAGTTCGCCCCAGTGCACTGTGGTAAATGCAGTGCATGATAACACTTAACTTCAGTGGCAGCCTTTAGTTTTTTTGGTTCAGGCAGTGCTGAATATCACTAGACGCATGTTTCAGGATTGTTGTCCTTCTTTAGTAGAGAGAAACACACGAAAGTTGAGGGGCATAAGCAATTACCATTGTAAATGATAATGCCTTATATTTATGTGTTTTGAAAACCTTCAAGTGGTGTGTAAACACAATCACTTAGTACTTATAGTCGTTGCTTGCGAAAAGCAAGGCTGGCAGTAAATACACTTCTTTTACTACCAGCCTTGCTTCTGATAAGAAAGGAATATAGGTACGAAGTGTGTGTTTTCACACCGCTTGAAGTATTTCAAAACACATAAATAAAAGGCATTGTCCTTTACTATCCCAATAGCTCAAACTCTCGCAAATGCGAGACATATTGCATTGCAAATGCTTGTTTTAAGTGTGTAATTAACAGTCTCCCTTCATCATCATGTGTGTGTGCGAAATATTGATCCCTTTTTTCTTATGTTCAGCTGGTGAGCAGAACATATGCGAGATCCAATTATGTTTAATAAAACTAACATCCTCTGAAAGTTTAGTTTCTTGGATGAGGATAATGTCTCCTTTTGTTTTGGCTAGGTAGTCGAAGATTTTCCTGTGCTTGACAGGGTGATTGTGCCCCTTTACATTAAGGGATACTATGTTGATATCTTTAATAATGTTTTTGTTTTGAGTCATCTTGTCTGTTGTTGGCAGCTTGGGTGAGCATATGAATTAACATATCCTTGAGGCTAACGTGCGGCCCCCTCTGTGGAACCCACATTAATGCACCAATCCTATTAGTAGCATGAAAAGATACTCGTTGATGACTAGTGTTTGTGCCGGCCGTAGGGGTCTTTGCCCTGGTTTTGTGTTTAAAGTAGCGCAACTTGTCATTGCACCATTTTTAAAAAGAAAAGATAATGAAAAACATACATGTAATACAAATAATACAAAAATTACATGGAAGACAACCATTACGTGGAAGACCACCATTACGTGGAAGACCACCACATTTACCCCCCTTAGTCCTCCAGTCCCCCTCCTTACCCTCCCCACCTGAAACACTCAAGGCCGATCTGGATGAGCCCTAACTAGGAACTGCCTGGCTATTACTAATTACTCATTGAGAGATGTTATAGAGCCATTATGACTGCCTACAAATACTGTCCGGGTTCCTCAATTAGAGCAAGCATACCTAACTTATAAGAGAACAATTTAGCACTATTTAGCACTATTGAGTGGTGCAACGTTTATAACATTGAAAAGTTACCCATTACCTGTAAACAGTCGATTGTGCCTTGTGGTCACTAGGGGCTGAGCGTAGTTTAGAGAACATGTCCCCTTCCAACGCTCTAAAATTGTGCGCGTGAGTACAATGGTATTAACATAACATAGCTTGAGCAACCCATGTCATAGAAACTCCAAAAGCCCAGTGTGATAAACCTTAACGTATACTTACAACAGAGGCAGAATAAAAATACAACTGCGACCGCCATTGAGACAAAACGGAATCAAAGAACAAAGACATTATATATCTGAGTTTCATGGTTTCCGTTTGTTGGAATGACCAGCAGGGGTTTCCATATTTTGTACTGGAGGCGCTTGCAGAATTCTTGCTAGATCCCTGGGGTTCGTGAAGAATTGGGGCTTGCCATTCCAGAAGATTCTAAACTTTGCCGGGCCAGCAAAAGAAAATTGGATGCTTTTGTCTCTTAATTTGTCTCAGGGATTAAGAAACTCCTTCCTAAAGTCCACCGTCTGCTTTGAGTAATCCTGCGAGAAATTTATCTGGTTGCCTTCCCAGGTAACTTTGTGGTTCTTCCTTGCAAAGTTAAGGATTAACTCCGTATGTTGGAAGCATAGGGGTTTGCAGATTATAGACCAAGAGATTTTCCTGTTCGATGAGGTGAACTTCGGAATTCTGTGACCCCTGTCCATGTCCAAAGATTGAGGGAATTTAATACCTGTTATCATGGGGATCCAGTATTCTAAAAATGGCCGCATGATTCTGCTGCATACTCTGATCCCTCTGGAATACCGAAAATGCGTATATTTCCCCTTCTGTTTCAGTCTTCCAATTCGGCTGTGTGCCTTTTAAGCTCGGTTGTAGTGGCTCTGAGATCCTGTATTTCTTTACTGGCCTGGTAAGTGATATCCTCCACGTCGCCTATTCTCTGCTCTGAGTCTGTGAGTTTAGAGTTTATCGTGTGCATGTCTGCTCTGATGGCGGTGAGCTCCAGCTGCATAGTCAGTGTTTTGCTTAGTGGACTTTGACAGGTCATGGACATCCGCTAGCTTCCTGAGGATCATGTCCATTGTGCTGTGTATATCCGCTTTAGCTTTGACTGGAGAGTCTGAGATCGTCGGATCAGCCTTTGATTTTTTTGTTCAGGCCTCTGGGATCTTTGTCTGCCATTTTGCGTCTGGACCTGAGTTCTGTGAATGCGTGGAACTGGTGGAGATCTGTCGCTCCCACAGGTAGATGAATAGGAGTAGGTGTAGTAGTCACGTAGCTAGAGGAAAGTGCTGGGTAGCCCTGGTAGCCCTGGATATCTCCGAACACGCTTGCTTACATAGGCTCGGTCAGACAGACGAGGTTGACGTGTATCTAAATAGGTCAGGATAGAGCAGAGTGGTCCCACCGAGCAGTAGGCAACAATGGAAACCTTCAGCAGAGTCCGTGTCAGTATCGGCAATGTCAGACAGCAGCAGAGCCCTGGCACCGTACTGGCCTTATGCAGGCATCATGTCTCAGACATCCGGTATCGTGCAGACTGTACAGACAGTATATTGCGCTAAATCAACGGTTTTATGCTGGCTCTATATTGGCAATATGAGGATATTTCCTTTGCTGAGTTGGCTAAGCACATGTGGGTGTATTTAGAGGTGTAGTTAGAGATGGCAGCAGGATGTGAGGGCTGAGCTAGGTAAGTTCCTCTTTACACATTTTGAGACCGGCCAAAGGCTGCAGCATGGGAGGCACTGACATTGGGCTGACCTTGAGGTGTACAATGTAGGTTGTGTTTTTAGCCAGGGTTTTTAGGGCATTACAGCTTCAGCTCAGCGCCACATGGGATTGCTTCTATCAGACTCTGCAGAGACGTTTTAAAAACGTTTTTGTAGTTTTGAACTCATTTGTGCATTTTTTTAACTTTAAAAGTATTTTTATACAATTACATTTGTCAGTTCATATTTTTCCACAAGTATTTGTGGTTTTTTTCGTACGTTGATCTTCCATGGCCTTCCCAAAAATATTTTATCGGCTTCTCCAGAGGTAGTAACTTATAGGCAGCGCCTGCAATGTGTATACAATGCTTCATCTTCCCATCCTCCTCCTCTTGCCATTGACACAGCACTTTATGTGGCATAGCCTGTACCCCTTCTGCTGCTTGACTTCTCTGCACTTTAGCATTGCCTATGTATAGCCCACTTGTGCTTCCACATTCCAATGTGGAATAATGTCCACCTTTACCACTTTGGAGCACTTGCTTCCTCAACGTGAACATGACTCCTTGTGCTCTTAAGTTTTTTTGTTTGTTGCCCTGGTAGAAGTTTGAAAAACTGACTGCTGTGGAAGTTTGAAAAACTGACTGCTGCACCACTGACTTTTTCAGGCCTAGGTGGTAGTAGTGTTACAGATGTTGATATAACTAAAATAACTTACTTACCGTGCAGGGATTACTATAGCCAGACACCAGAGATATTGTTTGGGGTCAGGTGCATCAAGTTTTCATGTGTTATTTGTCCTTGGGACAAGTAGGCCCAACCCCCTACAGCACAAACCCTTTGGCTGCCAGTTTACAATACTACAATATGGGTCATAGAAGGGCATTGTCTGCAGGCAGTTAAGGTACTATTTCTGTCCATGTGTTAATGCTGTTCAACCTTGTATTTATGGTTCTTTAATGAAAGCCTTTATTATTTGGGTGAGGACTCTAAGTAAATGTTGTAAGCTCTGACTGCACTACTGACAGTGGTTCCAGTATAAAAATGTGTACACACATTTTCAAAGTTTATCAGTATGATGCTATGTATAATGCTCCCAGACACGCTCTGATTTGATGCAAATCTTTGCAGAAGTTTGAAAACAAGATTGATGATTCTTTAAAAATGAAATGTTCATAAAAAAGGAAAGAAGGAAAAAAATTACATTTTGCTAAACTACTAATTTTAGGTACCATTTTTTTGCAGCATCATTTAGTAAAATGTGTTGACGTATGGTACTACTTCTCAAAAATATTCATAATGTAAAATCCGTTTACCCAATTTCAATAAGATTATGGCAAACATAAAAATAAACAAGCATTAGCAAAGCCAGTAGGTCTTAAATTGGTTGTCAGCTGATTGGTTTTTGTAAAAACCTTATTGGTGGGTTAGCTGCAGAGCCCTCACCATTATAACAAACACTGGCAACAGCAAAAATTGTTTTTGTTCTCAAACATCACACAGTGCCACAGTCGTTCCTGGCACTGAACAAAACTACTTTGTGCACTGATATGCTCCTTGTGAAAGAGGAGAATGCTTTCACTCAGTGAAGCCAGTCAATACAGAGAGATACAGAATTTTGATAAATACAAAAGGTCATGGTTAACGCCAGACCTATCTGAAAGAGACAATTAGATATAGATTCCTTACCTTTAGAATTACCAACAGGCGTCAGACAGGATCCGGAGCAGTACACCTGCGTGTTGAAAGGTGGCGTCGGTCGGCTCCACGTTCGTCGTTGGCGTCGCGGTCGCTGTAGCTTAGACGCCACCCTTGCGCGCTGACATCAGTTCTTCATTTTTCCATTCCAGCCAGCGCAGATCTGGAGAGAGCGGTTCCTCCTGTCACTTTTTGACCGTTTTGCAACTTTTGTCGACACCGTTTTTGAGTCTTCAACTCCTGGTGCACATAGGAATGCCCTTTTTCAAGGCTTGAGGTTCCTGACGAAAGCTGATGTCGGTGACTGTTCCACATTGTGTGTGCCTGTGGTGCCTGGAGGGCGACCCCGACCCCAAGCCGTGCTCTGACTGCCGGACCGTGAATCCAAAGTTTATGCGGGTGCGGTTCCGAAAGCTTTTCGAGGCCCTGCAGTCCGCTACGCACCGTTCGAGGTCCCGGTTGCGCGGAGGTTGAGGGACTGGTCGCGAAGTCACCACCACTCGCCCTCGAAGTCTTCGCATTCCTCAGGTAAGCCAAAGCACAAGAAGAAGCCTAAGAAGCATTGTCGCTCTTCGACTTCTCCTCGTCCGTCGGCCGACGTGACGTGGGATGCGGATGGTGGCCGCACTGCAGCTCTGCGTGTGGAGCCCTGAAGGGTCGACTCCGGGTCTCCCTCCCTTTCCGGGAGCCAGTGCGAACCCTGCCCAGCTTCGGAGTTTCTACGAAGCAATGCCCGCCGTCTTTGGGCAGCCCGACTCCACTGGCATGTGTTCGGGCCCTGTGGACTCTGCTGGGTGCAATGGGGCTTCGACGCCTGCGGCTTCGGCCTCGACACAGCAGGGTCCCCTTGGGTCCAGACCTGGATCCAGATCGGCACCAGTCAACTTCATTACACCTCCCCCGGCACTGATTCCACCGGCACAATGTCCACAGCCGATGCCGGTTGTGCCCGCAGCCAGCATTGACCCCGGCCTCCACCCTTATGTCGACACGGAGCCGGACCGGCGTCGACCGACGCCGGATCCGGCACCGATGGGTACTTTTGTACCCCTGTTCTACCCTGGTGTTCCTCTCAGGCCGATTGGCAACCAGAGGAGGGTGAGGAGGACTGGGAGGTGTCTGGAGACCCTTTCACTTTCCAGTTGGATGAACCGGACTGAAGAGAGGAGTTTGGGGAAGCCAGTGGTCTGGATACCTCCCCAGACCTTGGCATGTCTACACCTACCGTAGCTACAGAGGAGGCAGCTTCTTACGCCGTGGTGTTGCGTAGGGCGGCCGAGGCTCTCAACCTCAAGCTACCTACGGTGGCTGTCAGGACTAACCTCCTGACAGAGGTGCTTCTACCGGCAGCAAGCTCTTCGGAGCCCCTGCTGCTGTTTATTGAAGCCCTAACTGACATCCTTTTGGGCACCTAGTCCAGGCACAAAACAGGGGCTCCTGTGGATAGGATGATCGCCGGCGCCATTGCCTGGCTCCGGTCGACCCCTCTTTCCTCTCCCAACACCCTACCTCTGAGAGCTTGGTGGTCCAAGCCTCGACGTCCAAATGCACATTCCCCCTCCACCTGATAGGGAATTCAAAAAGCTGGACCATCTTGGGAAGATGTTTTCTTGCTCCAGTGGCCGGAGGAGGCCTGGGCCATGCTCTCCCATGCAGTTGCCGAAGGGAGAGGCGCAGCCAAGTTTACCATACGATGTGGGCTTGATGCTGCCGCCTCGCCAGGTAGGACGATTTGAACGTCGGTAGCCCTTCGACGCTACACGGCTGTGGTCATCTGGTTTTTCCAGTGATGTCCAGGCTACCCTAATGGACATGCCTTTTGATGGCTGTCGCCTGTTCGGCGACAACGTGCTAGAGCGCCTCAAGGGATCTTGGGCTACGGCCAAGTCCTTAGGCCTCTCCACTTGCCCTGCGAAGTCTGCTTTTCGCCCCTTTCATGGCTATGGAAGGGTTGCCTCGCCACGATCCGCCCAGTGCCACAAACCTGCGCAAGCTGCTCAGCCCCTGCGCGGCCGGGGATGTGGGACCCACTATTGTGGGTCTGGGGGCCAGTCCATCAGTGCCCCCTCTGCAGCAGACTTCAAATCCTCCTAGTCCGACCTTTCATAGCCACCGATCGCCAGTGGGCAGCAGAATTCACCGTCACCTTTCCCACTGGCGCCCCATCGCGTTGGACTGGTGGGTTTTGCAGATAATCCGAACGGGCTACTGCCTCTCCTTCGAGACTACCCCTCCATCCATGCCACCTCAGTACCATCGCATGTCAGAGGCTCATTTGGGCGTTCTCCTACAGGAAATTACGGCTCTCTTGGCCAAGGGAACTATCCAGCGAGTTCCTGCCTCAGAAGTAGGTTGTGGTTGCTATTCCCACTACTTTCTGGTGCCCAATAAAGACAAAGGCCTGCGTCCTATCTTGGATCTCAGGAACGTCAACCGTTACACCCGGAAGGAGAAGTTCAAAATGTTGACGCTAGCTTAGGTCCTGTCTGCCCTCGACCCTGGAGAATGGATGGTAGCGTTGGACTTGCAGGATGCTTATTTTCCCATCCCCGTCCTGCCGGCCCACTGGCATCATCTGCGGTTCACAGTAGACCATGAGCACTTTCAGGTTACGGTGCTCCCCTTTGGCCTTATCAGCGCCCCCTCGAGTGTGCAGATCAGGGTTTCCAGTCTTCCCCTATCTCGACGACTGGCTTTTGGAGGCGGGCTCGCCCCAGGCTGTCGTCTCCCACCTCCAGACTATGGCGGACCTCCTGCATTCGCTGGGGTTCTGTATCAAACGTGTCAAAGTCACACTTGACTCCTCTTCATCGGAGCGATTCTGGACGCGATGCTGTTTCAGGTCTATCCTGGATATTCGGGCTATGATTCCGGTCTTTCAGCCTCTGTCCCGGGTTTCGGTCTGAATGGGCCTCATTGCCTCCTGCATCCTGCTGGTGGATCATTCCAGGTGGCAAATGCGGGCTCTGCAGTGGGACCTGAAGTTCCAGTGGGCACAGCATCAGGGGAATCTCTCCGCTTGCGTTCCGATCTCGGAGGACACTGCACGACAATTGCAGTGGTGGCTCACGAACCAGGTTAAGGTCAACGGCAGATCCCTCTCCCTTCCCCAACCAGATTTCATGGTGGTGACAGATGCATCGCTTCTGGGATGGGGGGTCACATGAGGGAGGAGGCCTTTGATCTCTGGCGGAGTCTGAGCTCCGCATCAACCTTCTGGAGCTCCGGGCGATTTGTCTTGCACTCAAAGCATTCCTTCCCTCTTTCTGGGGAAGAGTAGTGCAGGTGTTCACGGACAACACCGCCGCCATGTGGTACTGCCGCAAACATGGCGGGGTGGGGTTGTGGACCTGATGTCAAGAGGCTCTCCGGCTGGAACTCAGCCGGATGTGCATGATGGATCACAAATGGATTTTTCACTCTGAGGTGGTGCAAGGTCTCTTTTAGCAGTGGGGAGAGCCTTGGTTAGATCATTTAGTCACCAAAGAGAATGCGCAATGTCAGCGATTTTGCATGTTGGAATTTTCAAGGCAGCGCTCACGTCTTCTATACGCCTTTCCGCCTATACTATTTCTGCCCAGAGTGCTGAAGAAGATCAAGGCCCAAGTCATTCTTGTGGCTCCGGATTGGGCACGAAGAGTCTGGTATACCGAGCTCTTACACATGGCCATTGATCATCCGATCAGACTGTCTCTTCAGGAGGATCTTCTGTTGCAGCAGCAGGGGACAGTCCCACCTGAACCTGTCCAGCCTCCACCTACTTGTGTGGAGATTGAGGGCCGACATTGGACAGCCTTCGACCTTCCTCCGAAGTCTTGGATGTTATCTTGGCAGCCAGACGTCCCTCCACTAAGACGGTATACGCCTGCAGATGGAACAAATGTATGACATGGTGCGCAGCAAAGGCTGTGGATCCCCTTTCTGCCCCTGACTCTGGGCAATTTTAAGGGCTATCTCTCAACCGTTTCGGCCTTTCTTAGGCTTCTTGATTAGCCTTCTCTTTTTAAGTCCCCTTTTGTAAATCGCTTTCTTAAGGGCATTACTCATCTTTTTCCTCCTGTTCACTTCGTGATGACTCAGTGGGACTTGAACTTGGTTCTTACTTGCCTTATGTGCGCTCCCTTTGAGCCACTACATAACTGTCCTTTATGACTTCTCACTTTAAAGACTGCCTTTCTGGTTACCATCACCTCTGCTTGCAGGGTGAGTGAGCTCCAGGGTCTTTCTTCAAAACCTCCTTTTCTGGCGGTTCATCTGGACAAGGTTGTCCTTCGAACTCATCCCTCTTTTCTTCCCAAAGTGGTTACTTCTTTCCACATTGGTCAAACCATCACTTTGCCCACCTTCTTTCCGTCTCCGCATCCTTCTAAGGAGGAAGAGTGGCTTCACTGCTTGGATCCAAAACGTAAGCTATCCTTTTATTTGGATCGCACCAAGCTACTCGTGGTGGATGAGCAGCTCTTTGTTGGCCACCTGGGCAGTTTGTGCATTAAAGATTGCTACTCTTTGGCAAAGAAGGAGCCTCCAGTGGGATTGCATGCCCATTCCACTAGGGCCACGCCAGCTACCACTGCTTTGGGACGGGGAGATCCCCTCCATGACAGCTGTCAGACAGCTACGTGTGCATCTCTGCACATGTTTGCAAAACACTACTGCCTAGACAGCCAAGTCCGGAGAGACGGCTTCTTTGGCCGTTCTGTTCTCCAGGACCTTTTGGTGTGAACTTGGTTCGCAGACTGACCTCTGGGGTTGGTATTGCTTGGTTATCTATTCTAAAGGTAAGGAATCTATAACTAATTGTCTCTTTCAGATGAACAAGTTACTTACCTTCGGTAACAATATATCTGTTAGAGACATAGATTAGTTATAAACTCCTTATCGCCCCACCCATCCTCCCGGTTCTGCGAACTGACTTCTAGGGTTAGGGAATCCCTTTCAGGGCCCTAGTTTTGTAAACCGGTGGTCAGTGTCTTGCATGGCTCTGCGCTTGTGGCGTGGAATGTCGTGTAAATAACTGAAGTCGGCACGCGAGGGCGACTTCTAAGTAGCTGACTGACTGACTGATGGTATTTCTAAAGCGCACTAATGCCGAGGCGTCTTGGCGCTGAGTAAAGTAGCCAACCAGGTACTGACCGATGCATCATTGAGTGAAAAGCCATGTCTTAATTTCCTTCCTGAACAGTCTACGGTTAGTGATCTGTCTGAGGTGAAATGGGACTGAGTTCCATAACCTAGAAGCCAGATGGGAGAAGCCCTTGCCTTCCCATCGTGATCTTTTGATCTTAGGAACATTGACCAGTCATTGCGCAGCAGACCTCAGGGAACGGCTTGGCTGACATCGAGAAAATAGAGATTGAAGATCTAAAGCCCCGTCTCCGGCCAAAGCCTTACGAACCAAGCATAATTCTTTAAACTGCACCCGTCGTTGTACTGGAAGCCAGTGTAGTTGACTGATAGATCGGGAAGTAGGATGATGCTTGGGCAGGTTGAGAAGTACTCTCGCTGCTGCATTTTGGACTGATTGCAGCTTGGCCATTTGAGCAGTGCCAGCTCTTAGATAAATGGCTTTCCCATAATCGATTCTAGAGAAGATGGTAGCAATTATGACTGTTTTCCTGAGGAAGAATGGGATGAACGTCAGTAGCTTTCTCAACCCTTTAAGCGTGAAAAAGCGCTGAGGCCACTTGATTAATCTGTGGCAGCCAAGACATGTCTTTGTCAAACACTATGCCAAGATTCCTAACTTTAGCCACTGGAAGCAGACAAGCCCCCGCTGAACTAGGCCACCAAAGCTGAGTCCAGATGGAAGCTTTTTGGCCGAACTCAAGGACTTCTGTTTTTGCAGTGTTCAGCTTTAAAAAGTTCAGATTCATCCAGGACATAACCTTGGACATACACAAGGAGAAATCGGATCCCTTGGATATACATCTTACGTAAATTCACAAGAATTAACAGAAGTAAGGCAAGAAATAGTACTCCTAGAAAATATTTGTGAACTGCATTGTAGCATGAGCAAAAATGCATGTGTAGATTTCCTCATGCGAAGGGTTTAAAGTTCACTTTTCCTCTAACCACTTTTTTCCCAACTCTGGAAGAAGTTTTACATCTACCATTGTCAGGAGTAAATTTCCAACATTTTTTCAGTATGGGAAAAGTTTAGAGATGGGTTGGTGAACACCCTTAAACATGCACTTTGGTAGGTTTCACAGACTCAAGAGGGCATTCCAACCAGTAGAGGCTCCTCTGCTGTGGCGGAGGAGTGTCACCACACTGCTATTAAGCCGTGGCAAGTAGAAACATAAAATGGAAATAACTTAAAGTTATTATCATTTTATGTTTCGTGACCTGCAGATGGGCAGGCTGCTCTGCTCTCGGAGCAGGGGAGGAGTGATTTGCCCACTCCCAAGTGTGCAATGGCTGTTTGGTCGGCCCTTTCAGGCCACCCAAACCAGTCATGCGCATTATCCCTCTTCTCCATACAGCCTGCATTACAGCCTGCGGTTAGAACTTGCCCACCCCTCCAGTCCCTGGCTGAGCGCCGTGACACGGCTCTCAGACCAATCACAATGCTGCATTGCAGCATTGCGATTTGCTTAGGGGAGGGAGCCCGGTTGCCTGCTTCCGGTTCCTGGAGTCGGAGGCAGGAGAGCAGGAACTCGGGACCCGGCCTCAAGGTAAGTTCATTTTTTTATTCCCCCCTCCCTTCTCCTGCAACCCCCCGACACCCCGCCACCCGCGAGCCATGTCGGCCGCCACTGATTCCAACCCTAGAACTATTGCTTCCCACTAACTTCAGCCCAAGTATGTAGGACTGCGGAAACATGGCTACATAAGTGAAGTACTAGTATTCAAACACTACTATGGTATGAGCCTTGGCATAATCAGGTATATCAGAGCTCTTGTATAATGAGATTGATGTCATAATTTGTCGCTGCATTACATGACACAAAAGGGACAAGTGGATTTTGTTCACGACAAGTAGATTTATGAAGCAGCCTGCCCCTTGGACAAGTAGATGTTTTAGTAAATTCCACACCTCTGATTGTGCAAATCTGCTCATAAGCTAGGGTCGAAGGATGGTGTTGTTGATGTCATAGGCTGTGTGCACTTCTCTCTGAAGCCATGATGGATGGTAATTGTTTTCATACTGTTCTGCCTCCTTAAGCATGCTAATGGTGTTGAGGAAATTATTTGCGATGTTGCGGGTATATTTTTTGAGTGGCGTTTCCCGAGTGGACTTTCAGATAGCTGCTTTAATTTTTATTTTTTCCAGTGGTCCCTACACATCCTACAAGGCCATAACTTCCTTTTCCGGGTCCTGCTATAGTATGGTGGGACACAGAAAGTTTTTCAAAAGTTGCTTAATTGAAAGAATGATTTTAGTTTAAATGTGAGCCTTGTGGCTTCCTGACAGGTCCAAACACTACGGTCTTTTGTGTCTCTTATATACATTTCTATGATTTTATGAGTTGTGGTACTGTCAGACCTAAACATGGTACTGCAGTACTTCTGTCTCTCGGTAAAAGCAAATTCGATCGATCGAAATGTCTGTGTTTACTTATTATGAAGGAAATCCCACCCCAATACCCTCATTAGGAATATCCACTCTGGTGCTGGTGTATCCATATCTTGTGCAGTGTCCTGTTTCATTTTTGCTGAATATATCTGTTTAGATATATATATATATATATATAATTGTATTTAGAGGAGTGCAGAGACCAGGTGAACAGTGCAGCAGGAGCAACCGAGGACCTCGACAGACAATTGTTTTCTATTTCGGCTGCAGAGAAAAAAAAGTCAGCAAAAGTGGGCACATGCACTCTGTGCCACAAAGACTTTAGGAGCGGTACTGCGACGAAGTACTCTTTCGCTACGTCAGGAATAGTAAAGCGCCTGGCCAAGTAGCGACCTGACTGCTGCAAAGCGTAAATATGAAGGGAGAGGGGGGGGGGGGACTTCGACATCTGATGCATGTCCATCTGCTCAACCTGGTGGCTCTGTACTACCGGACGTACTTGCCAGTTAGCAAGATACCAACTATTCTATGGTAATTTAGGGTTGTACTGTACTAAGTGCTCTAGAGTAAGAGAGCAGAGTGCTGCAAACTGGGATAACCAGGTGGCTGCACATTAGTAGCAATGCAAAAAATCTCATAAATTTCGTTTTGGGATCCAAGTTCAGCTGCTATTTTTTTTTAATGCCGAAACAACTTGAAAAAATAAAACATTTTCAAAGTATCAAAAAACCAAGGCTGTCTTTAGAATCGTCTTTATAGGTTAAAAATTAGAAACAAAAAAACAGTTGTTTGCTATGTCTGTTAAACTGTGTTACTATATTCTAAAGGGGAAATGCTTGGAGAAATAAGTATTTCTCCTTGTTATTCTCACCTTCAGGGGGTGGTATGCTAGGAGGCAAATCCCTGTGTATACATATTAGTATATAACATGCATCAAAATCATAATTGGCATTGCAAATTAAATCCATTCACAACACTTTCCACTGTGTTTGTTAGGTAACTAACACACGCCATGCACAGTGTTAATAAATGAGTTGTCAGGGACCCAATTAGTAACAATTTGTCATTTTGTATTTATTTTCCATTGCACAACTTGGCGACAATCCCCCCCACCCCGAAGCAGCCAACCTGCATCCAGGCCTTGCGGTCATCCCCCCATAAGCCCAGCCATGTGCAGCAGGGGTTGGCTGCAGGCCCTGGTGTCAGGCCCCTTGTTCAATCTCTTGGGGTGGCAGCAGGGATTTACCACAAGGCCTACGGATGGGTCCTGCGCTTAACCCCTGTGAGTGGCCAACCCAACTGTGCAAGGCGCACGCACTCTAAGCTGGCATCAACAAGAACCTCCCCTGCAAACTCCAGAATGCCACCACCAGACTAGTCCTCAACCTACTGCGCCACTGCCATATCAGCCAACACCAAGGACACTACACTGGCTCCTCGTCGAGAAGAGAATCCCCTTCAAACTACTCATCCATGCTCAATTGCCCTTCACAATACCGGACCCGCTTACATCAACCACCATCTCACGTTCCACGCACCCCAACGATTTGTTTGCAAGGCCTAGCTCTCCCTTGTGACGGTGCCTGGCATCAAGAAGACCAGAGCAGGAGAACGCTCCTTCTCCCTCCTCGCTGCCAAGGCATGGAACTCCCTCCCTCTCCACCTCCCACAGACGCCATCACTCCACACGTTCTTGAAGGACCTCAAGACCTGGCTCTTCGACTGAGCTTCGTGAACTTCTGGGAGCTGCGTGCCTCACCCTCTCCCCCCTTTTTGGGTGAATAGCTGTGCTTTATAAACCCCTGATTGATTGATTGATTGAAGGCCAGTGGTCTTGTGCAGTGGTTGTTGGTTGCAGGCCCTGGCCTGCAGCAAGGCCCGTAGCCTACCCGCCATGGGACTCCCAGTCCTGGTTGCACATGGTCTATGGCCATGCACAGGGGGGGTTGGCTCTTGGGCCTAGGCCCTCACTCAGCCTGCTACTAGACAGCCAACTACTGCTAAACACGGCCTTTGACCAGGGGTTGTGTACAGAGAAAGCTTTTGGCGAGGTCCTGCGTCCAGCCCTCTTGGAGCAGCTGGGGATTTCCAATAGATAAGCCCTACTCCTAACCCATTGTGGGGCAGCTAGCCCCATTGCGCCCATCCACCTGGGAGCCTGACCTTTTGCAACGAAGGTTGGCTGCCATAAAACTGTGCTGGAGGGCAGACTTCAGTCAAAAGTAAATCCAGAGAAAGCAACATCTCTCGTTTACAAAAAGAATTTTCAGAACATTCCAGACTCCATGGTGGATCTTATTGGGAAATGGGAGGCGGGCCTGTGCCCTTTAAAGGAAGGTGACTAGGAGGAGAAGTTAGCTGAACCAAGGGAAGTAGCAATACGCGCAAGGTTCAGGCTGGTGCAGCTGAGGACCCTGCACATGGGCATAATTAACCAGGGTGCTGCTATCAAGGATTGGTTGCATGGAGACAGATCGATGCTTGCACTGCACAGTTGTGGCTTAAAGGATACCTTTGTGCACACACTCTGGACCTGCCCAGCCAGAGGCCCCTTTTGGCTGGTCCTTGAACAAATCCTTACAGACATAGCTGGCCTACAGGACTCTCTCATGGGAAAAACGGGCAATTCTTGAAATGTGGGGTGAAGTGACGCTGCAAAGATATGCAAAGTTATTCTATAGGGTGGGTCTCATAGTGTCCAGCAGAAATGGGCTCCGAGATGGGTCTCGCCTCACCCTTCAGACATTGAACAGTGGAAAAAGGACACAAATTGGTGTTTACTGATGGAGAAACACATTTACCTTAGCAGAGGGTGCCCAAAAAAAATTGGAACAAATTTGACATCCGTGCAATGACACGAGGAATGGGCTTTGACTGTACAATGGAGATGGAAAATGCTGTGAAGTTGCACGAGAGGGGCACAACGGAGAAAGTAAACCTACATGTACTGTCATAGGGGCAGTTCTTGTTTCATGTAGCGTATATAGACAATGTGCGTATGCAATGTTAGATATGTACTATGCAAATAAAAAAAGTGGCACCCAAATTACGGGACCGGGTGCAGTGTGAACCTCAAAAACAGATTAGGCAGTGTATCCCTGACAATAAGCTACAAACAGCATTGTAAAATGACAGTCAAAAAGAAGAAAGTACTGACTCAAAATGGGAGTATGAGATCTGTAAATTATAGAAAACCATAAAGGTTTATTAAAATATTAAAGCACAATACAAAAGGTCAAAATATAGCTCAGTTCAAGAAATAAATAATAGGGCAAATCATCCAAATGACGTAAATGCTGTCAGCAATAGAAATAAATGCAATAATGAGCACTAAAAGAAAAACTGCAAGTCCAAATTATCCATCAAAATCGAAAAAATTCGGCAGCATTGCTAAGAGGCTTAGAAAAGAGTCACTGACCGCCAAATTCAGTGGTCTTTTAAAAGGAATTTCAACATAAATGCAAAATAAACTCCACAGTTTGCATTGGATGAGCAAATGTAACTTTCCACAAGCAAATCGCAATTCACAATAATAAAACGTCGTATAAATCAACGATGCAAGAAATAGCCTACTCCATGAATATTGATTTTCACCTTTTGACCTTAATGTTATTGAGGTAACTGAACAATGTGTTACAATAAAGAACTGAAAGTCTCGTAAGTGTCTGGTCTACAGCATGCAATCACGAAGAGCCTTCAATGTTGCAAAGGCTTCTCTGGAGTTCTTCGAGAACAATATTTCATTACAAACAGTACACATTTTACAGTGTGCAGTGTCAAGTAAGGGTAGATGTAATCACGATTATTATTATGAAACAACTTGGCCTCGACTCCATCTTGAAAAAGATGGCTGCTGCTGAGGGCTAGTTGAACATAGGCCAGAAAGTTCCATTTTAATTGCAGTTAATTCATATGAATTTGCGCGCCTAATAATAATCAGAAAATAGCTCCAACAAATTGATCTGAGCAATGGTGGCCTCTAGGGCTAGAAGGAAGCCCTGACACTTCCACCTCAAAGGTGGAAGTGCCAGTTGCTTCAAATTAAGTGGAAGTGCTACTAAATAAATATTGCTTTTGAGGCCTGTGGCCATTTCAACACTGTTTACTGCTATTTAAATGTACCGGGGATTCTCAGCCTGACAGTGGGGAATGATTCAAGCATGTGACTATATGAAAGAGATCAACACTGCAGAATAAGAATTAAAGTTAACTAACTAATTTCTTGCAGGAGATTAATTAATTGGTTTTTGGTCTGCAGGAGCTTAATTGTTGTTTGGTCATGTGCCAACTGCATATGTTACTCTAGTTACCTAACTTGGTAGGAGCCTTCTAAAAGCAAGCATTCTCCATTCTGTGATATTGATGAAGATCCCAACAATTGTTAATAATGTTTTATGAATGTTGTTTTCTTTTGTAGGAAGCTCTATGTCTCTGTGGCTGTAGTGGCTTGTGTATTTGCATTTTCCTTGGTGGTTTTCTTTTTGTTTCCTCGCTCGATTGAGTTGGTGTCTGGAGGGTTGAACTCATCGACTGTATCTTTCAGCACCACAGTTCCACAAAGCGTTAACCTTAAAACAACAGTAAGTACACCTTATTTCTCACAATTTTGCCATTTAATGCTTAGGGCCACTACTGCAGTGTGCATATACTTTTAACAAATTAAAGTACCCTAAAACAAGTTTTTTGGTTATTTCCTTTTTTCAAAACTCAAGAACAGTGTAGACTTTTTAACGTAGTCTTTTATTGCGTCCTGCAAGAATTGATTTCCTAATTTAGCAAAGTTCTGATAAAAATGCCAATTGTGACTTACTCAAGGTAATTTTAAAAGGTCCACCAACGTAGTTTCTTTTTCCAGATTGTTTTTAGTCATGGTCGTAGCAGGTTCAGATTCAGAAACAAGTTTATTTAGACATTTGTCCCTACAACATTCTAAAAAAAAACACACACTTAGAAATTAATACATTTAAAAGGACCCCCCTCTTGGCTACCCTTCCCCCCACCACCCCAACCCATTATATTTAATCATTAAAATTCTGTTTGACAGATCGTAAAAATTGTGCAATTCCAACTGCCACATCTAAATAACACATTTCAGACTATCGCTCCACAGCTTTGTTCCTATGAAGGCCATCATAATTAAAAAACAGAGGTATTAAAAACTTGATTCGATTTGCGAAATAAAAGACACAGTCCATAAGAATATGCGCAAGGATACATTTAACTTTCAAGGGGCAGGGGCAGAGACAACTATTATTCTTCACCCTAATCCTGTGTGGGCGGGATGTTTAGATTAGATTACATCCCACCCTAGCCCTCAATATTTAATTTCTCAATCTTGGGTCTGGTAACCGTGATAAATAAGAGAAGACACTATCCTGGCCCAATGTGGCAATTGAGAAACTAATGGATTATTTCTTCTTTAGATACAGTAGGTCAATCGATTCTGACGCCATAGCAACAGATTCTCCCAGTGCTTGTTTGCCTGGGAAGGGGAGACAAGATGTAACTGTACCACTATTTAAATGGAGGTTCCTTTTTTTAAAAATTTTTTTTACTTTTTTTATTGTTGTTGCAAGAAGAGAAATTTATTGACAAACATTTTAAATACCTATCACAAATAGGAAAAGAAAAGACATTCCGCCTTTAAATAAATCGAAAAATATTAAGAATAAAGGAAAAATAAAAAAGGAGGAGACTATGCATAAAAATAATCAATTGGTTATTAAGTAGATATATATATAAATAAAATTGGTCTCAAAAAGTCCATTATTCACATCAGATGAACGTTCTCCAGATTTTTTCGCTTTTTAACAATGACCTACATCCTCTTAGATTGGCTAATGCAATTTCCAGTGTGTGGATTTCCATGACCAAAGCCCACCATTCCATGACATGTGGAGGCTGAGAGGAGATCCAAGGCCTAGCTACTACCAGTCTTGCACAGGCATATAGTATGGATATCAAATCTTTATGCGAACAATTAATGTCATGTATAACCAGAAGAATCAAATGAGCGGAGAGCGGTGGGGAAATGATTTGTTTCGTCCTTAAAGCCTCAATTATTCCTTCCCAAAAGAGGTCGAGTGCAGGACATGAGAAAAGCATATATTCAATACCATCCGCTTCCAATTTACATTTAGAAATTTAGTGTGCTCATTAGATCGATTACCTGGTTGCCAACTAGAAATTCTTTGGGGAGTGTAATACAATTGGCAGATGGTTCTATATAATTGTAACCTTAAGTTTGAAGAATGAACTACCTTATTAATTTGGCAGAGAGAAGCAGAGATCTGATTGGTACTAATATTAATTCCCAATCTATTAGACCACTTAGCTGCCATTTTACCACAGTCATCATTCTTGCTTAAAATAAGGTGGCCATAGCTCTCACTTATAAGTGATTTGGTGCGATCTGAATACAAACATTTTAGTAAATCTGAGTGCTTAACTTCAACAATTTTCATTTTCCGAACTAAAAAGTCCCGTATTTGAATATATTTAAAGTACATGCCATCATTTAAATTATACAAAAGCTTTAATGAAATAAATCCTAGTAGACCATCGGTTCCTAAGTGCAATTCTAGGTCTTACAGCCTTTGGCCACATCCTTACACTGCTTTGGATCTCTTGCCAACACAATTTGGAGACTTTAACCACCTCATCATCCTCCAACAATGTGTTAAAGTATCTTAGAGGCCGCCATGTTCCAAGAGTTCAGATTGCACGCTCTCCTTATGGCCTGAACCATTTTTACCTTTGGGGAGTGATAGGAGTCTTTTAAGCACTACCCCTTCCAGTCTATCCCATTCATAGGTTGGATCAAGGAAAAAACCTCTCCCCCCATACAGGCTTAGCGGAGGTATCTTTCCATCATAAGCCTTTAATAATGGGATATAAGATAGTCATAGCAGGGTACACAATAGCGTGTGTACGTGATTATTTGTCTCTCTTCCTTTTTCTTTGACCGACAACTAAATCATTGTATTGACTATGTTTCGACACTGATGGACGATAAATATCACCTCTTTAATTTGGAACCACTTTGCATCTCTTTTGTGAATTTTTATGTGGAATTATTGTGCTTTTTGAAAGTGCCTGTCTGAGAATGTTTAGTATTGCAATATTTCTCATGCAGCTAATGTGCTTCTAGTTATAATTTGAGTAAACAGCCTTTAAAACTCTAACCCTATTCAGTTTGTGACTTGTCTTCAAATCACATTATTGGTAGAAAGTGGCCAGCAGCCCTGAGTCAATGAGCTCCTTTTCTTTAGTGAGTAAGTAAACCATCTTTGATAAACACTTCTACCGTACACAAGGAATAACATAATGTCAAAAGTGAAACTAGCAACCAACTTCTTTTTTTACGTTTCTTCATTGTCTGGACATTAAGTACATTTTAGAAAGTAACACATAATTTAAAAAAACACATATTTAAACTTGCCTTTTGTCTGTTCTGTGATATAACAGAATTGCTTTGGGTGTTTGAATAGTCCAAAAAGCAAACGGCAAACTACACTTAGATGCATATTCTGTTTCCCTAACTTGGGATTGAAGTGAGGCTTCAGTCTTAAATTCATTTCAGCAGATTGCTTTCATCATTAAACTTGAGGGGTAGGTTCATGTATTACCCAGTGTGAGCCGCTGGGAATTATATCGTAAAGTTCCCATTCAAGATGGAGTTGTGCCGATAGAAGGATTTTAAGAGTATTTTCATACCATTCATGGATTGAGTGAAAATAAAAGACGAGATGGGGTATTTATTTATTTTTAGAAATCAGAGTTTTTCTCTAATGGGATTTTAATTATTTATTTTTGAAACTTGTAAAGCGCACAAATGCCCAGAGGCGTCTTGGCGCTATTTTACATTTATTTTGTAGTGTAATTGAATTTACTTCATATTGCAGAGCTTTGAAGGTTGTCACTGACTCTTCTGAATATAATAGTCTGGTAAATGATTACTTCTTGCTCTACAGATTCTTATTGCTTGAATGCATTTAATTTCATCTAACCCTGTTTTTCTTTGCAGCATATTGTGAACGTAACCAACAAAAATTATTATGGACTTAGTGTCACTCAGCTTGATGTAGAAGTTATACTTGTAACTGTTGTCATAGGAAAAGTCACTGTTAAGAATATAACACGCATTGTTCCACTGGGAAGTACTCAGGTAAGCTCTACATTTTTTAAAATATTCTTTTATTTTACTTCACTCGATTCTTTGTGAACTTAATTTGGTTACCCATGTTAACTCATTCTATGCACACTATGCATCTTCCTGGGATTTTGTTTTTGACTATGGTCATAATGGCCTATTGTCATATTTTGTAGCGAAAGGCTGGTCTGTTGAAAGTAGTCTTTTATGGTGGTTTGTGTTGGTTTAGTTGAATGATAAAGTTGTGTCCTATCTTATTAAAGATGTTTGTTGTGTAGTTTGTGTATGAGTGAATTTTTAAAAGTAGTATGTTGGTGTTCCAGCTCTGTTCAGTGACTGCATCACATTTATGCTACAGAAGAGTAACACACATTAAGTAAGAGAGACTCCATACAATCTGTTCTACTAAATGCAACAAAGGTTAGCACGGGCTGTGAGAGCATCCTGGTTTTTGAGTTTAAGCATCCAAAGCTATGAGTAGCCAATGGTGAACAGATTTTTTTGTTGCGTTGTTGTAAATAGTTGGGGTGTCTTTGCGGAGGTTAATAGCATAATTAATAATCGCACATTCATATTCCAGTTCAAAAATGTTTTCTTTATTTTGAAAAGATGTATTCTTCCTATTAAAAGAAGTCCTTCAAGTTCAAAATTTGCCTCACAAAATCAGTGCAGACACAGGTTACACGTGTTTTTAAGGACCTTCCTCTTTTTCAATGCTGCGAAATAAACAAAGACATATAGCTTATACTAAACAATAGGTAAAGATCATATGACAAATAAAACAGAGCTACATTATTCCTCTATAGTCCTAATCCTAATTGGGATCTTATGCATTAAAACTAATATGCAATATGCCCGCTGTAGCGGGCTCTACCTGCCATTAAAGGTCAGCTCCAGCGTTAAAAGCCTGAGCTGAAGGACTTCTCCCCATTCAAAAAAGGCCTGGCCCTGGGGGATGGGGCCCCCAGGGCTGAAATTTGCCCAGGGAACGGGGGCCACGTGCCGCCCCCTTCTCTATTGAGATGGAAAAAAGGTTTATAAAATGAACGGACCAGTTAGTCACTGGAAGCACTGCCCCCTTTCACCACCACTCTGCAGACACGCCTCCTGGTTCACAACTATTTGGGGGATGAAGTCCCCTTGGATGCTCAGGGTCCTTAAGGGGGGCCAATAAGCCCTTCTGTTACCTCCTAGTAAGTCTCACACAGTGGGATTGCTGAGAGACCTTAGGAGGCCACAACCCCTTTCCCCATCACTCTGCAAACGCGCCTCAGGGTACATTTTAAGTTTGAGAATAAAGTCCATACATACAATCAGACCATTTTCATATGGTCACTCTTCAACAAGTCCTTCCTCGCCACATTAGATCTCAAGGACGCCTACTTCGACATTCTCATACACCCTGCTCACAGAAAATATCTTCGACTTGTAGTGGACGGTCAGCGTTACCTGTTCAAGGTTCTCCCATTTAGTCACCACAGCACCCAAAGTCTAGCAATGGTAGCAGCCCAATTAAGAAGACCACAAATTCACGTCTTCCCATACTTGAACGACTGGCTCATAAAAGCCAAGTCGCATACCCAGTGTGTAAATCACACACACACCACAATCCAACTACTTCACCACTTAGGGTTTATAATAAACCTCCAAAAGACTCCCCTCCAACCGTCCCGCATCCAACAATATCTAGGTGCCACAATAGACACCTCAAAAGGCCTTGCATATCCCAATCCAGCCAGGATAGTAAGTATGCAAGCCCTTATATCCAACTGCAGCACTCACTTCCAGCTTAAGTGTTTATGCAACTAATAGGGATGATGGCCTCTTGCATATTCATAGTACCTCATGCAAGACTCCAGATGCGCCCCTTACAGGAATGCTTAGCATGTCAGTGGTACCAAGCTCAAGGTCAGCTAACAGATTTGGTGTTAGCGGACGGCCAGACACATCGCTCTCTGCAGTGGTGGAACACACAAAACCTTTCCAAAGAGCGACCGTTCTCAGAGCCGGTTCCACAAATCGTGTTGACAGCAGACTCATCACTCACCGGTTGGGAAGCTCATCTACTACATCACACCATACAGGGCAAATGGACACCTCAGAAAAAGCTACTCCATGTCAATCATTTGGAGCTGCTAGCACTCCTTCTGGCATAAATATCATTCCAGAAACGCGCATCAGGCAAAGCTGCCTTAGTCCAGACGGACAATATAACAGCGATGTATTATCTACAAAAGCAAGGGGGGACGCACTCTCTGCAGCTCTCTCATCTAGCACAGAGCATATGGAGATGGGATATTCCTCAAACATCTTACTTTTAGTCCAACATCTTCTAGGAATACAAAATCAAATCAAATGGCAGATTTGTTAAGTCGTCGGACACATCAGATTCACGAGTCCTTCAACCATTTTTCCAAATGTGGGGCATCCAGAGATGGATCTCTTTGCCACACATTCAAACACAAAATGCCCAAGCTTTGCCACCAGATATCCACACACAATTGTCCAAAGGCAATGCAATATGGATGAATTTGTCAGGCAGATTTGCGTACGCTCTTCCGCCTCTCCCATCAATTCCAATAGTGGTAGGAAGCTGCAACAACAGTCACTAACTCTGATCCTAGTTGCTCCAACCGGGGCCAGACAGCCATGGTACTCAACATTGCTGGAACTATCAGTAGTCCTGCACCAAAAACTACATCTTTCCCCACAACCATGGAGAGATCAGACACCCAGATCCAGCACAGCTCAACCTAGCGATCTGGCTCCTGAAGTCCTAGAATTTGGTTACCTCAATCTTCCACCTGATTATATGAACATTATCAAAGAGGCTAAGCGTCTCACCACTAGCTCCTGCTATGCAGCCAACTGGAAAAGATTTGTGATATACTGTACCAATAACCCAATCAGTCCTCTAGATTCATCCATTTAACACACCATATGTTACCTGCTACATCTTCAAAGATGTAATCTAGCATACACATCAATCAGATTACATCTCGCTGCCATAGCAGCCTACCTGCAAAATAGACAACATTTGTCATTATTCAGGGTACCTGCCATTAAAGCATTTATGGAAGGCTTCAAAAGAATAATTCCTCCCAGGGTACCACCCTCTCCGGTGTGGAATCTAAAAATCGTCCTTACTAGGAAACATCGTCCTTACTAGGGTAATGGGGCCTCCATTTGAACCTCTACAAATATGAGCTACAATTTCTTGCATGGAAAGTCGCTTTCCTGTTGCCTATCACATCTCTCAGAAGAGTCGGTGAGCTCCAGGCGCTAACTATTCAAGAACCATTTTACAACTCCACCATAACAAAGTGGTTCTCAGAATACATCCCAAATTCTTTCCTAAAGTTATTACTCCCTTCCATCTTAACAAATCTGTAGAGTTGCCAGTCTTCTTCTTGCTACCATAAACAGTTGCAGAAATAGCTCTTCATACACTAGACGTCTAAAGAGCACTTATCCAGTATTATGGGTATCTTTCATAGATTCACATGCCTGAATCATTCCCCGTCGTCGGGGTGGGAGTCCCCGGTAAATAATAATAGTAATGTCACATAGACATATACTTAGTACTAGGCCATAGGCCTTACACTAGTAGCCTATCTAGGTCCTTATGTAAAAAGGACCAAACTTTGGCCAGTAGCCAATCAGCTACCATCACCCTCCTCCCCTTCCTGGAAGGAGCCCTAGTCCCTCAGATTTTCTACCGCACGTCGTGCTAAGGGAGTCTCCACTGAGCTCTGCTCAGGTTTTTTCCCATATCTTTGGATTTATCCTATTTTCTCTTCAAGTTTCAGCTTTGGAAGGAGTATTGGTATTTATTATGTCTACTACTCCTAAAAAAGGGCTTTTTAGACCCTGTGCCTCTTGTAGCAAAATGAGGTTACATATAGAGGACAAACATGAAGACTGCTTGTATTGGCTCTATCCTCAGCATTCTGCCAAGGAATGTAAGATTTGTCGCACTCTCCCGGTCAAAACATTGAAGGACAGGGAAGGGCGCCTGCTTCTGTGGCTTCAGAGACTAAAGGACAAAGATCAAGCAGTCTCTTCAGGTGAGAGCGAGTGTTCCTTCAGGAGTTTCCAATCCTCTCCTAAAAGGCCTCGGCAGACATCCCCAGGCCAGTCTGCTGCGCCTCCTCACAAGAAGCCAAAGTCCATGGAGGGTCATCAGGAGGTCAAGCCTCAGAAACCTTCTCTTCAGATGACAGACTTCAAGAAGCCTGCTATGGTGACTTCTGGCCTGCCTGTGACGATGTCTACATTCTCCATTTCGACATCCACGGCGTCTACTTTCTCCATGGCGTCGACTTCTACAATATCGTCGACGATGGGTAGGTCAATACCTTCTATCATTCCTGTCACAAAACCGTCAACAACGCATCTGTCGACGCTCCCGTCGACGTCGGCTTCATCGTCGAAGAAGGCGAAGCTTTCAGCGTCGACGAAAATCCCATAGTCGACGAGGACTTCAGCGTCGACGAAGATCACATAGTCGACGACGACCCACCGTCGACGACGACCCCACCGTCGACGAAGACTACATCGTCGACGAAGACTATATCGTCGACGAAGACTACCTCGTCGAGGACGACACTGTCGACGAGGACACCGTCGACGAAGCCATCGTCGTCGACACCACCGTCGACGAACCCGTCGACGAAGCCATCGTCGTCGACTACTAGAGTGTCGCCGCCGCAGTCGACGAAGAAATCATTGTCGTCGACGAGAACATCAATGACGACGATACAGTCGACGATGAAAATGCCTGATAAATCTTCCAAATTCGTAGACGCTCCACCGTCGACGGACACCGCGTCAACGGATCTACAATCTAAGGGCTCTCCCTCATTGAAGTATACATATACACATTTTAAAATGTCATCATGCCGGGTGACACCAGAGATGACCTCACCTAGCAAGGTCCAACAGCTGCTACCAACGCAGTTTCTAGAATCAGAAGATCCTGAGATGGAGACCATGTTTCCCATAGCGTCCAGTCCATCTCATCTTAACATAAAAGTGCATGAGAGTTCAGACTGTGAAGATTTAGAGGAGGTTACAATTCAAGAGGAAGTTCAACAGCATACCACTGTCCAGCCTATGGTGTGCCTTCCAGCGTCAATTGTCTCTGACCTCCAGTTTCTAGTTGCGGACTTTAAACAAAGATTCCCATCATCTTCTCCTGCATCAGGAGTACAGGCACAACAGGAAGCGCCAACTCCTCAGCAACGACAGCGGCCACCTCCGCTGGTTGTGCGTCAGGAACAAGAGAAATTACCTCCTCAAATTTCTTCGGATGAGGATGAATACGAAGAAGAAATGAGAGGGGACGAAGCCCAAGAGGAGGAGGGTGAAATACATGATGATGATGATGATTCCGAGGATAACGCCCACGCGGATTCAGCATCACTGGACCAAGTACAGGACGATTCACCCCCTGAGGATTTAGGGGGATGCCATAATATCGTAGGGAGAGCGGCTGCAAGGTTCAACATCCAAATAGCATCGGAAACCCAGGACTGTTTCCTTCATGATTTTAAGGAACCCTTCAAAAGATCTGCTCGCTCCATTCCAGTAATCGATTATATATGGGAGCAAGGACTTAAAATAATGAAAAATCCAGCCTCTCTTATTCCAGTACCGGCTAGACTTGAAAGGAAGTACAAAGCCCCAGACTCTGCACCCGCATGTTTAACCGGCCAAACTAAACCTGACTCGGTTATATCACAGGCCGCTCAGCAGAAGTCCAGCAACCCGTCAGCGGCAATAACAGCGCCTCCTGATAAAGAGGGGAGAAAACTTGATGCCATCGGCAAGAGATTTTCCTCCTTGTCCGCCCTATCAGTCAGGGCTGCAAATTCTCTGGCATTGCTAGGTCGCTACAATCGACAGAAATGGGCAGATATAGCCCCATATCTAGGAGCGATCCCAGAAGACCAGAAAGAAGAGGTTAAGAAGATTTTGCTGGAGGGCGAACGCTCTGCCTCAGAGATGATCGATGTGGCCTTGGATATCGCTTCCACAGGCTTTCGTCAATTGGCAGGAGCAGCGGTTTTGAGACGCCAGGGCTGGCTTAAAGCCACCGCATTCCGGCTTGAAGTGCAAGCCAAAGTTCTAGACATGCCATTTGATGGAGAATTGCTCTTCGGTGAGCATATCGATGACATGCTGCAAGGTATTAAGAAGGATTCCGACACGGCGAAAGCCCTAGGCACCCTGCAATACAAAAATAATTCCTTTCGAGGATCCAGAGGTAGAGGGCAACAGAATCGTGGCAGCTATCAAGGTTACAAGTCCTCTTATAACTCTTCCCAGCAGTACAAGCCTCAATATCAGCAGAGGCAACAACAAGGACGATCCTCATACAACAAGTCGTCCTTTCGAGGGAAAGGAGGAAAGAAAGACAATTACAGACGCCAATGACTGCTTTCTCCAGCAGGCCTCCACCTCTTCTCCACAATTCGTAGTTGGAGGGAAAATTACCAACTTCCTGCACAATTGGAAGCAAATTACAACAGATCGTTGGGTTTTGCAGTTAGTTCGCTTCGGACACACTTTGGAGTTTGTGGAGCATCCTCCTCCGAACTCACCATGTCCTATGCAGCACAAGAATCTAAACCTAATTCAACAGGAGCTCTCTCTAATGCTCCAGAAAAGAGCAGTAGAAAGAGTTCCTCGAGGTCAGAAGGGGAGAGGATTCTATTCCAGATTCTTCCTGATCAGAAAAAAGGAGAAGAAGCAGTGGAGACCAATACTGGATCTGAGAAACTTAAACAAATACCTCAAGAAGCAGTCCTTCCGTATGGTTACCCTCCAGGAGGTATTACACCTACTCAATTCAAAAGACTATATGGTATCCTTAGACCTCCAGGATGCCTATTTTCATATCCTCAATCACAAGAGTCATCGACAATTCCTGAGGTTTGCAGTGGCAGGCAGACACTACTAGTTCAGAGTATTACCATTCGGCCTGAAGTCAGCTCCACACATCTTCACAAAGTGTCTGTGTCCAGTAGCGGCATACCTTCGTCAGCATCATCACCAAGTCTTTCCCTACCTAGACGACTGGCTCGTCAAAGCTCCTACTCGACAGGAGTAGCCAGGTCCTCTACGGCCTGCCTTCATCTCTTCGAGAACCTGGGCCTAACACTCAACCAGGAAAAGTCAACTCTACAACCGTCACAATGTCTCAATTTCCTGGGAGCAACGTTGGATACACAACAGGAGAAAGCCTTCCCTTCCAGAGAACGTCAGGTCAAGCTGAAGACACTGGCCGTCCACATTCAGACCAGAAAGAGAGTCAAGGTTCGACTCTTCAAGTCGTTGCTAGGAATGATGTCTTCCAACATTTTTCTCATTCCTCATTGTCGCCTCCACATGCGGCCTCTACAGGAAGCCTTAACAAATCAGTGGATCCAAAGTACAGGATCCTTCGACGACTGGATCAAGATCACTCAGGTCATGAAGAAAGCGCTGAGATGGTGGCTTCTGGGCGACAACTTAAACAAGGGCCTTCCTTTTCTACTCCCAGTCTCTCCTCATGTGATAACCACAGACGCTTCACTGGAAGGATGGGGGGCGTTCCTTCAAGAACTGCAAGTACACGTCAATGGTCAATGGCAGAAAAACAACTCCACATCAATCTGCTAGAGTTACGAGCAGTGCGCTTGGCTCTTCGAGCATTCCAACCCCGAATCAGGAACTCCCCAGTGCTTGTGAGGACGGACAACACCACCACAATGCACTACCTGAACAAACAGGAGGTTACTCGATCCAGGACGTTGTCTCGAGAATCTCAGCAAATTTGGATCTGGCTGCTACAACACAACATTTCTCTGCGGGCAGAGTATGTTCCAGGAGTAGACAACACCCTGGCAGACTCGCTAAGCAGGCAGCGCTCCATTTGCTACGAGTGGGAGCTCGACCAGAAGACGCTCGACTCAGTGTTCTCCCGTTGGGGCAAGCCTCACCTGGATCTCTTTGCGACGGAAGTGAACGCGAAATGCCAACATTACGCAAGCTGGCTTCCCCAGGAAAGGTCCCTAGGGAATGCCTTTTCGATGACATGGTGCAACGTCTTTGCTTACTCTTTTCCACCGTTTCCCCCGATCCCCAGGGTTCTCCAGAAACTAAAAGCAGAGAGTTGTACCATGATCCTGATAGCCCCAGCGTGGCCGCGTCAGCACTGGTATACATAACTACACCTTCTATCGCTGGAACCTCCAATTCTATTCAGGACATGCCCACATCTCCTCACAATGAACCAGGGACAAGTCCAGCATCCGGATCCAACATCTCTAAAATTATCGTCTTGGCTCCTGAGTTCAGAGAGTTCCAGGATTTAGATATTCCACAGGAATGCAGGGTCGTCTTAGCCCGGGCCCGGGCTGAAAGTACTAATAAGACGTATTCCCTTAAGTGGAAAAGGTTCTGTTTGTGGTGTAGAGCTCAGAAATTACATCCGTTCACTTCTACTCCAGCACAAATTCTGCCCTACTTACTCCACCTAGCCAATTCAGGACTGGCACATGCTTCCATAAAAGTCCACCTGGCGGCCATATCCAGGTTCAGACGATCTTCGTGTGGAGCTTCATTATGGACCAACAGACTAGTCAAGCAGTTTCTGAAGGGATTATTCAGAACTTTCCTTCCAGTTAGAGAGTCTCCACCTACATGGCAACTAAATGGGGTACTAACTCAACTAATGAAACACCCGTTTGAGCCAATCCACAGAGCAGATCTAAAATATTTGTCATGGAAAACAGCTCTATTACTGGCGCTCACGTCAGCAAGGAGAGTGAGTGAACTGCAGGCTTTTTCTGTGCAAGATCCCTTCATCCAGTTCAAGAACGACAGGGTCATTCTACGGACTAACCCTAAGTTTATACCGAAGGTTCCGTCCTCTTTCCATCTCAACGAACCTATTGTCCTAAGATCTTTCTTCCCGAATCCATCATCTGCGGCTGAAAGATCTCTACACTCATTGGACCTCAAACGATGTCTCAAATTCTACATACACAGGACGGAGCAATTTAGGAAGTCCAACCAATGGTTTGTTGCATTTAGCAGGCCCAGAAAAGGCCTAGCATTGACAAAACAGAGCATTTCCAGATGGATTTCAGCGGCCATCGCCTTCTGTCACCAACAGGCGGGCCATCCTCTGCCTTCAAAGGTTCGAGCACACTCCACTAGAGTGGTATCCACCTCCATGGCGCTCTTTGCTGGGGTACCCATTGTCGACATCTGCAGAGCGGCGACATGGAAGACACCACATACGTTCACCAGGCACTACTGCTTGGACTCTGAACTTATGAAGGATGCAGCAGTGGGACAGGCGGTCCTACGTCATCTATTTCATTAGTGGTGAGCCTTCTTCCTATCATCCCACCTTCCAGGTAATTTATCGCACATTTCTTATCAGGTTGTCAGTATCATGTAAACTGTGTAACAGCTTATGATAAGATTATTATGTCTTGACGGATGTATTAGACGAAATGTGCTCATTATTGCTTGCTATTCTGATTCAGGCATGTGAATCTATGAAAGATACCCATAATACTGGATAAGAAATGCGTTACTTACCTGTAACAGCAGTTATCCAGTATTGGTATCTTTCATAGATTCACATGCAACCCACCCGCCTCCCCTGGAAGGGCTCACCTTTACCCTCTCAGTAGGGACTACTTAGCACTGTGCTTACGAAAATCTGAGGGACTAGGGCTCCTTCCAGGAAGGTGAGGAGGGTGATGGTAGCTGATTGGCTACTGGCCAAAGTTTGGTCCTTTTTTACATAAGGACCTAGATAGGCTACTAGTGTAAGGCCTATGGCCTAGTACTAAGTATATGTCTATGTGACATTACTATTATTATTTACCGGGGACTCCCACCCCGACGACGGGGAATGATTCAGGCATGTGAATCTATGAAAGATACCAATACTGGATAACTGCTGTTACAGGTAAGTAACGCATTTCTTCTTTACTATATTGACATAACAAAATCTTTTCGCAAAACAAAACAGCCTTTTGTTTCATTTTCACCACCACATAAAGGCAATCCCATATCGAAGTCAAGAATTGCAAGGTGGATTGTCAAATGTATACAAATTTGCTATCAGAAAGCAAAACGTACACTTTGTATTACCCCTGAAGCCCATTCTACCCGCAAAATAATGGCATCCATGGCATTTTTAGGGAACATTCCCTCATCTGATATCTGCAAAGCAACTACATGGTCTACACCGCACACATTCACAAAACACTATTGTGTAGATGTGCAAGCAAAACAACAAGCTTGTGTTGTCCAGGCTGTACTCAAAACACTATTTCAGACTACTGCAACAGATACTGGTGATCGCCGTTAGGGGACAATACTGCTATGCAATCTATGCATAGTGTGTGATCTGCAGCTCATATGCCTCAAACGGAAAATGCTACTTACCAGTATGCATCTGTTCCTAGCATGTAGAGCTGCAGATTCACACAAGCCCACCCACCTCCCCGGCTAACTTTTATCTGTTCCCGTATTATCTTAACTAGATACAACATACATGGACATCTTTCTGTTTCTCACAAAACTCCGTCATTTCCCTAGTTGGTGAAAAAACAATCTGAAGAGAGTTGATGCCCATGCGCACTATTGTCCACAGGATGAGTCACCTATCTTGTGACTTCCAAAGACTTGTTCCAAGACAATAACAAACTGCAAACATCCAAGCCCAACACCAGATGGCGATCTATGCATAGTGTGTGAATCTGAAGCTCTACATTCCTAGAACAGGTGCATACTGGTAAGTAGCATTTTCCTTTTGGTACCAGGGGGCCCCCCACCACTTCTCAGATCTGCCCTACCCACGCACCCTTATCCTGACCCCTATATATAGGTGCCAGCCAGTCAGATATGATCTTGAGATCTGTCAGAACTGCGGATCCTCTGGGGCACGAAATATACATACATTACTTTCTCCAAAACGAATTTATACCAAAGCATGCTTTCTGGACCAAGATCTAGCTTTCTACCAGCCGTTTTGGCTATACATGTATTCAATTATTTTATATCCATGGCTTCTACAGATAATACATATTTTCTGCTCTCCTGGGCATCCCCCAAGAGCTGAGACTGCGTGCCTTCTTGTATATTATATCCACCCGCTTCAATTTTTTATCCCACATGTAGCTTGGACTTTAGACTTTGTGCTCCTACTGTATAATGTATCCCTATCTTTCCCAATTTGATCCCATCCTTACGCTTTGTATTCCTCCCCCTCAACCCTGTAAAGCGCTCAGATACCCTCACAGGTCTGGTTCGCGCTCCAACAAACTAGAAAATAAATAAATAAGTATCATAATGCATGGGAAAAAAAGTGTTGTGGGACCAACCCCAATTTCTGCCCCCACTAGATCGATCGTCCCTAAACTTTCCAGGAAAGAGCTAGGGTGGATGAGACTTTTTTTGTGTGGACTGTTCATGAGGATTCGCCAAACAGCACCAAAGTTATCAGCAAAACAAAAAATCTATTTCTTAAGAAAACGTGGTCCTAACTTTAGCTACCCAAAGGTGACCTCCACCGGGTGATAAAAATATAGATTTTCTTTTCAGACAAGTGGTATATTAAAAGTTTTCTGGGATCCAAGCATGCAGGTGTAATTATTTCCATGTTTATGATTTCTGTGAGGATCCCTACAGTGCAAAAGCAGGATTACAGAAAGGAACATTTTCTTTCTTTCATACATCCATTGGAAAATTGCCTACATGTTTCAGACTTTATAATAACCCAGACAGGTCTCTGGCTTTCTTCAGGGCTCAACTAATTCCTGCCTGATTGCAATAAAGTTCATGTAATTTAGCAGAGCATAAGGCTTTCATACCGTTTTTATCCACGTATTTAAATTATCTGTGATGTGTTTTAAAAAATATTACTTTATAACTATATTAAACATTTTACTTTGACAATAGACGTTAACTGCACACCCGTTGATGAACACAGCAACAACACACTCCATGATAGCCCCAATAAAATTGGAGTACCGAGCACACACATCAATTGTATGCATATCTGTACACACTTACCTACCAGCGTCCATACATTTGTATATAATGATATAAATACAATGAACTCCAACTGAATGTCACAACTTACCCTGTTGAGGGCTTTTTCTACGTCATATTCCAGGATGAGGTCTGGCGCTTCCCTGTAGTGACACAAATTTGAGAGGTAGATTTTTATGTGAGTGGACACAACAAGCATGAGTCTGATGCGGGGACATGGGGATAAATAGCTCAATAGGGCAAGTTGACAAAGTAAGTTACCAAGGACCTCCAAGAGTAGCCCTCATCTGATTTTTACTTGGCCACTTTTTAGGATAAGTGAATGAATGTTGAAGTCTGTATTTGTCCGTATGCTATAGGAACTGCACTGTGAAAGAACCTGCTACTGTAAGATATGCATAAACAGTATAACCATCTTCAAACTACAGAGGAGCAAATACAGAACATTTCTCATAACCGTTTTTCTCCTTTCATGTATGATAAAGAGATGCCATGTTTAATTATGTTTAAAAGGCCAGCCATGGTAAATCGCTATTGATGTAAGTTATGTCCTGTACGCTTATATGTGTATCTGTTTTATAGCAAGTTTCATTTCAGGAAAAGAAAGAATTATATTGAAATGCCGATCATAAAAATCTATCTCTCAAAATATGCGACTACAGAGAAGTACCTGTCCTTCTTGATGATGGAGGAACAAAACCCTTAGTAGGCTAAGTTAGGGCACTCATTTGAGGTGCACACTATTTTTAGATCATTATATAGATATGTGGAGATGCTGACAGGCAAATGTGGGCTAGGATAGTTTCCACCTCATTGCCTTCCTCCTCCTCTTCACATGGATGGAACTCCTAGCAGCCCACACACACTTCTATGTGAAAGATTGGGGAATCTCGTTTTCAGACAGGATCAACGCAGTCTCCCTTAGTGCTGCCAATGTGATGTTCTCCCTTAAAGATCTGTGAGGCGATCACTCTAGCACTGCTCTTCTTCTATCCACCTTCTGTATGATATTGGTTCAGCAGGTGAGATGAAGCATGTCCTTTCTCTTTGCCGTGAATCTACATGTTGCTCTGGTGCAGTTCGACCTAGGTGGGGGACCAGTGAGGTGGGAGTGCGTGTCTCTCCGCTATTTGGGAATTTGAATATTTCATGGTGAAAAGAACCTCCTAGATGGCAATTTAACAGCCACAGTGAAATCCCTCTGCACTCAAATAGCTTTTTGATATTCCCTTCTTTCATTAATTTCAGGTTGTATTGCAGTATCAAAGATGGTGATGCTCCCAAGTTTTTTCTATCCACTTTGCCAACCTCCCATCATTATTCCCCTAGAAGCTATTTGGAAACCTTAACAAATTATTAGGTAAACGCATGTGGTATAACTGCCGCAGTCAGGTGGCCCTCCTTTAATTGCAACTCCACTGATCAGGGAGACCTCAGCACTCCCAATTTTGAATATTATTACTTAGCAGCCTCAATACATTGATAACCCGCTGGATATTGAAACATTCGCTAGAGGAAACAAGTACCCTCATTCTGCGAGGCTGCTGTCCTGGTGGCTACAGAAACCGACCCCTGGAGTGGACTCCTCCTTCTCGTACTGGTGGATTTGGCATCCCTAGCCAGGGAATCCGGAGATTGCGAGTTACCAAGGAACACTCCACCCACGCTCCTACAATACTTCTATTTGCCCTCCCTAATCCTCATGGATACCTAACCATACACGATTTACGGTTATGGGACTAGGCAGGTATCCCCACACTTGATGACCTTTTTTCAGGACAGCCAACTCTATTTATTCTCGGTCTTGGGGATTCAATTTTACATCCATGAAGGTCTGTTCCTTGTATAAAGGCTCATGTGATGTGACCTCTGAGCCTAGGAATGGTGGTAGAGCATAGCTAGCCACCCACCAACTCCTACACTCGGTACATATGATAGGTATGAACCGTAGACCTATAGCCTGCCAGTCCAGAGCCTTATTTGCCCAAACGTGGGCCTCTCTCTAAACCATAAGATAAATGCAGAGAGAGGCTTGGCCAAGCAACTAACATGGCAGAAGTCTTTTAGAAGGGCTCCAGATCAGGATCTCACCTGTTTGAACCTCCGTAAATCCCTCCCTACCTATCAATTCAGGGGGAAAAGATTAGCTCAGGGTCCATAGGTGCTTGTGGCGGCGTCCACTATCCCTCAGCTTCCCCTTGAACCTGGGTCAGCTGTGGCGGTCCAACCACGATGCTGTAGGTGCTGCCCGGACATATTGAAAACTGGGGCTTGGTAACCTGGCACCTGCGGCTGTAACGCTCTGATCCTTCCTGTTTCCTGGCTGAGAGAATGACTTTACCACCGGAGATGTTTAAAGGTGGCCTTAAGTGCTCCCCTTGTGGAGAAGAGGCCGCAGGCACCACCGATTTCCTGAGTCTACTCGACATAACTTACACTGTCATGACCAAAGGACTAAACGACCTGATCGTGGAGTCCAGTAGTCGGTGACTAAATATTAGAGCCTCATCCCCGAATGACCATGCATTCTTTTTCGGCCTCCCTATGAACCCTGATGACTGAGGTTGCCTGCCCACTTTTCAACAGGCATCACTCAAACAACCTAGAAACTGATGGATGGTAACTTGGCACCTGCGTCCGCAAAGTTCAGTTCCTTCCTGTGTCCCATCTGAGATAATAATGACTTCAACACCATTGGAGATAGGAGCTGACCTCTGGGCATTCCTGCTGGAGAGACGAACAACATCACTAGCATTCTCGCCGGGCTTGCCAAGCGTAACATCAGAGCTGTGATTGCCAGTGGCACAGTGGGACTGATAAGCGAACCTGGGAGTTGATAGGCAGCAGTGAGAGCCTCTCCTCGGAGGAGGGACCTACATGACTGAGCCGGCAAGGACAGGACACACATAGGGGTCAATGGAGCACAGAGTTAAGAGCTAGGGGTGGTGCAAAATGGACTGAAGGTCCTGGGGAACAATAGGGGTAACTGAGTCCACTGCCAAGGCATGTGGTAAAGCCTCAAACCTGAGCTCCTGGTGCACCCCTGCCCCCAACTGTGCTGACTCTTTAATTGATTATTCAATGGCTGAGATATATATATAAGAACATCTAGAGAACTACTAACCTGATGCGGTCCCCACACTCCTTGCAAGTAGATAACAATGCCAGAACCCTTGATATGACTGCTGATCATGTTCATTAGGGATCTGGGACATCCTCTCCGAGACCACCCCCTAGAAGACAGGGCTGCTCATGTTACTAGTGCCTCGAGGCCAACAATAGTGGATACGACTGGTTAAGAAGGCTTTTGTATATTTGGTCAATCCTGGCAAAATCCTCCACGTGTGACACACCAATACCATCTCTGTTCGAAATATGGGCCGATCCAAATCAATCAAAGCTAGCACAACACCAAGAGAGGCAGATGATGGATACACCGATGGGGCCACTCCCTCAAGTTTACCTGATAAACTGGACATAATCCTCATGACCATCAAAACCTCGAGGACATCATTGGAAGTGAAGGTGGATGCGATTGCCATAAACCTTAACATCCTACAGGATGACCATAGGAAACTGGTGGACCTAGTTGGTCAGTCTGAAAAAACAATCCTAGAGCTGCACTGTCAGAGCACGGCAGTCTCACAAGTAGGAGACCTCCAGTAGCTCGTCCATTTCCTCAAAAGTAGGGGTGAGAATGCAGAGGGGTGCACCCGATGCAATGATATTCAGATTATAGTATTGCCCGAGAACTGCGAGGAACAATGGATGATTGACTACCTGGAAACCTGGGGTAAGAACTTCATGGTCCCGCAAAACTTGAGCCCCTTTTTCACTCAACAGGCCCATCCAGGGCCTGGGGCACCACCAAGACCTGTGGTTACTCAGCTTTTACGTTATTACTATTAAGACTCCATTCTGAAAACCACTCAATAATGGGTCGCCTAGAAGTAGACAACCATTGGATCCTGTTGTTCACAAACTATACGTGGATGGTGTAGCACGAAAGATCAACATTTCAAGGAGTAGAACCGAACCTATTGGAAATATGTGTTATTTTTCCAGCAAATCTCAGTGACTCTAGGCCAATGATCATATTTCTTCTTATAAGAGGCCTGGGACTGGGCGAGGCAGCAGGATTCTGCAACACCAGCTGACGGGGCTAAGGGGGTCACCTCAGCGGTGCCTCAGGCGATGGGCCAATTGACCCCCTCTGGCGCACCATGGCCTACCTCGGTGGTACTACACTTCAGTGAAATCACTTCCTGCACTGCCCTCCTGCGACCAGGCACAAGACAGCCATTGGTCGGCGTGGTAGGTGACAGTCACCTTTCACAGTGTGGTGCCCTCCATAACTATGGATGGCTCGTAAACATTGGAAATTTGTCATCCTCTGACTTAGAGGCTTGGGCCTGACTTCCCAAGGTGACCTCACAGACAGCTGCTGATCTCATTTACGGTAGCCTTTGATTTCTGCCCTTCTCCGCCCCATCCAGACGAGTGCATGTTTCTTTAAAGACACTTTATTGGCCTCACTCTGACAGGCAACAAATATCATTTTGACTTGTACCCCTTTTGTAGGTCAGACATCACTATTCACGTATTCCCCTTTCCTTTTAGGCAGCTCTGCATCCCGACTTGGCAGTTTTCCATCTCCAGTGGCATGAGCCCCAAATGTGCTCTTTCACCGGTTTGGACGGCAGGCCATTTTCCCCTCTCCTTTACACTGGTTAGTTTTTAGGTCGAGCCTAAAGCAGCGCATGTGCTGCTTGCTCGACTTTTAGTAAGGGGTTTTTCAAATTGCTACCCACAAGCTTTTCCTGGCCTGAAGCTTGCGTGCCTTTCTTATCTCTTTATCTCTTGTCCTGCGAGCCTGAACAAATGTCAATGGCAGCACTGTCTGCGCGCATAAAAGAACACCAGGCTTTGTCCCCTCACGTCCGAACCAGCATCGGCCATTGTTTGATTCAGATAGCTTTGCAGAAGCAACATAAGACTTAAACACAATTTTACTAGGCACTTCCAGTTCCTTATTAATTAAAAACACGAAAATAATGCAAGGTGTCAGTTTTCTTTGTTTCTTAGTACTCTGCTGCAGCCTACAGGCAAATGCCTGCAATTACAGGTTTTCTTTATGGCAATAAAGCATTGTTGTAAGACAACTGTTTAATGCTTCCTCTTTTCCTTATGTGTTAGGAAGGTATGGGTACTACAATGCAAACCTATGTAATTTCTGCATTTTTGCCATGTTGGAAACATTTTAGGCTGCATGTATATGTTTTCACATATGCATATATATGTATTTTCTATATGCTCCGGGATCCCGCACATGGGCAGGGGATTATTCATAGGTTGTTTGACTTTGAGTATACCCCTAGAAGAGAACTAGGATTACAAGTAAGTAACTAATCCTTTACAAGGACTTTTTTTTTCGTTTCTTTCCCCCTTATGCTCCCCACCTAGTGCTTCCCAACCTCTTACTCCCAGCTTGCCCCCCCACCCCCGCCCAACCAGAGAACCCTCCCATACTTTCTTATGGCCATTAAAGCCCTTTGAGTACTCGCTGGGATGTAAACAGAAGGAAAAAAAGAAAAAATAACTGAAGAAAAAAAGATGTCAGAAGCAGAATGACTCCTAATTTATACCATCCACTAATCACTTGTGTAACCCTGTGATATCTTACGATGACAAATTAACATAAGCCAGTGTTCCTCATTATCCTTGTGGCAGATTTCCTTTTCTTAAAAATATTCATGAGCTCAGCCGCCTCCTTGTGGTCCCTTAGGTTATGTATTTTGTTATTGTACATTACCCTAAGAGTGGGGGGAAATCTGAACTGGGTTGTAGCACACAGCTTCCTTAGTTCCTCTAACTGTTTCCCACTTCCCTCCCTGTGTTGGTTCTTGTCCTGACCTGCCCTCTTTAAAGTGTTTTTGCTTGCCTCCGCCTGCCCTCCATCGTTTTTGCTTGCCCCCAACCATCCCCATAACAAAACAATCATTGGCATAGTTAATAGGTCTCACCTTTTGGACCTTATGAGCGTTTAACCATGCAACAGTTAATGTTGTTGCACTAAGGATATTGTGCTGGATAACTAAACACTTATAAGGTCCCAAAGGCAAGATCTTTTGGCTATGCTAATGCTTGTTTATTATACTAATAGTGAATAATATTACATTATTTGCTGTTCATTTAATAAAAAATGGAGTACAAATAGCTGGAACATGACTTTACTAGAATACTGAGGTAAGTAAAAAAAATGCTCTTAATGATGTATGTTGTGTTCGTGCTGGCAGTTGTGAGTTTGTTTATGTAAGAGAGAGTGTGTATGTGTGTGCGAATGTAGGCAGAGTGTGTGTATGTATGTGTGAATGCCTGTGTATGTATAAGCATTTATGTGCGAGTGAAAGTGAAGGTCAAAGGGCATGTCATGTCACTTCCGCTACCGCAGGGATTTTGATGAATTAACGCCATGAAGTGCGCTAGTGATTAACCTGTCTGGCACCACGAAGACACAAGAATTGAATTCTGGCTTCTCACTTGGAGAAAGTGTGTGAACCCGGATAAACGCTTTCCCCTTCCGCCTGAATTACCTAATCTGCTGAAACACGGGAGTCTGAGAACCTGACTAAACCGCATACGACCTGCATAAACTACTTCTGGGTGCTTGATTTAATCCACAGGCAACATACCACCTGCAGTGTTACACTGCCAAAAAGCATGGTTTGGGGCAGACGCTGCCCCTCTGTGTTACTGCGTCTCCTGTAGGATATCCAGGTGTGAAGGGGTATTCAGAAGGCATCACCAGGGGTCTAGGGATGAGCCCGTAGGTGTGTGACTCCCTGGCACCAGGGACGGAGGGAAAGCTTGGCGACCAAACAGCCCCCTCTATATTGTGCAAATGGTGCTGGACTTAAAGGGACAATAGCTGTCCGGGCAGGTGGGCAAGTCGGAGTAGGGATATCTGAGCTCACTTCCTGCTAGGAGCATTTCATGTGGTCATTAATCCAAGCACTAGACACCTTCAAAGCTCCCCCGCCCCAAAGCCGGGCACCTTTCCCAGGCCGAAGCCCGCCCGCAGGATGGCATTTATAAAAGTGCAGATTTTCACATCTAAAGTGTATTTGTGTACTGGGGGCAGGAGCGGGTTCACGACTAGGGGTGAGCGGAATTTGCATAATCGCGTTACGCAAATCTCCGCGAAACGGTAAAGAATCTCCGCGAACACGCAGAAATTCTGCGAACACGCGGAATTGCTTGTTCGCAATGCTTTTTTTACTGTTCGCAGTCGCTGTTTGCGTGCTCGGGGGGGGGGAGAAATCTTGCGAACACGCATTTGAGAATGCAAACAAGCAAAAAATTTCGCGAAGTCGCAGAACGCAGAATTTTTGGCAATTTTGCGTTCTCCGCGGAACGCGAAATTACCCAAATTCCGCTAACGGAACAGAACTTACCACCCAGGCCTATTCACGACATGCAACAGCTTACTACTACACCACTTTCATTTCACAGTGACGCCTGGGGGAGGGGGTGGAAAAGTGTCAGAATCCTCCCCGCGTGCACAGTGCAGCAGCCCCTCAGCTTCTCCGTGCTGGGCCCCTTTCCTCAGCATTTCACTCTGATTTCACCATTTCAGCATGAGTGCTGGTGGAGGGAACCCAAATATTCATCTGTACAGTCCTTATCGCATAGGAAATACCAGTGGAAGACTGCACGTGTAAAGATTCATACCACAGCAGAAAACGGAAAATCCGCTTTGTACAAAACTTGCTATTGGTGTAAAAAAAAAAAAAAAAAAAAAAAAAGTACATGGTACCTTTCCTCGGCCCATAATCTTGGAAGGCTGCACCACGTGGAAACAGAACACTTTTTGCCAACTGTGTAATAGAAACAAAAAGCTATTTTGCCCCACTTTAAACAAGCACTGGCGTTGCCAATAGGTTTCGCATTTGGAAAGTTGGAGCTATTGGTTTTGTAAATGACATTTTATATTTATATATTGTTATTGACAATGCCAATAACGATATATAAATATAAAATGTCATTTACAAAACCAATAGCTCCAACTTTCCAAATGCGAAACCTATTGGCAACGCCAGTGCTTGTTTTAATATGGGGATATTTGGAATATTGGGATTTTAGGCGCCTATTCATGGTAACAAGAAACCTGGTACACATGGCCCCATGTTGGAAGCTGGCCAGGCCTCCTTTTCGCTTGGCACCGCTTTAAGTTACTCTTACCTGTTAATGGGAAGTATTTAAATTACGAAAAAATAAAAAGCACGTATGGGTTCCCGGGATTCGACGCTTCGAGAAATGTGGTTTCGTAAATTCGCAAAAGACGGTTGCAGACAAAAAAGGATTATAAACCCCGCTTTAGGTCGAACAGTGAGGAGACACGTGCGTTTTCGGTTTGACACGTCAGCGCTTCTGCTCCGAAAGCCCAATAATTCCATTCTGTGCGAATATGTATCTTGTAAACATTAATTACTCCTGACTACGAATAAACAAACGCTGTTCCCGTTTATCAGCACCTCGCAAGTCTGCGTTTTCATTTTTTCTGGCACGCGCACGTTAATACCCTGGGCAAGACGCAGAGTACAACCTCTTTTTCCAGTATAAACCTGTTTTATGCAAGTTATTCAAAACTGACCATTTTGACAGTTCCTTAATCACACAGATCTTAAAAAAACAACACTCGCTACTGGTTTTCTTGCGTTGTCTAAGCACCTCGAACCAAGAAACCTGAAAGTATATTCCTGGGATACATACATTGGTTGAGTTCTAGAAGGTTCTGAGCCTGTCTGACCGCGAGATCCCGACGTCGATTTGTTTGAACCTTTATGTTCACTTGTACTGAGAGAACTGCATATGGGTTCTTTGTGAATTCGTGGGGGTGGGACGTTCTAGATTTTACATTTTTTGTTTTGAAGAGTTTTTTGGGGGTGAATGTGGGTGGGGCGCATTTTATCGCCCAGGGATTGATTACAAGCTAATGGGCCCAGAAGTAAAATAACGCCGAACAGTCCTGTGATTGTCACAAGGCAATCCAGCAGCTATGAATCGCTCTAGCCTGCCCCTTTACAACCTCCTGGTAGGCAGAGAGTTGTCCAATTCACTTTTTTTTATAAATGGGGGCTCCCACAGCCATGTATGTAGCCGGCTCTGCGAGTTAATGTAGTTCACAAACTCCCTGATGCTCTTGCACGCCCATAGCCTCTGTCAGTAGGATAAATATGCATACTTCCGGAAAAAGCGAGCATTGGCAAAGCTAATAGGTCTTACTTTAATTTAAGTTGCCTACTGGTGTAAAAACATTCATGAATGGTGTTTAAATAAGTTGTTAGGGAGATGCGCGGAGGGAAGCCGGATGGGGGCGGGAGAGCCTGGTGGGGGGGGCGGGAATGCGAGCGAGGGGAGGAGAAGTGTGGCAGGCGGATTAGGGAGATGTGCGTGCTTGTGTGGTCACGTGACCCGCTTTTGTGGTCACGTGACTCACATGCACCGTGAAGAAACCGCAGTGGTTTGACGAGTCGATCGAGCCCTTGAATTCTCGCCTATTACATTCGCAAGCGAATGATAATAGGCGAAACCTAAAAACAAGTAGAACAGCAGGCTGAAGCCCACTTGGCAGGCACCGCTTCCTGGCCATACAGTTTGCTCATCTTGTTTTTGCGTGAGCATCATCATTAAAACATACAAGTGTAGTCTAAGGAAGAGGGTCACATGTACTCAGGGTAAAAAGTACTAGGGCAGGTCGGAGACTTGTAACCGGAACGCAGCAAGGCTATGATCTCAATCCGGCGGTGAGGTGGGCCTGAGGGAATTCCCTTAGGGGGCAACTGGCAGAGGAACCCTACCGGCGTCCCTTCTGTGCTAGAACGCAACAAAGGTTCTCTGGCCCCACGAGTCGAATACAGAAACATATTGCAGGATAGGAAAGAAAGTAACTGCGGTCTTCCTTTTTTTCATCGCCTCGTTCAACCTACCTAAAGAATTGGACAAGTCCACCGGAATTCGAGCCAGTAATGGCACAGCAGCAGAAACTGCATTCGGTAACGTCCCTCACTGGCATAAAGCACTAACAATTGAAAACTATATACCGGAGTACTATTCATACCACCCTCATTTCCATAAGCATGCAGCTATTAAGCACTCTGAATAAACGCGTAAACAACACGGATTGGACACAATTCTATTGGATAAATGAGAATACAAGGACAGTTTAGCTCTGCAAAGCCTAATTTGAAGTACATGTTTGTTTCAGATGTTTTCTATTGCACCTTAACCCCTCTCCTGCTGATGACGGAACCGCTCCGTCATCAGCTACGGTTGGGCTGTGCTGATGACGGAGCGGTTCCGTCATGGTCCGGCCGCCGCGCCTGCGCGGCGCTGATTTTGCGCCTGCGCGCCGTTGTATTGAGCGGGGCGGGTCATGACGGAACCGCTCTGTCACCAGCACAGCTCAACCGCGGCTGGTGACGGAGCGGTTCTGTCACCAGCATGCGGCTGCCCCACCCCGTTAGCGCTGCGGCGGAATAGCCGCCGCAGCGAAAGGGTTAATGTACTTCTTCACAGTTCAGCTAACAGTGAAGCAGTGTTAGTAAACATATGAAAACATGGCAACAAACAATTCCACTAGATGGCGATATTTCCATACGAGAGAAGGCGTGTTCTTAAGTGCTGGCAAAGGAGGGATTTGTTTCTGTCATATGGTTACTGCGTTTCTATATATTGTGTTAAGTTAGCATGAGTTTATTAAATGTTTAAACAACATATTTTTCTTCGGCTTCAGTTTGCACACGACATCTAATTGTTATTGTAGCTTTCAACCTAGACGAAAGATGTGATTTATTTGAGAATAATATGTTATTGCTCTGATATCAGTCGTGCTTGGTACAACTGTCTGCACACTGAGAACTGCACCCTCTAAGAATAACCTAACACAAGGTTGCTGAAAGCCTGATTCTCGCACCACATTAGACATAACACAAATAATGTTGCTGCCAACATTGGGCTCTATGCGGGTTTAAGATAGAGTTACAGGGAATGAATCAACACACTTGATGCTTCGCATGCAGAGAGCTCGTAGCTGTTGATGTGATCTTCTCCTACTGACCATTAGAGGTATGGGCCCGCCCTGCTAAAAACCCAAATGAGACCTTCTTAGATATAATATAGTATGCTAAATAGGGTGCGCGAAATATAGGTGATACAAACTTTCTATAGATTTTGCATTATAATATGCTATCACCGTTCGCTTACTATGGACTAGTGACTATGCTGATAACTCTGATTTTTGTAATATGTATGTTGATATTATATAAGATACTGCGTTTGAGAACCTTGCATTGAAAAATAAACATTTCAAACTTGCACGTGTGTTCTTTGACTCCCAGTTTTTGTTTGAAATGATTATATAGCGAAAGAGTGTTCATGTGTTCCACGATACCTGAGGTACCCTAAGTTCATGTTCTGGATTGTCTAAGTCATTGGGAAGTTATTAGTACCAATGAGACACTGTAGCTAGCTTGGTAAGGGGATTTCTGATACTAAGGTGAGTTTTGGGTCACCCTAACTCACCCAGGTTCTAGATCTCTGTGCACAGTTCTGTGGGAGAACGGAAACCCTGCTACATTTCAAGGTCGCTTTCCACAATAAGTCTGGCCGCTGTGGCATTACACGCAATGTGTTTTATTTGTGTCTCTTCATAGTGCCTTTTGCCAGCTAAGGGAAAGAACGAAAACAGAAGGCAGGAGAGCAGTAAGCAGGGATCAAAGCAGAGTGAATGAAGAAAGAGTTTTGTGCCTGCCACACACATTTTGAAAAGGTATAACGACTTGGCTAGGATTTCTCAGCACATGGTTTCCTTCCATACTTGAATTACTGAGGAATGCATCGTCCTGCGAGTGGCACGAGGGCGAGCACCAGGCCATATGCTTTAGTGCCATTGACACAACGGTGGAGTTGTGTGCTGGGCTACTTTCAAAACACCATCACCAGGCACTAGAAATTCAGACCAAAATAATCCTAAAGCAACACAAACGAGCAATGGCCGCGCAGCCGTGAAAGTGACAAGGCAGCGAAAGTGACTCGGCCGCGAAAGTAGGGTGACCACCCGTCCGTAAATTTCACGAACAGTCCGTGATTTCGACCGTCTGTCCGTTGTCCGTGAAGGATTCTTTAACGGACGCCATTTGTCCGTCATTTTAACCAGGCACCGGTCGCCTCACCCTAAAGCGGGCACAGCTTGCCCCCACCACCCTCCTTCTTGACTCCGAGGCTGTTCCAAAGCTCCGATACCCCGCAGCATTGGAGAGGCACAGCGGGATGGTAACCCTCACACCTTCAGCTCTTGATGAGCTGTTAAGAGGTGCTTGAAGGTGACTGAGAGGAGGGGCTGCAGGTTCAGGAGCAGGGGCATCCATTCAGATGCAAACAGCCCTGAATGTCATGTCTCTGCAATTTAGAGGGGCCTCACACATTCCATTTCTACCCAGGACCCCAAACATCCTAGACTTGGCCAGATTACACCGAGACAGCATGTGTTGTCACTAAATTGTAAGCAAACCTCGGTTCTTCAAACATGCAGTCTATAATATAATAAAATAAAGAAATGGCACAATCACACCCACACTGATTAACAAAGTATGGAGGACAATCAGTTCAATCAGTTCTCTTAGAGTGTCTCCTGTAAGTACTGTACATCACAGTGGGGGATGGCATTTGGGACAGAGAGCCTGTCTTCTCGTTGTCTTGTGCAGGAGGGGGCGAGGAGCCCACGATGATTCTAGAATACTGCATGCCCACCCTGGTGGATTCTGTTCCCCCTCTTGTGATGGCTCCTGTCCCCCCTCTCCCCACCTGTGATGGCTCCTGTCCCCCCCCCCCCCCCCATCCCTCCTACTCACCCACCTCCTCCTGTGATGGCTCCTCTCCCCCCTGTGGTGGATCATGTCTCTGCCCTGGGTGGCTTTTGTCCAAGTCCTGGAATGGCTCCTGCAGCGAGGGTGAAGTTCTTGATGGGCCTCTTCTCAAAAGGGCTCAGCTCAAAATGAATATGGAAAGGTGTGCAAGTAAGTAAGGGATGGGTGGATGGCTGGATGAATTAGTGAAAGGGTGAATGGATGAATGAAAGATTGAATAAATGGATAATATGATAGGATGGATGGATTGATGAGTGAGGGGAAGGATGGATGAGAGAAAATGTAAATAGCTGGATGTATGGATGGAAGGGTAGCTGAATGATGGATGAGGGGAAAGATGGATGAGGGAAGGATGGTGGGGAAGGATGGATGGATGAGTGGAAGGATAAATGGATGGGATGGATGGATGAGGGGAAGGATGGATGATGGATGAGGGGAAGGATGGATGGATGAGGGGGAAGGATGGATGGATGAGGGGAAGAATGGATGGATGAGGGGAAGAATGGATGGATGAGGGGAAGAAAGGATGGATGAGGGGAAGGAAGGATGGATGGATGAGGGGATGGATGGAGGGGAAGGATGGATGGATCGGGTGGGTGAGTAGTGTGCTATACAAGTATCAATTTACATTTATTTACATTTACAAAGGATGGAAGGATGATGAGGGGAAGGATGGATGGATGGATGGATGGATGATGAGGGGGAGGATGGATGGATGGATGATGAGGGGAAGGATGGATGGATGATGAGGGGAAGGATGGATGGATGATGAGGGGAAGGATGGATGGGTGATGAGGGAAAGGATGGATGGGTGATGAGGGGGGGGAAGGATGGATGGATGATGAGGGGGAGGATGGATGGATGATGAGGGGATGGATGATAAGAGGGTGGGTGAAAGGATGGATGATGAGGGGAAGGATGGATGGATAATGAAGGGAAGGATGGATGGTGGGTGGGTGGGTGGAAGGATGGATGGATGGATGATGAGGGGAAGGATGGATGGATGATGAGGGGAAGGATGGGTGGGTGATGAGGGGGTGGGTGGGTGATGAGGGGAAGGATGGGTGGGTGAAAGGATGGATGGATGGAGAGTGGGTGCGTGAAAGGATGGATGATGAGTGGGTGGGTGAAAGGATGGATGCATGGATGAGTGGGTGGATGGTAGGTGGGTGAAAGGATGGATGAGTGGATGGGTGGGTGAAAGGATGGATGAGTGGGTCGGTGGATGGGTGGGTGGATGATGGGTGGGTGGGTGGATGAGTGAAATGGTGGCTGGATTGATAAGTGCAAGGGTGAATGAATGGCGTATGAGTGAAAGGGTGGACGTAAGGATGGATGAGAAGAGTGAAATGGAGGGTAGATGGACAAAAGGATGAATAGATGTGTGAAGGAGTAAAACGATGGATGGATGGATGAGTGATAGGGTCAATGGATGGATTCATGAGTGGATGAGTAGATGGATGGATGGAAGGAAGGATGGCTACGTGAAAGGGTCGATGGAGAGAGAAAGGGAGGATGGATGGATGACTAAAAGTGTGGATGGGTGGAAGGATTAGTAAGTGAAAGGATGGCTGGATTGGTGAAAGGGTAAATGGCTGGATGGATGAGTGAATGGATGGATGGATGGGATGAAGAGTGGATGGATAAGTGTACAGATGGATAGGGTGAAAGGGTGTATGGATGGATAATGGATGGATGAGTGAAAAGATGGATGAAGGGATGGATGAGTGAAATGATAGATGGAAGGATACATGATGCATAGGTTTGCAAATGGTTGAATATGTTTGGAAATGGCTGGGCTTACTTATATACTATTGCGCAACCTCGGATGTGCCTGTAAAACTTACCTTTTGTCCTGAAGTTTTGTCCTGAATTTTGACCTCCTGTCCTGCATTTTGAACCTTTGTTCTGAATTTTTACACTCACCGTCCTGAATTTGCATCAATGATAATTGGTCACCCTACGCGAAAGTGAAAGTAATGGCCAGCGATGCGGAGGAAGGAGATAATAAAGGCAGATGGCGGCTGCGCGCGTGCACGCGAGTGTGTACGCAAGCTTGAGGCCAGGAAAAGCTTGTGGGTAATACTTTGAAAAAAACCCTTACTAAAAGTCGAGAAAGCAGCTCTAGGCTCGACCTAAAAAAGTTATGCCGCTGCTGCTTCAATGCACTTCTTTTTCAATTCAACCTCCTTTTCCATGTTAACTTCATCCATGCATTTCGTACGGGGGAGTCCACGATGCTGCCACCAACTGACTATGTAGGCATAAAGCATCAAATTTCTTGTTTCTGTGGAGATATTTGTTTTGTGTTAAGCTGGTTGCCAGTGTGGAATTACATTGTATATTATCTCAGTACTCTACACTTTTAAACATATGAAACTATAATTCATACCTTTTCATTCTGCAATAGTTATCCAGTATAGTTCTTGATTACCTACGTGTTCTGTTTCATTTTTAGATTTACTTAACTGTGGATAGCGCAATAAAAGATGAAAACACATAGTAAGTTTTCCCTAACCATTCCTTACTGTGTGTATAAATTGATAAATAAAATGACATTTACAGGGCATGTAACCATATAGTATTTGTTACCTGGTGTCTGGAAAAGTGATCCTTTTGTGGGGAACAAGTGATTTATTTTGTTTTTAGCAGGTTCATGTAAGCTCTGACAAAATCTTCCAAGGGCATTGGGGTATTGTGCAATATAAATAATGACATGTTTTGCTGTGAAAACTATTTAAATACAGACAGGGTCAGCCAGAGGCAGTACACATGAACCAATCAGAGATCCTTCAGAAGAGCTGTAGTGCCCGGTTGTTTGAAGTATTTTCTCCAGAATGATTCTTTTTCAGAAATTTAGAACACTATGTTATTACAGTGCCCCGTGATGTGCAAATACCTCACTGGAAGTCTAGAACATCAGACAAATAGATTTTGCAGATCGTCCATGGGGGCTTCTCCATCCCCCCTCTGGAATTCCCACCACCTTCATCTCTCCTTGCTTCATCAGGAAGTGTTGGCTCTTTTGGCCAAAGGAGCTATCGAGAGGGTGCTGGCATTGAAAGAAGGTCGTGGTTGCTATTCCTGCTACTTTCTGGTGCCCAAAAAGGACTGAGGCCTTCGTCCTACCATGGACTTGTGCCCTTTAAACTTCTTCCTGAAAAGGAGATCAAAATGTTGACCTTAGCTCAGGTCCTGTCTGCACTGGACGCTGGAGACCGGATGGTGGAATTGAAGGTTCAGAACTCATATTTCCAGATCCTCTTCCTGCTGGCCAACGGGCCCTACCTGCTTTTCACTGTGGGCCAAGAGCACTTTCAGTTTACTGTGTCGGCGCCCCTCGGGTGTTCATGAAAGTGATTGCGGTGGTTGCAGCTGCGTAGGTCAGGGCTTCCAGTATTCCCCGACCATGACGATTGGCTGTTGAATGTGTGTTCACCTCAGACAGTCATCTCTCACCGCCAGACTACGGCGGACCGCCAGCATTAGCTGGGGTTCGGTATCAAATTGGCGAAGTCACATCTGACTCCCTCTATTAGACTCTCTCTTTCATCGGAGCTGTTCTGGACATAGTGCAGTTTTGGACCTGTCTTCCTGAACGGGGGGTCCATGATATTCAGGCTATGATTCCGATGTTTCAAACTCTATCATCGATTTCAGTGAGACAGACTCTGAGGCTGTTGGGCCTTGTGGCCCTCTGCATCCTTCTTGTGACGCATGTCAGTTGGCACATGATGCCTCTGAAGTGGGACCTAAAGAGAGCAGAAGGGAAATCTCTCCGACTTGGTCCAGATCCGATAGGGAATGGCAAAGACCTGCAGTGGTGGTTGACAAACCGTGATTGGGTCAGTGGCAGACTCCGCTCTCTTCCCCACCTAGAGCTAACTTGGTGACAGATATGTCTCTCCTGAGCTTGAGCAGCTATCTGGGAGAGGTGGAAATAAGGGCTTCACACCAACCTGCTGGAGCTCCTGACTATCCAGTTGGCATTGAAAGCTTTTCATCCTTCAATCAAGGGAAGGCTAGTGCATATGTTCAGACAGCACCACCACCATGTGGTACTGCAGCAAACTGGGCTGGGTGGGGTTGTGGACCCTTTGTCAAGAGGCCCTGCCTGGAAATTGCTGAAACATCAGGGTATTTCCCTGGGGGTTCAACACTTGGCAGGCTCTCTGGACTCTAGGGCAGACAAACTCAGCCATTGATGCCTAGCTGATCACAAATGGCGTCTCCACCTGGAGCAGGTTCAAGTTCTCCTTCTAGAGTGGGGAGAGCCCTGGTTAGATCTGTTAGATTTTGCTACCACCGAGAACACACAATGTCCGCACTTTTTTTACGCTAGAGTTTCCAAGGCAGTTCCCACTTTGAGACACCTTTCAACTTGAGTGTAACTCAGACCTTCTGTACACCTTTCCGCTGATACAACTCTTGCCATCGTTCTCCAAAAGATGAGCAGATATGACTGGCCCCAATTCATTCTTGTGGCTCCATAATGGGCACGGAGAGTCTGGTATCCCGCACATCTGAGCATGAACATCTGTCCTCGGATCAGACTGCCCCTTCAGGAAGATCTTCTATCCCAGCACCTGGGGAGGGTTCTACACCTGAACCTGCGCAGTATCCACCTTCATGTGTGGAGATTGAGCGGTGACAGTTTACAGCTTTTGACCTCCCAAAGTCTGTGTTGTTCTTTTAATATCCAGGTGTCGCTCTACCCCTCTCTCTACTCCTGCTGTTGGACAAATTTGTGGAAGTGTGTGCATCCAGAAACATTGACTCCATTTATTTACCTTTATACCAAGTTCTCCTATTTGTTCTTTCTCTGGCCAAGCAGGGCACTTTTGAAGGTTAGCTGTCTGCCATTTCGGCTTGTTTGCAGTTGCCAGACCAACCTTCTTTGTTCAAGTCATCTGTTGTGACTAGGTTCCTGAAAGGACAACACATGGTTCCCCCCCAGGCCCCTCATCATGCCCCAGTGGGATCTTAACCTGGTGCTTACCTTCCTTATGTGTGCTCCCTTTGAGCCGTTACACAACTATCCACTGTTTACTGACTATCAAAACAGCCTTTCTTCTGTCCATAACATCGGCCAGATGGATCAGCAAACTGCGGGCCTTTGTACACACTCCTTATATCACCTTTTACCAAGGCTGGCTAGTACTGAGGACCAATGCCTCCTTCCTCTTGCCAGTTGTGGCACCCTTAGACGTAGGTCACAACATCACTTTGCCTAACTTCTATGCTCTGCTTTATCCTTCTAAAGAAGAGACTCCACTGGCTTGAACCAAAAAGAGCTTTGTCATTCTACAATGATCACACAAGATAGTCCTGCGTGAGTGATCAACTCTTTGAGGGAATGTTGGAGCTAAGAAAGGGAAGGCAGTGCAGTAACGGACCATCTCAGAATAACTCCTGAGGATTATGCTAAGGTAAGGTTTCTGCAGCTAAATAGAGTCTCTACCAGATAAGGCTTTCCCAAAGGTAAGTAACTTGTTTATCTACGTTAACACTGCTATATCTACTTCCTGCATTCTTACCTAAGCCACCACCCTAGAGAGCATGGCGAATAGTTGAAACTTGTACCCTACTTCCGTCCTGAATCAGGAAGAAAAGTGCTGGTGGCTGCTGAAGTACCGTGGGAACTTGATGGTCCAGTCCCCCATGGTTCCATCAATGCTCAAAAGATGTAGGTCCTTGGCTTTCCATATGCTTAAGTCTTGAAAGGTTCTTGACTGCCAGTCTGCTGAAATATTCTGGTGAACTGGGAGGTACGCCACTGTTTATACTAATTGGTTCCATGGTGGTAGAAGTCTTCGGCCAATTCAGAGTGCTCATGGCGCAGCTCCCTTCAGATGCTTTATGTAGCGAATGACCATGCTCCTGTCCGTGTCCAAAAGAGCCTTTGGACAGTAAATGGCTGTGTAGTGGAGGAGCCCTAGGAAGATTGCCTGGATCAAAGATGACAAAAGACCTACGTGAGTTGCCTTAACCAAAGCTTTGATCTCCTTTCCGGTTCTGCCACCTTTTTGTTAAGGAGTTTGTGTCACTAGGACCGAATCTGTGATGTACTCAAGAAAGGTCTTCGTTGATTCTAACTGATTTCTGACTTCTCTTTTAAACTAAATTCTAGATTTTGCATTGGAGTTATTGTATGTAGGTGCAAACGATATTCGCACTGGTACTTCATTAGGTTGTCGTCCAGGTAGCCTGATCCTGCTGGCCCAAAGATGTTCCATTATCGGGCGTAAGAACTTCAGGCACCACCATGTTGCTGAGGAACATATGAAAGAAAAGACTTAAAATGTATAGACTATATGCTTTCAAAGATTTTTAAGGAACCTCCAGCAAGGAGATACAATGGGAATTGCCTGGTAGGCATGAGAAGCACTGGGAAATGCCTTAAATGGTGAGCAATGGGAAATGTCAAACACATAACCCAACCCCAAAGTTGAAGGATGTCTTTGAATAGATGGATACGCCTCATCTTGAAGGGGTGGAAGATTAACCATTTATTTAAGTCCCTGAGATTTATGACAGGACAAAACCTTTGTCCTTCTTCTGTACTGGAGGGGAATCCTATGGGGTAGTCCTTCGAAGTAATGGTTGCTTCCTTCTTCAGTAATGCCTGAATTTCCTGGTCTGCTTGCCCTCGGTCTTTGACACTACCTGAAAAAAACATAGAATTCCAGGTGAAAACTTTGGGTTGTCTGTCTAACCCAATCAATATTGGATAGCTCCCTCCATGTATGTGTGAACCATGCCAACCTGCTTCCTGTTCTTAGCAAGGAAGAAGCAACTAGACTTACCAGAGAAAGAACTGGCTGAGATGGAGGTTCCCCTCAAGGAGCCTCTCACTCCCTGACCTTTTTTGGATTGTTTGGATTGGGAAAAAACACTAAAGCGGTTCTGTTCTTGCCACTTCCTGCTGCATGACTGGAATCCTCAGTAAGGGCTTTAATAGAGGAAGTGGCCGGGAGAGTGTCCGCTACCTTCCCTTGCCCCTCCAAAATCCTTTTTTCTGAATCTCTTGGTTGAAGCCTTGCCCTCATCCAGGGGAGCAAATATCAAAACGTTTTTTCCCAATTCCTTGAGAAAAGGCTTACCAAAGACGCCCTCCTAAGCCATTGTACAGGCCTCAGAGGTGGCAGGGTCCCTCAGCTTTGGGCCCACGTTTATGAAGGGAGACCTGCACTGTTCTGTGGATATCATACACATTGCAATGCCCAAAAAATATAATGGCCCATTGCACCCAGCCCGAGAGTATCGCTGGATAAAATGGTGCCTCACTGCCTGACCTCTTCAGCGATCGCCAGAGTTTTTGTGAGGGGCCCGCAATATCCAAAAGCTTGTTCCAGCAAGCATGCCAAGGCCTGTCAATGCCCTTCTTCTGATCCTTGACAAACCTGTCCAGAAAGGTGGTCCTCCGGCCGTCGACTTTTGGACAGGGACATTCTGCCCAAAGATGGCCCCTGACCTCCTCCTTATCCAGGTATTTTACAGTTGACTTGCGACATGTTAAGCTACATACTCTGCCGGTGTCCATTTTGAAAACCGCGGGTAATAGATGTCCTCTGGTTCAAACATACCAAAAGGTCTCTTGTCAAGATAGTCCTCTGCTTTCTTGCAAATTTTACATTCTGGACTCTGTCCCCAGGGTCTGCTGCATCAAAACCCCCACCAAAATCCCCTTGAGAGTCGTCATCATCCGTTTCAGTGTTGAGAATAGTATCCAGGATAGGATCTGTAATACCATATGAACGCCCACACATTGACCATCAGAGCCCAGTATTGGTTGGTTGATTTGGTCCATGCAATGAAGGCCCGTCTATGTTGCCAAAGGCATCCGGCTCATATGCCTGTTTCCTCTTCCTATTGGACTTGACTTTGACTGCAGTCTCGCCAGGATACCCTCAGAGTTCAAAGGCTCCACTACGTGAACCTTGATCTTCCCTTCCATGGAGAATTTCGGGATTGCTGGAAGCTATTAATAGGGCTGGTTTCTCAACGAGCTTTAGGTCCGTTCTCACAGCAGATTTATCTTGCAGGATTGCTTAAAACTGGATAAATCCTACCAGATTCCATGTTTGGCATATGTTGTGCATAATATGCGAAATAAAGGCAGGTCTTTAGTGAAAACTATCAACAACATGGAGCCCTATTTGATCTGGAACATGACATTTGTCATTTTAGATTGGACTAATTTCCTCTATTAGTCCCTTTTAATCATGGTTGTTTTATGAATTCGGATTTGCCCTTTTGTAACTGTGACAACACCTCGATTAACAACACACTTCCATTTACGTGACTCCACCCTGCATTAAGAGCCCACGTTTAGTAAAATCTGAGGTAGTGGTTCAACTGTCACCCAAGGTTATTAAAGCAGGCTGGCTACCTCTCACGAACTACCCGCAGGGGGCGCTCATCTCCCCTCACTCCAGGTCATGAATGTTGTGTGAAATGCATCGTATAAAACCCTTCTGCAAATTGGACCGTGCATCACGCATAATGACGTCACAAGGACTGACTGTAAACTAACGCAGCCCGAGACACCGCTGGTTCATGTGTGAACTTTGCTGCTGTGAGCAGAACACGTCATTGGCTGACACAGCGTGCACTCCTAGGCAGAACTATCTATCTATCTATCTGTCTATCTATCGCCCTTACTCTATCTATCGGTCTCACTCTATCGGTCTCACTCTATCGGTCTCACTCGATCGGTCTCACTCTATCTATCGGCCTCACTCTTTCTATCTATCGCCCTCACTCGATCTATCTATCGCCCTCACTCTATCTATCGCCCTTACTATATCTATCTATCGCCCTCACTCTATCTATCGCCCTCACTCTATCGATCTATCTATCTATCTATCTATCTATCTATCTATCTATCTATCTATCTATCTATCTATCTATCTCTCTATCTATCTCTCTCTATCTATCTATATCTATCGGCCTCACTCTCCTCTAGCTATCTATCGCCCTCACTCTATCTATCCATCTATCTGTCTATCTATCCATCGCCCTCACTCTATCTATCTGTCCATCTATCTATCGCCCTCACTTTATCTATCTATCTATCTGTCTGTCTGTCCATCTATCTATCGATCGCCCTCACTTTATCTATCTATCTGTCCATCTATCGCCCTCACTCTATCTATCTTTCTATAGCCCTCACTCTGTCTACCCCCTCACTCTATCTATCTCTCCATCTATCTCTCTATCTATCTCCCTCACTCTATCTGTCTATCGCCCTCACTCTATCTATCATTCTACCTACCTATCACCCTCACTCTATCTATCTATGTATTGCCCACACTCTAACTATCGCCCTCACTCTATCTATCTATCTATCTATCTATCTATCTATCTATCTATCTATCTATCTATCTATCTATCTATCTATCTATCTATCTATCTCACTCTATTTCTCTATCGCATCACCACAGCATCACTCCGCGCCACTACAGCATCACTCAGGGGCACCACAACATCACTATGCGCTACCACAGCACCACTGAACGCCACAGCATCACTTGTCGCCACAGCATCACTTGTCGCTACCACCACATCACTCAGCACCACCACAGCATCAATCTGTGCAACCATTTAACAACAACAGGTTCAAATATGTTCTCTCAATGTTTCAAGCCTTTATTACAAATGTCACAAAAAGATGTTAATATTTCACTTCTGTTCTTGGATTTTCGTCACAATAAAATACACTGAACATAATCTTCACAAAAGTTATTTATAAAAGTTTAAGCTATTGCCATTATAAAGTACAATAACTTTTGATTGAGTATTAATTATAAAAAAAAATTAAACCCACTGTTATTTGGAATATTAATACATCGAAGTCAATATCAATACATCTAAGTCACGTAAATACAACACATATTGCATTACAAATGCTATAGGTATCACATTTGCGAAAGTTAAAACTATTGGCATTGTAAATGACAAAGCTATTAATTTAGCTATTTTCAAAACCAACACATAAATAAAAAAAATTGTCATTAACAATACCAATAGCATAAACGTTCCTAATGCGAGACCTATTGCACTGCAAATGCTTATTTCAATTTGTAGCTTTCTTTTTCTGCTGGTCCGGTGTTGTTTACTTTAGTGCACTCAATGCCAATGCACTAGTCCGTGGCCAATAGACAAAGACCAAGCCAATAGCTCTATCATTGCCGAGACCTATTGGCTTTGCCAATGCTTATTATATTTTTCGAATGATGAAGTAATTGTCACTACATTGTGAATGTCTGACTTCTGCATCCCTGAGGTATAATAACTGGTCATTATGTACAGCGTTTCATACCACACTTAAAGCACGTGCAGGAATGCTGACAATAAGTGTTTCTATTGTCGGGAATAATGGGACTCAATTTCCCAACCTCGCAAGGATGGAATGCTGAGTTGGCCTTAGTGGGATTTGAACTTGGGTACTGATGATCACAGGAACAGTTAACACACTGAGCAATTTTGATGGCTCTGTGCATGCATTTATCATCAAAGGACGTCTATGGAAGGCTGACAGGTTTGATTAATATTTATTTATTTACTACCTCATCTTCACCAGCTGTGGTTGCATATTTATAGTGCTTTTACCATCAGCAAGGGAACAATTCAAGAGCAAAGCAACAGAATTTTTCAAAGACATCCATCTTTCATGCTGCCGTTGGGTTTCAATCTAACTACCTTTATAAACTCATTTGGCTGATTTTAACGCGGTCAGTTTTTACCCTTACTGTTCACACCATTTTTATTTATTTCTAATGCGCACAAATACCAGATACATCTATTTTCAGGGCTAACGAAGGGTAGACGTTTCTCTAGTCTTCCTCAGTGTTTCTTTACGCATGCATGCTGAGCGTAGTTTAGTTTCATGAAAGTGCAAATGGATGCAATGGTGAGCTTATGCCATCATGTTTATGGTAAACTCTTGTCAAATAAATGCTTCCTTTATCATTGGATGGTAGGCTACCCGGGGAAACCAGAGAATCCGAGCTTGTTTGTTTTTCTCCAGCTACTTAATTCTAGTTGTCCTCTGTGCTCTTATTTATCAAATGCACCTGGACATTAAACCTGTTTTAAGATCAGTCTTAAACATTAAGGACAAGTGCATGCTATTCAGGGTTGCATTCAGTGGCCCCCTATTGAGAGGTTTGCAGGGATGTTCCCTCATGTATGCCTCAACAGACTATGTTGTGATAGGAGAAGGCAGTGGTGCCATGGCAGATGAAATTGGGATAATACGCTAGCTCTTTACCACAGACTTGGACTTCAAGCAGTTCTAGATTCCTCAATCTACTTCGATGTCAGCAGCTGGTTGCACCACATGCTGAGACTCTAGGTGCTAACTTGTTCCTGCTTTGGCACAGCTCTAGAAGGAGGGGGTGGATAACAGGCGGCAACTCAGCTTTTAGATAACTTCATCAGTGCTGCCATCAGCCACTTATTCATGACAGACCGCAGCAAAGGGGCTGCTCATTCCTTTCTATTCTTCAAAGCCTCCTCAGCCTCTACTCTGAAAAGAACCTCCCATTCCATTCACCAAACTATCCCTTTACCTGTCCTCTCGAATTTTAGTTAATTATCTACAAGCCCAAAATTGGTAATTCATGTATGGAAAATATATGATTAATTTCGGAGTCTTTGCAAGCTGTAATGCAATGAAGTTGTATATTCCTGTTTCTCCCTTAAACATAGTCTTTAGGTAAGACACCAAAGAGTTTTGTGCGTGTCATCAAAAGATATCTTACCATATGTGGGGCTGCCCCAGTCCTAGTGTCAATTATGTCCGAAACAAGAAGCAAAAGTATCAAATTTCAGGTCCAAACTATTGAAATATATTTGAAGACATCATTCTTAGCAAATTGCATTAATTTGGAAACAATGGCAGCCTGTATACATTTTGCTTTTTAAAATTCTAAACTATATAATTAATCACACATTTTACTTTAACTTGAATAATGCACAATTAAGAGACATTTTCAGTATTGTATTCATTTTCAAAATAGTTTTCTTTTTTACCTAGAAAGTGGCATGCTGAATACACTGTACACTTTGCAGGTCCACCATGTGTTGTGTGTTTAACCGTTTTTTTATGGGTGCCAATTACTGTCTGCCCCGGTGTAACTACAGCATGTGATGACGGGGGTTTCATTGCATTTAGGATAATCCCAGCCCATCTTTTGTGCCTTCATTAAGTCTGTAAATCCATCCAGATTTAACCCACGTTTCCCAATTAGAAGCCACTTCAAAACAATCCAGTGTTAGGCGAGCACGTTTATTTTTTTAGAAACACATCGTACCATCGACAAAGCAGGCATGTCTTGCAACTTCTGTTGTAATGTATCACAAGGTAAGTGAGACTATTGTGCTTTTATCGATCCGCACCATAGTTTTGGCATTCATTCAAAGTCTATTTATGTCTTGTGTGCTGGATATGATCTATAGAGCATAAGATCACTGTGGCGGTCAAGGCAGCACGCTCTATGGCATTTATTACTTCTCCAGTATTGCATCTGTAGTAGATTCATATGCTGAATCGTCTCCGTTGTCGAGCTGGGAGTCCCACTGTATAATTATATTAGTAGTAGCATGTTAAACATTGCCCCTAAACTGTAAACACAGCAGTTTAGTAACTTTGTCACACAAAAAATTCTAGCCTATAGAGACACAGACTGAAGATCACACCCTGAGAGGCCACCATCCTTCAAATTTCAACTGCATGTTGTATGTGACGGGATCCCCCTAGAGTTCTGCTCACATCTCCTCATGTTAATTCATTTTCAGGATACTTCAAGAACTATGAGACAAGAATTATAGAGGATTTCAAAATTTGTCACATTGTGGAATACTTCCGAATGTCTGATAAACTAGAAGAGCCTTTTTAGGTCTCGGCCTGCCAATGCGCTTGCGCATTGGTGGCGGAGATTATAGTAAGGGCAAAAGAACAGTCTAGCAATGGCTGATTAGCCACAGTTCATGTGATCTATGTGTGTGCACAAACCAGCCACGTCACAAACCACCATTTGTCTGTGCCTTGCATCAGACTTCAAAGGCTGCCGCTCCCCCCCCATCAGACTTCAAAGGCTGCCGCTCCCCGCCCCCGCGTGCACATCGCACACCAGCACTCTCCTACTTCCCCTCCCACCTCCCACGGCTGGCTGCTCTTCCCATTCACGCTCTCTGCAGGTCACCATTTGCCAGCATGCGGCCGCTAGCGCTTTAATTTTTTTCTCTTTTGCTCTGTTTATCGTCTCCATCCCTATCCCTCACTGTTTCCATTCCTTATCTTCTCTGGTGATCGTACTCTCTTCCATTTTGAGTCTGTCTTTCTCTATTCTCTTTTAGTAATTTAATGAAATATTTAGAGAAACTTCTCACCCCTCAAAGCGTCTCTTCAGCGCCACTCAAACCCCTGGCTCATTCACCTGGGCTATGTGTTTCTTGAGAATGACCTTCGAGTGAAAATGTGCAGTTCAATAAAGCAACATTCGTCATGCCCACGACTCAGACTATAGACCACTTAAAGGCTGCGTTTATCAACCAACTAACAATGTTAGGTCAGATTGTGGGTTTGCTCAACCTCCTTTTGCTCACAGTCATCCACCACAAGACCCCCGCTTGCCACCCATTCTCTCAGTAGGGCAGTCGCACAAGGGCGCATCATCCCCTCTCCCCCCTCTGCTCCTGTACCCTTTTCTTTGTTTCATTGCAGCAGTGGCACGTTCTTGTTTTTTTTTTCTTTTAGGCAACATCTCCCTCCCCTCCCCCAGGACCCTTCGAGTCTATTGAACTAACAGCCAATTAGCCCCTTTCATTTGTACTTCTAATGGCCCTCCTCTCTTAGTCCTTTTAACTGAACCTACCAGTCCTTTGTGCTCCAGACACAAGAGTCCTATTCTTACTTTATTCCCAGCAATATTCTGCCGGCGTGCTGGAAATGTTATGCAGCAGAATGAACTTGCTTGAATGCAATGTCTTCTACCTGTAGAACCTAATGTGTGTTTTCACCTCCCCTCAGTCTTTGATCAGGACACGGGGGAGTGGACCTAAAGTATCAGGGTCATTTTGTCAGTTTTTTTTCTTTTAGGCAACATCTCCCTCCTCCCCTCCCCGAGGACCCTTCGAGTCCCAACTCCACCCTCTAACTCCACCCTCCAACTCCACCCTCCAACTACAACTCCACCCTCCAACTCCACCCTCCAACTACAACTCCACCCTCACCCTCCAACTACAACTCCACCCTCCAACTCCACCCTCCACTCTCTAACTCCACTCTCCAACTCCAAATCCACCCTCCAAACCCACCCTCCAAACCCACCCTCCAAACCCACCCTCCAAACCCACCCTCCAAACTCACCCTCCAAACTCACCCTCCAAACCCACCCTCCAAACCCACCCTCCAAACCCACCCTCCAAACCCACCCTCCAAATCCACCCTCCAACTCCAAATCCACCCTCCAACTCCAAATCCGCCCTCCAACTCCAAATCCGCCCTCCAACTCCAACTCCGCCCCCCAACTCCGCCCCCCAACTCTGCCCCCCAACTCTGCCCCCCAACTCTGCCCCCCAACTCTGCCCCCCAACTCTGCCCTCCAACTCTGCCCTCCAACTCTGCCCTCCAACTCCGCCCTCCAACTCCGCCCTCCAACTCCAAATCCGCCCTCCAACTCTGCCCTCCAACTCTGCCCCCCAACTCTGCCCCCCAACTCTGCCCTCCAACTCCGCCCTCCAACTCTGCCCTCCAACTCTGCCCTCCAACTCTGCCCTCCAACTCTGCCCTCCAACTCCAAACTCCAACTCCACCCTCCAACCTTCAACTCCACCCTCCAACTCCCAACTCCACCCTCCAACTCCCAACTCCACCCTCCAACTCCACACTCCACCCTCCACCCTCCAACTCCACCCTCCACCCCCCAACCCAAACTCCACCCTCCAACTCTCAACCCCAACTCCACCCTCCAACTCCAACTCCACCCTCCAACTCCACCCTCCAACTCCAACTCCACCCTCCAACTCCAACTCCACCCTCCAACTCCACCCTCCAACTCCACCCCCACCCTCCAACTCCACCCCCACCCTCCAACTCCACCCTCCAACTCCACCCTCCACCCCCACCCTCCACCTCCACCCTCCACCTCCACCCTCCAACTCCACCCTCCAACTCCACCCTCCAACTCCACCCTCCACCCTCCAACTGAACCCTCCAACTCCCACCACCACCACATCACTCTGGGACACCACCACATCACTCTAGGGGCACCACCACCACATCACTTGGGGACACCACCTCCCAACTCCACCCTCCACCTTCCAACTCCACCCTCCACCCTCCAACTCCCACCACCACCACATCACTCTGGGACACCACCACATCACTCTGGGACACCACCACATCACTCTGGGGACACCACCACCACATCACTCTGGGGACACCACCACCACATCACTCTGGGGACACCACCACCACATCACTCGGGGACACCACCACCACATCACTCGGGGACACCACCACATCACTCCAGGGGCACCACCACCACATCACTCTAGGGTCACCACTACCACATCACTCTGGGGACACCACCACCACATCACTCGGGGACACCATCACATCACTCCAGGGGCACCACCACCACATCACTCAGCCCAACCACATCATCACTCAGCACCACAACAGCACTGTCCTTGCTTGCTACCAACAAGCATTACCTTCGCCAATAGGACGTGCATTAGGAAAGTGTAATCTATTGGCTTTGTGAATAACAATGCTATTAATTTATATATTTTCAAAGCCAACACATATTAAAAAAATGTGTCATTTACAATACCAATAGCTCACACATTCCTAATGCGAGACCTATTGCATTGCAAATGCTTGTTAGACCTTGCAGCTTTTGTTGGAAAAAGAGTATATACTGATGACCCTCATAAGACTGTATTTTCTGTCTTCATTTTCCATCCTCATCCCTCCCAAAATAATATATATTGAGGACCCTCATAATGACTGTATTTTTTCATCTCTTCCACAAGCCAAAAGGCTCCAAGGTATGCCAAAAAATTCTCATGTAAAACTTTAAAAGCAAGACTGTTATTTATGCTGCAAAAATGAAGAGGCAACTGAATCAGATCAAGATTCACATTAACCCAAAAACACTCACAGGAGGTCTCAATCTAAAGATAGACCTTATTATAAAACAGGTGCAAGTGAAGAAGTCCTATCAACTTCCAAAAAGGTGACTAAAATATGGATATCAAAGTAGGTCTCCTGAGGTACCTCGGGCATTGAAAAAGCCATCGTTTCAACTCGAAGCATCATATTCAAAGAAATCAAGAGCCCCCCTTCAAAGCACAGGAAATGTATTTTTCACCATCCGCCTTCCTCTCGCCTACAGTGAAACTTTCATCGTCTACAAGGGTAAATACGTTAATAACACAGTAGGAAAAATCATCTATGGGGCATCAAGAGAGAAATTTGCACAAAAACGATTGACTACTCCATTAATGAGAACTGAGAAGACCAAGACTGTGACGAAAATAGAAACCTAGTTTCAAAGACCAAGGATGGCACAGTTGACGATGCATCCATTGACAAACTGACTGTCGAGAAATCCAGTGGCGATTAAATACTTGTTGATTACTTCGAGATACCTTTTAACTACATCTTTTTAGACCGGGAACTCATCTATGACTTCACCGTCGACAAGACTCCGCCCGTCAACGGAAGAAACTTCTGCACAAATACCATACATTTCTGAATTAAATGTGCCATCAGACATCATGCTCCAACATGCTTCCCCTATTAAAATTACGGAGATGCCACCTGCGAAGCTTCTGAACCCAGACGGAAGATGAAGGCCCATTTAGACCTGCACATAGCCCTGGCCAATTAAGGGTGAAATTCCGGAAGTATGACCACCAAGAATATCCTATTGCCACTACCTAGCTGCTTCCCCTCGGACCGCATCCTTAGGGGAAGCAGCTAGGTAGTACTGGGCGGCGTTGTTGAATAGGAACATTGTTTCCACCGAGGCGATACCGCCCCCCTCAGAGACCATAATGTGCTATTAAGCACCTACAAATGTTCTTCAGTGAGCAATACATTCACCCTAAAGGTCACGCGTATGTATTCTGAACCACGCAAGTATCTGAGTGGTACAGCGTCATTCACTGTAAATACTTTTTTTCACTAAATTCCTTGACCCGAATTTAGGTTTCTAGGAGTGGCACAATACAGGGCTGGTCCCTGTATGACCCTGACGAAACGCTAGGGGTAGCGTGAAGCATGTTGACCAGATACTGAACCTACCTACATTATTGGTTGGTGTACAGTATAACCCCATTTTTAACATACCAGTCTAGGAGCAGAATAAAACATTGAGGCCCACTAGCACAGTATTTTTAACCCACACTCTCACCCACTCCACTTTTTTTCTACACCACACATAGTCCTTCACTACTACAGTGCTCCTACGTAGTTCGCAAGTCGCAGCACGCCCTTTTTCGTGAGGAACTGGGATGGCCCCGATGATGAAGCATGTCACCGTGAGGAAACTCCGGTGAGTGAGGGGACTAAAATAAATTTTTTCTTTCTTTTTTGGCTACACTTAGACTTTATTTTGTAGTTAGCCACCACACGAGACAGGTCTCCGAACCCAGACACTGGGCTCTTTTCTCTTCATATGTCTCTCTAGGAGGACGACCTGTTCTTTAGTACCTCCTTTTCCCTCTGATTATACATGGCTACAGAAGTGGCGCCTTGGCTGACAGAAACGTCCCCACCTTCTCATTCGCACTCTCAGCCAGTGACCTCCCTTGTCATGAGTACCGGTACTCTCCTCTGGCAGAAAAGAAGTGCCGGTACTCAGAGTGACAAATCTAAGAAGTGCCGGTACTCCGTACCGGTGAGTACCGGCCCATTTAAAGCACTGATAGCAGGAGTACAGATGCAAATAGGGGCCCAGCTTGGATTAAGACTGTAAAATGTGATGATATCAGTTCACATGAAACTTGGGATCCAATGGGGAGTTTTACTTCGATGGGTACGTATCCTTTAGCATCAAGGTAATCCCATCTTAAAGTGGTTGAGCTAGAGGGAGGCAGGTCACGCTAGTTAAACTCTATTTGAAATATAAGCCTATAGTGATTTCCTCTAACTTTCATTTTCTTCATGGCGTTTTGTTGTCCTTTAAGCACCTTGGATGACTGTGTTCTAAAGGCGTTTGACTATTTGTGAATATATTTAAACTACCCCGTTCCAATCTAGGGATGGGGCGGGGAGTCCTCCCATGCACTGCAGATGGTTTGAAAAGAACGGTACAATGGCCAGGAAGGTTCTTTTGACAACTTTTAGAAACATACCCAGAGGGAGTCGGAAGGTCAGTAGGAGCAGAATTGCTTACAAAACTGCACTCAGCTATTGGAAGCATCAGTTAAAGAATGTACTCTGGGAGGACTTGGTGAGAGAAGCAGCAAACTGAAGGACAGCTCTGTTTGGGAGGGTTTTGAATGATTCGTTTTTTTAAAGAAAACCAGTTTTCCGATCATGCTGCCACAGTTTTGATGTAGGCTTGGTGGACCACTTTTCTAGCCTCTATAATTGTCAGTATCCAGAAATTCCGACCCATGCTACCCCAAGGGCTATAAGGCTATAATTCAACGGGTCGAACTGAAAGACACCATTTTATCTCTACCCTTAAGCAAGGCACTGGGCGTCAGCGGTGTCCCGGGAGACTTGTAGAAGTCTCTAGTAGACCTCTGGGCTTCCTTTATTGCCCTCCACTTAAATGCTGCCATCATAGGACCCTTACACGAGACCTGGTGTGAGTCTGTAATAGTCCCAGTATATAAAAAAAGGAGACAGAACGGATCCAGCATGCTAAAGGCCGATCTCTCTAGTGAATATTAGAAGTAAAAGTTGTAGAGTCATGCTGGAGAGGTTGACCAGCTGGGCAAACCAAAATAGCATCCTGTCTGACTTGCAATATAGGTACAGTGGAGCAGAACTGAAATGTACCTTCTGATCTCAAAATATACTATGGCCTGCAGTTGTACCATACATTTGGCCTTTAGGAATCTTATCTCTGCATTTGATAAGGTGAATACAGATCAGCTTTGGGCTGAGCTGGGATTCCTGGGGAGGCGGGGGTGGCGGAGGCTCGAACCGTCTCTCGTTGCCCTTCGGAGAGATCATCATAATAGTTTGACAGGAGTAGTCCGATATTGTACCTGTGGGTAATATACCCAGCCCCTTTAACTGAAAAGAGGTTAGAGGTTTTTGACAGGGTTGCATCACCCTGCCGTTCCTATTCATTATACATATTAATCAACTGGAGGGGGTGTTATCCAATTGTGGCCTTGATGTCCCCAGAGTAGGTGTTAGCGCAATTCTCATGCTTTTATACCCCAATGATGCAGTTTTTAATTGCACGCACAGCCAAAAGCCTTCAGGGTCTTTTAGACTTATTTATTGTGTTTATGGATAGTCTAGATCTATCCACAAATTTTTAAAAATCGCATTTCATGCTGAATAGCCCTAAGAACAAGAAAATGTATAATTTGTCTGCCCAAGGTTATATTTTAACTGCTGGTTAAGAAAAATGTTGTGAGCTTCAAAAGGGCAATTTCTGGCATGGATGATTTTGCCAGTCGCCTTCGCCAGCTCTCCAAAATTATTGACAGATATATATACAAGGCCAAAAATATCCCTATGGCAATATTTGGGTGCAAAATATGGTGATATGCACCAGTCTACCAGTTACAGGTGGCGGGAAACAAGTTTTTGAGGGGCCTTTTGGCCTGGGACCAGCTTATCCCAGCTGAAATTATTCACACCGAATTTGACATTAATTTTATTACAGACTTTATTTGTCATTGTATATTTTTACTTTGGTGCTCGGTATGGTACAAAGAGGAGCTACATCTTAATAGGTTAATACTCCGTAATCGTTTTTCCCCAGATAATGTATCTCGGACACCATGGCTCCATTATATAAAGTTCACCATTAAAGATCTAAGGAGACCAGGCTTATTTTCAGATCCCAAGGGCATCACGAAAAAAGATCTCAACTTGGTGAAGCAGACCTTCTCACTCTAGGTGGCAGCTGAACTGGAGGCCACTGCTCTGTCCACGTAGTTGATGCGTAAATACATTGTCAAATCCGTTTGTGGGATTGATCCATACCTCCTCTTGAAATTCCCAACCTTCATTGTTATCTTTTGACTTATTTTAGACTGGGATACATCAGCTAATGTTTCCCAAGGGGGTCTGGTACAAACAGTCTAATTTGCCTCTGTGTATTTGTGACAATGCATCAGTCTGTGACACTGTACATGTAGTACTTACACCCTCCAGATTCACAACCCTTCTCATAAATACATAAGGCCCCTCTTGTTCTCTAGGGGCTTTAATCCGATTAGACCTGCATTTTTATATTTGCAACGTTTATCCACATCTCAACTGTATTTTTAATTATAATGGTTTCTAGTTGGTGTTGTTATTGCAAGTTTTTAGCCATTCTTTGCACTGATATCGTGGTGGTCTTGATTTACATTTTTCTCTGTGACACGACTCACGTTTATGTTGATCAGTGAGCTATTGATATTTATTGATACTTTCTGATAATACAGCCTTTCATCCATAAACAGGTTTGATATTTTTTTATCTATATTTTTATAATGTCATTTCAGTATATACTGATATGATTTTTTTAGTCACAAATATCGAATAAAGTTTTGATGATATTCTTATTCAAGAATACAAAACCTATTATGAGCAATATCGTGACCCCGATACAATACAATAAGAATAGCTTTGGCACAAGACATCATGATGATGTCAGATTATAATAGACGTTTTTCTGAAAAGCACCATCTGAAAGAGACACGTTAGTAGTGATAGATTCCTAACCTTAGAATATCCCCAGGCGTCAGACTGGATCCCGGAAAGTTTTGTTAGCAGTACCCCTGCGTGTCAGTAGGTGGTGTCCTGCGGCTCCTCGTCCGTCGCTGGTGTCATAAGCGCCGAGATGATGTCACGGAGACTACTTAGGTGCCACCCATGCGCGCTGACGTCAGTTTTTTCTTTTTCGTGCCAGCAAGCGCAGATCCGGATAGAGCATGTTCCTTAGTCACATTTTGACTGCTCTTTTGAGACTTTTGTCTCCCCCCCCCCCTCTTTTTTTCTCCTGGTGCACGTAAGGATGCCTGGTTTTAAGTCCTGTGGGGCCTGCCGTCGCAATATGTCGGTGGCGGACCCCCATGATGTTTGCCTCCACTGCCTGGAGACCGACCACGACTCCCGGGCCTGCAGGGACTGTTGAGCTATGGCCCCGAAGGCCTTGAGGGAACTGCGCAGGAAACTGCTGGAGGCCCGGCACTCGTCCCGACACCACTCTGGGTCCAGGGACCGTTCCCGGGACCGCTTACGGGGCTGCAGTCATCGCTCCTCGGGCTCCAAGTCTTCGCCCTCGGATTCCGGTAAGCGATGACATATAAAAAGAAGTCGAAGAAGTGTGTTCGCTCTCCGACGTTGGCTCCGGCCTCGGCGCCACGAGGTCCGGCGCATCCGGCTCCGGCCCCAGCGCCGCCCTCGGCTCCGCCACTGACACCGCAGTGGGTGCCGTTTGTTCTGCCCTTGCCCCGGTTCCAGGACCATATCATTCCTGCCTGGGATCCGCTTTGGGACACAGCACTGGCCTGACCCCGGCCGGCGCCATTCACAGCGCCGTTTCTGACGTCATTTGTCCCTTCTCCGGCTCTGGCTTTGCCGCTGTGGCCGGCTCCTCTGGCAACGGAGGTGGAGGATGATTGTGAGGGGTCCGAGGACCCTCTTGCTCATCAGTGTGACTCCGAGCAGGACTGGGTGGATGATCTTCTGCCCCGGGGTTTGCCTCTCCTCCGCCTACGATGGAGGAGGACGCTTCCTACACAATGATGCTTTTTTAGGGCTGCTGAGGTCCTCAACCTTCCTACGGTGACCTTCAAAACTAACTTCACCGAAGTGCTCCAGAAGGTGTCTACTTCGTCGGAGCGCTGCTTCCCTTCAATGATGCCCTCACCGATGTCCTGTTGGGCACTTGGTCTTAGCCGGCCACGGGGGCCCGGCGCCTGGTGACCCCGCCTTTCTCACCACTCAGCCGACCAGAGTGCCTTTTCCACGGCTCCGCTGGATAAGGACTCTGAGAAGCTGGTACAGTTCGGTAAGTTGTTGTTCTCTTCGGCCAGCTTGGGGCTGCGGTCGGTGAACACCGCCTGCTTTTTAGGCCGCTATTTCCATGTGGTGTGGGATACCGTTGCTCCTGTGTTGCCACAGTGTCCTGAGGAGGTACAGGCTGTTCTTTCCCAAGCGGTTGCTGAGGGTAAGGATGCGGCTAAGTTCTCCATTCGGTGTGGTTTGGACACCGCTGACTCGTTAGGCAGGGAGATTTCTACGACTGTGGCGCTGCGTTGCCACGCCTGGCTGCGTTTTACTGGGTTCTTGCCCGATGTCCCGAATTCGCTCATGGACCTGCCCTTTGATGGCACTCGCCCGTTTGGCGATAAGGCCGACAGTGCAGTGGAGCTTTTTAAGGACTCGAGGGCCACAGCCAAGTCCTTGGGTCTTTCTGCAAAGAGGCAGGCCACTCCTGGTTTTTGTTCCTTTAGTGGCCACGGCAGCTGCGCCCAGGCACGTTTCTTCAGCAAGCCTGTGCAGAACCAGCCTCAGCACGGCCGCAGCTTCCACAGGGGCGGGTCTGGGAATCAGCGTGGGGGTCAGTCCACCTCCGCCCCCTCTGCTTCTACCTCCAAACTTTCCTAATCCGAGCTTTGTGGAGCGCCCCACGCCGGTGGGTGGCAGGATCCGTCACCACCTCCCCCACTGGCGCGATATCACATAGGACAAGTGGGTGTTGCAGATCATCCGCAGGGGTTACTCCCTTCCCTTTCAGTCCTTCCCTCCAGCCATGCCACCTCAGTGCCACCGCTTGTCGAGGGATCACTTGGTGCTTCTCCAGCAGAAAGTCACAGCCCTCTTGGCCAAGGGGCCCATCAAGTGCGTTCCCGGGCGGAAGTAGGGAGTGGTTGTTATTCCCACTACTTTCTGGTCCTCAGGAAGGACAAGGGGGGCCTGCGCCCCATCTTGTACCTCTGGAACATCAATCGCTTCCTCCGGAAGGAGAACTTCAAAATGCTGACTCTGGCTCAGGTCCTGGCTGCCCTCGACCGTGGAGACTGGATGGTAACGTTGCACTTGCAGGACGCATATTTTCACTTCCCCGTCCTGCTGGCCAACCGGCATTACCTGCGGTTCACAGTAGGCCAGGAGCATTTTCAGTTTGCTGTTCTCCCCTTTGGCCTTACCAGCGCCCCTCGGGTGTTCACGAAGGTGATGGCGGTGGTCGCAACTCACCTGCGCAGGTTGGGGTCTCAGTCTTCCCTTACCTCGACGACTGGTTGTTGAAGGCGGGCTCGCCCCAGGCAGTCGTCAACCACCTTCAGACTACGGCCGATCTCCTGCATTTGCTGGGGTTCTCCATCAACGTGCCGAAGACACACCTAAGTCCCTCTCAGAAGCTCCTCTTCATCGGAGCGGTCCTGGATTCAACGCTGTTTGGGGTTTATGCTCCCAAACCGCGAGTCCGGGATATTCAGGCTATGATTCCAATCTTTCAGCCTCTGTCCCGGGTTTCAGTCAGGATGACCCTCCGGCTTCTGGGCTTGATTGCCTTCTGCATCCTGCTGGTGACACATGTCAGATGGCATATGCGAGCTCTGCAGTGGGACCTGAAGTTCCAGTGGGTGCAGCATCAGGGCAACCTGCCCGATCATGTACAGATCTCGGAGGGCATTGCACAATAATTGCAGTGGAGGCTCATGAATCACGATTGGGTCAATTGCAGATCCCTCTCCCTTCCCTAACCAGAGCACACAGTGGTGACGGATGCGTCCGTCCTGGGCTGGGGAGGCCACTTGGAAGAGGCGGAGATCAGAGGCCTCTGGTCTCCGGCGGAGTTCCGGCTCCATATCAACCTTTTGGAGCTTCGGGTGATCGGACTTGCACTGAAGGCATTCCTTCCCTCTGTCCGGGGAAGTGTGGTGTAGGTGTTCACGGACAACACCACCGCCATGTGGTACTGCAACAAACAGGGCGGGTGGGGTTCTGTACCCTGTCAGGAGGCTCTGCGCCTCTGGACATGGCTTGAACATCCAGGCATTTCCCTGGTGATTCAACACCTGGCAGGTTCTCTGAACGCCAGGGCGGACAAACTCAGCCGCCGTTGCTTGATGGATCACGTATGGCATCTGAACTCGGACGTGGTGCAAGGTCTCTTTCTGCAGTGGGGAGAGCCTTGGTTAGATCTGTTCGCCACTGAAGAGAACGCGCAATGTCATCAGTTCTGCGCGTTGGAATTTCCAAGGCGGCATTCGCTCTGCGACGCTTTTCGTCGCGAGTGGAGTTGTGGTCTGTTGTATGCCTTTCCGCCTATACCATTTCTGCCCATAGTGCTGAAGAAGATTCGGCTCGACCGGGCCCAAGTCATTCTTGTGGCTCCGGATTGGGCACGAAGATATTGGTATCCGAGCTACTCAGCATGGCAATCGATCCCCTGATCTGACTGCCTCTTCGGGAGGACCTTCTATCGCAGCAGCAGGGGACGGCCCTCCACCCGTACCTGTCCAGCCTCCACCTCAATGCGCCGGGATTGAGCTGCGACAGTTGACAGCTTTCGATTTTCCTCCCGAAGTCTGTGATGTCATTCTGGCAGCCAGGCGTCCCTTCACTAAAACGGTATACGCCTGCAGGTGGAACAAGTTTGTGGCATGGTGCCCAGCGAAGGCCGTGGATCCCCTTTCTTCCCCTCTTTCAGAAGTTCTTCTGTTCCGTCTTTATTTTTCCCGGCAGGGCTCTGCTCTGGGCACTATCAAAAGTTATCTTTCGGCTATCGCCGCCTTTTTACGGCTTCCAGATCAGCCTTCTCTTTTTAAGTCCCCGGTTGTTAACTGTTTCATGAAAGGCATTACGCACTAGTTTCCTCCTGTGCCGTTTATAATGCCTCAGTGGGACTTAAACCTTGTCTTGACATATCTGATGTGTGCTCCCTTCGAGCCCCTTCATACCTGTCCTTTGCGTCTTCTCACTCTCATGATGGCTTTCCTGGTAGCTATCACCTCTGCCAGAGGAGTGAGTGAGCTCCAGGCTCTTTCTTCAAAACCTCCTTTCCTTTCTGTTCATCCAGACAATGTGTTTTAACGACCCGTCCTTCTTTCTTGCCCAAGGTTGTCACGCCGTACCACATTGGGCAGACCATCACTTTGCCCACCTTCTTTCCATCTCCGCATTCTTCAAGGGAGGAGGAGAGGCTCCACCGTCTGGACACAAAATGGGAGCTCGCATTCCATCTGCAGCGTACACAGCAGTTCCGGGTGAATAGCCAACTTTTTGTTGGCTACGTGGGTGCCAAAAAAGGTCAGGCTATGCATAAACGGACCGTCTCGCGATGGGTCGTTCTGTTCATCAAAGCATGTTACTCCTTGGCTAAGAAGGAGCCTCCTCTTGGGCAGCGTGCCCATTCAACCAGGGCAACTGCGGCCACTACTGCCTTGGGACGCGACGTTCCCAGCAGGACATTTGTCAGGCAGCTATGTGGGCCTCGCTGCACACATTTACCAAGCATGACTGCCTTGAATGTCAGTTCCGGAGAGACAGCTTCTTTGGCCATTCTGTTCTCCGTGACTTCCTGGTGTAATTTTATTTGCAGACCAACCACCCGGGTGGGTATTGCTGGGGTATCTATTCTATTCTAAGGTAAGGAATCTATCACTAACGAGTCTTTCAGATGCACACGTTACTACTTGTGTAACAATAGATCTGTAAGTTACATTAGTTAGTGATAGATTTCTTACTGCCCCACCCATCCTCCCAGTTCTGCGAACTGATTTCTAGGGTTATGGTCATCCCCTTTTCAGGGCCCTAGTTTCTTGGCACCAGTTGTCACTTTCTTGCATGGCTCAGCGTTTCTGGTGCGGAAAGTCATGTACAGAACTGAGGTCAGCGCGCATGAGTGGTGCCTAAGTAGTCTCCGTGACGTCATATCGGCGCTTACGACTCCAGCAACGTACGCGAGCCGTACGCGAGCCGCAGGACGCCACCTGGCCCATATATCGTTACACAAGTAGTAACTTGTGCTTCAGCACAGCAAATGGAACCTGTTGCCCTGTAGCTACATCTATTATACTAACTCCTCAACCAGCTAATGCGCCTCTATGGCCTGCTGAAACATCTTTTATCCCGATTGATGATGATCAAGCTAGAGGGAATTTATCTCTGAAAACCCCAGAATGGAATGTCTATGTACCCTCTTCACTGGATTCCCTGCTGCAAGCACCTGTAGACTTGCCACCAGATGACGCAGCTGCTTTCTATGCTATCATTGAAAAAAGGCTCATAAACGGTTTAACCTGCCTTTACTAACCAAAGAGATTGACAGCTACCTTTGATTTGAAGGCTACACCAATGAAACAAGTAAGGTCAATGCCAATCATGTATGAAACAAAGGAATTAAAGTTGCGCAAAACCCAGCCACAGTCTCAACAGATTCTTGATAAAAAATATAAAACGCCAGAAACGATCCTAGCTTGCCTGATAGGCCACTCAAAAGCAGACTTTTATTATGCAAGTGGCACAGAGACGATCAAGAAACCTATCTAACCACTGAAAAGCTCCTCCAGAGAGAGAAAGTGGCCTTTTGGAATACTTTGGTAAAAGAGTCTCTGCAACGGAAGCAACCACTATCAGAGTGCAAAGTTCCGTGGCTAGTCTATGCTTTTTCCACAGGCTAATGTGATCAGACCTGATTCCATTGTTAGATGATCTATCTGACGACAAAAAGAATAAAGCTATCACTATTCTAATGGAAGTGGAATGAACATCAGTACCATTATCAAAAGATCTATAAATGTTGAGGCTACAGAATTCAGAAAACTTGCTGGGGCAGCCGTTTTAAGAAGAAAAGGATGGCTACACTGTAAATCATTCACACCAGAGATGCTGAATAACATTTTGTAAATGCCATTTGATTGTGAATCTTTTTGGAAAGCATGTAGACTAGGCACTGCATGATGTAAAAACGTAAAAAGAAACCGCAAGATTGCTAAGAGTCATGCAATAGCGGAGCGCAGCCCTTTCAACCTTGTACAAGGAGAGGACAACCACCCTACATAGGTGGGTATCCACAATACAGATACTAGCCTTTTCATGATCACCACCAACCATATCACCAGCAGTATCCGCTTCAATATAGGCAATCAACAATGGCATATTCCAGAACCACTCCGAGAAGACAAAACACCACCCAGACCAAATCCCAGGACTCTCGAAGAACATGCAGATGAACTACGGTTAACCAGTTGCTCCAATCCCTAAAATGTCAACTTTGTGCCAGAATTTCTTTCTTCCTTTACAAAATGTTGGCTAGGGATTACAATGACCTTTGGGTTCTTGATCTAGTAAAGATGTATTATATTTTGGAGTTTGTGCACAAACATTGAAGAACTCCTCCAACCATAATGCAACATCTATATCTTAACAGAATACAAGAGTATATTTTCTCCATGATTATCAAGGGAGCAATAGAAAATGTCCCCAAATCGATCCCAGCAAAATTCTGTATTCCATTCTTGTTTCATTTAATCATGAAAATGTTAGGAGAACAAAAACCAATCTTAGACTTGTGCCAGCTAAGTGATTTTCTCAAAAAGCAAACCTTCGAAGTGGCCTCATTACAAGACATTCTCTATCTGGTAAGAGAATCGAAAGTTATGGGCCAGGATGTATATTTCCCCATCCCGGTCTACCCCAAGCATGGAAAATACTTTTGTTTTCAAGTGGGAAGTTGCCATTATGAATTCAAGGTACTGACATCTGGACTGAAGTCAACCTCAAGGATATTTACAAAAGGACTGTTACCAGTTGCAGCGCATTTAAGGAAACCTGGTCATCAAATGTTTTCTCAATGATAAAAGCTCCAAAGTGCGATTTGGTCATAAATTCATTTCAAGCATGTCTCAACCTATTAAATAGGTAGAGTCTAGCAGTCTGTGCACAAACTTCTCCAAGCACTCAAACCAAAATCCAGTTTCTAGGAGCGATACTGGATGCAAGGAAAGTAAAAGAATTTCTATTGCAAGAGAGGGTGCACAGATTTCATATTTCATGAGTTATATAATCCAATTCAATGTAGTAAATGTGTTATAGTACATCTTATTGTATTCTTCTGAATCCATTTTGATGACTGCAGATGGGGCCACTGCAAAGAGGAGACCTATATTGCCAATAGGTTTAAATAGAGGAATCCTTTGAAGACGAAATCAAAGTAACACCAGCAAACAAAGTCCTGCTATTGCGGGCAAAGAGAGCCAACACATAGAAGGTATTCATTTCTTGACACAGCCTGCATATTTGATAATGACAACAAACACATCCATGAAGAGCTGGGGGTGCTCATCTTCAGGACTGATGCAAAAAAAACAATTGATGGACAGAATGCAAAACAATGTCTTACATTCAACACAGTAGAGAGATCTTGGCTAAATCCATCGTTTTTTCCTCACCATGCATTCCAGTTTGAACCCAGGCATATGCAAATTAATCTTGACCCTGCACCCAATGTGAACAGTCCACCCCGAACTGCCAGGCCCAGTCCTCCCTGGACTGGAAACAAGCATTCTAGGACCGGTTTCAGGGTCTCACCCTGGAGCCAGGATAGCCTGACTCCAGTGGCCTGGAGAGCACAGGACCCACGTCTGGGCATACCCGTCCCACAAGAGGTGACAAATGCAAAAAACACAATTGATGTACAGAATGCAGAACAATGTCAACCATTCACCCCAGTACAGAGATCTGGGCATAAATCCATTGTTTTTTTACTCCCCATGCATTTTCAGTTTGAACCCAGTCATACAGTCATATCCAAATTAGTCTTGATCTTGCACCCAATTACAGACCTCACCTTATGGGAGGCTGTTAGTGGGAGTGCTTTTAGGTAGTTGGTTACTGCACACGGTCAGAATGACAACTATGTGAAGATAAGAAAAATGATAATTATCATGGTTTAAAGTAACTGCATTTGTTGAAAATACTGGATTATCCAGATTTGTATCATGATAAATGAATTGTGAACTTTTGATTTTTTAGAAAAATATTAAGGCATTGTGTTTTGTTTTTAGATCATCATCAACTTCCCAGCCAACAGTCCCCAGCCCTGACGAAGGTGTGGCCCTTTGGGCCCATACACCGAAACGCGCGTCGGCTTATGTCTCATGAATTACGGCTTATCATGTCACTCTAAATAAAGGGCCGTACAATGAGTTATTGTCTTGAATAAGACTCTGTTCTATGCCACATATTTACCACCTATGTGTGACATACAACAGAATGATGGAAATGTAATGATGAATGTCAGTGGAGTGATAGAATCTTAGGTAGAATTTGTTGGTAGGATTCTGAGAGAATGAGAGTATGAATGAAGTGTGGTTTGTTGCTGGGTAGACGCTTATAGTGAAAATGTATCCTTGTTATGTTTATCTCTTTGTAATTTTTGATGTCTGATTGTGCAATATTATGTGTTATTTATGCTGGTCAAAAAAGTATATGGATGAATAAATAAAAATATATTTTTGGTAACAAAAAAAACCCTCTGCCTTGCATATATCTGGATTGTATATATTTTGTCCAGGTGCAGTGCCAACTCCTAGCTTCTTCACCCCTCATATACCTGGATCCCATTTTTGGGACCATTAGATCAACTGGCGGGGTACGTGCTCTGTTCTTTACTCAGTCTTGCACCCAATGGGAACAGTCCAGCCCGAACTGCCAGGCCAGGTCCTCCCTGGGCTGGAAACAAGCATCCTAGGACCAGTTTCGGAGTTTCACCCCTCATCAGCCAGGATAGAAAGACTCCAGTGGCATGAGAGCACAGGACCCACGTCTGGGCATACCCGTCCCACACGGGGTGACAAATGCAAAAAGAACAATTGATGGACAGAATGCAGAACAATGTCATACATTCACCCTAGTACAGAGATCTGGGCCTATATCCATCGTCTTTTTTTGCTCCCCATGCCATTCTAGTTTGAACCCAGCCATAGGCAAATCAGTCTTGACCGTGCGCCCAATGGGAACAGTCCAACCCGAACTGCCATAAATGGCAAGTGGACTTAAAAAGAAAGACACCTGCATATAAATCTGCTATAGCTTTAAGCAGTTCTCTCATTTCCTCCAAGAGAGAGCTTCATTAGTGTTAGTATGAACGGACAACAATACCACTATGTTTTAAATAAACAAACAGTGAGGTGCAAGATTAGAAAGTCTGTTGAAAGAAGCTTTGAATCTTTAGAAGGGCATAATTCAACATAACATATCATTGTCAATGGAACACTTGTCAGGACAGGACAACAACTGGGCAAATGCCCTCAGCCGCAGTTCCCAAGAATGTCACCTTTGGAATTTGTATTCGTCTCAGGTCGACAAAATCTTCAGTATCTGGGGCAATCCGTATATCAATCTTTTCTCACAAACATAAATTGCAAATGCCAATTCTACTCAAGTAAGCAGCTTTACTAGGGTCTTTGAGAAATTCCCTATTCATACTCATTTCCACTTTTTGTATGTAACACTGAAAGTGCTGTGAAAATAAGAAGGGAGCCTTGTCAAATAATATTGATTGTGCCTGCATGGCCATGAGAGTTTTTGTTTGTGGAACTTTTGCTACTTTGGGAAGTCCAAATTTCACTGCAGGATCTTCTGACCAGAGCCACTAGTCAGCACCCAGACCTAACATCTGTGAAGTTGTCCCGAACACTACAAATGTTCCAAACTGAAAGTACCAGAAGATTGCAGACAAATTTTAGCACAGGCGTGATCTCTTTCCACAACTAAAACTTACTGTGCCAAATGGAAAAGATTCTGTCCTTGGTGTAACTCACAATGATTAAATGCGATATCGGCAGTGCCAAATTAAAACTTGCCCATTCTTTTTTTTAAATATTATAAACTTTATTCGGTCATTACGACCATTAAAGTGCAAGTGCTTACAATACAATGATCCGACATTATACATAAAATAGAACATCATTAAATAGTTCACCACTTAAAAAAAAATAGATCATCACTGATGGAATAAAAACAATTTTTTAAAAGATAAAATCTATTCATATTTGTAAAACATGTACCATATTAAAAAGGGAATCCACACAATGTCAGAATTTGATAGTTTTACAGATTGTAACATTACATGGCTGTTACAAAGCATGGAATATCGATTTTAGGACAGTCCTAGGCAGAAGACTATCACATCTTGCACACATACCTTCTGATAATCCACACGAGAAGCCAAAACTCTGAGTCTTTCCTCATACATGCAGTACTGATCTGAAGCCATTGGTCTTCCTCCCAAGCTCATTTCGCCTTGATTATTGCTGCCTTATAATTTCTCCTTTCTTCTCTTATTGCTGCCAAAATGTTTGCCCTAATGATGAGTTAATTTCGATTTTATGGCCCTGCACTCCTCGTTGAATCAAGTGGAGCCTGCTCTGACAGGTTTGGGCTTGCCCTTGGGCCAAATGGGCATGGTAAAATAGGACGTCAGTTGTTTGAAAAAGCTGAGTAGCACTCTGTGATCTTGGAAAGCCCATCCTACTGCTAAAGTAAACTTCCCAACTCACTGTAACTATCCAATAGTTCAATCGTTATATTTTCGCTGTGTCATTTGCGACTTGCTCCCATTTAATTTGCCTGTTGTTATTTGAGGGGTAAATCTCCCTAGTTATGAGTTGTATACTAGGGGTAGTGGGAGCTAATGCCCACAATGAAGACATTTTGAGCTCAGGAGCGTTATGGTCACTATTAATGGTCGTTCCAACCACCATATCCAACACCCCAGGCCACAATTTGACATCTAATAAGAGATAGTCAATGCGACTAGTACTAACTGTCCAATTGTAGCTATGCGCCCCCTTCCTATCTGACCTTGTCCACCCATTTGCTGCTCTGAGCCCATATTCAAGCATTAAAGCATGGAGCTGCAACTCTGTACATTTACATTTTTTAATGGGTGGTAGATCAAGCACAGGTACCCACCATAACTCATCAAGCTTGCCCCACAGTCCGTTATATCCTGTACGTCTAGAGGTTCGTAGGTGACAGGACTCCCTCCCCTCCAGACAACCTTCTAGCAGTTGTATCATAGTTGTCCTGCAGCCAGCTTTAGAGCCTCGGGCATTGACATTAAAAAGATCTAGTCCTACACCATTCTTGCCCCTAATGTGGATGGCTAAAATATCCGGGCATTGAATATTGATTTCACGTAGAGTTAATTGGAGATCTATTTTGACCCAGATCACTAGCCCCCACCCCAAAAAGCAGGCAAACCTTGCTTTCTGTTAAGTGCTGGGCTACAAAAGGTTACATACTCTCGTTTAAACACTGGAGTGGTCGAAGTTTCTTGTAAAATACATATATCATATTGTTCTATTTATTGGATCCAGTCCACAAGTACCATTTTGGACCTCACTCCAGCTATATTCCAGGATACCACCCTAAGCTTTGTTGTGGAACCTCCTGTTGACGAACATAAGGGGTATTCTCCAGTATTAGGGGTGGTTTTCATAGATTCACATGCTTGAATATTCCCCGTCGTCGAAGTGGGAGTCCCACGGTACATAAATAGCAGTAATATATATGCATGCATACATGAGAGATATCATAAATTAAATATACATACATATAATGCAATAGAAATGTAAACTTGAAAAAGTACCATAGAACAGAGTAGGCCCAATGAAAAGCCCATGGGAGAATTCACTTTAGTAACATATTAGAGTCATTATGTGTTGGTCCACATTCCAGCCAATCAGGCTGTAGCCTCCTCTAGAACCTTCTCCTCAGAAGCCCAAGTCCTCAGATTTTCTACCGCACGTCGTGTGAAGTGAGTCTCCCTGAGCTCTGCTCAGTTTTTTCCCGTTTCTAGCTGTTTTTCTTCAGGAATGTCTTCTACTAAGAAAACTTTGTTCAAGGCTTGTCCATCCTGTGGTAAATTGCGCCTTTTTCATGAGGACCCTCACAGTAAGTGTATTTTCTGTCTTTACCCGGACCACATTGCCTCTACCTGCAAGTTCTGTCGCACTTTTCCCCCTAAAACATTGAGGGATAGAGAGGCCCGTCTCCTTCTGTGGCTACAGAAGTTGAAAACATCTGAGAATATGGTTTCTGATGCTGAGAGTATGTCATCTGGATTTTCAAAATCCTCTCAGAAGCGTGGGTCTGAGACTGAAGTTCCCTCTCCTTTTCTTAAAAAGAGTAAAATGTTGGGTTCTTTCAAAGATGTCTCCCCACAAGACTTGCTTCAGGGCGCGCCTACTGGACCTGGCTCTCTGGCGTCTAGACCCAAGACTATGCCCTCTTCTTCAAAAACGGGCACTAGCTCGTCGACGGGCTCGTCGACGCGTCCGTCGCCGTCTTCAGCGACTACAAAGTCAGTTGTGGCAGTTTCAACGTCGACGACCACTTCTTCCCTGTCAACCAGCTCTGCAACGACGACGACCATCTCGTCGACGAGCAGCCAAGAGGTGAGACCCATCTTGTCTATTATTATGATCTCGTCGATCAAACCGTCGACGAAGAAATCATCGTCGACGCGCCTTCCGTCGACGGTTACTCCGTCGACGAAGACCAAGCCATCGTCGTCCACGCCTGCTCAGACAACCGGATCTTCCTCGTCGACGACTGCTCCGTCAACGATAACATCTTCGTCGACTGTGACCACCCCGTCGACGACTACTCCGTCGACGGCTGCTATCTCATCGTCAAAAGCTTCATCGTCGACGGCGAAGAATGCAACCTCGTCGACGGCCTCGTCGACGACCAAAAAATCTTCGTCTACCAAGAGTAAGCTGCTAATTCATACGCCGGTTTCTGCGGCGACGACGCAAGAATAACCGAAGGGTGCTAAGACTTTGGAATTCTCGTCGACGGGCTCGTTGACGACGCACCAACCCCTACAGACTACTACCACCTTCAAAGTGGTTACTGCTTCGTCTCTCAAGACTGTACCACTCATTCAGTTAAGTCCAGTAAGGAGTGGATCTCAGCCTCCGGAAAAATTGTTTCAGTCTGGAGAGGAGGAGTCCGAAAATGATTCTGAAATGGATCAAACTTATGAACCAGCATCCAGTCCTTCTGAATTACACATTAAGTGTCAAGAGTACAGTGACGAGGATGAGGATGAGGATGTGGATAATAACATCGAAGATGGGAATGTACTTTTTCCAATCGATAGGGCACAACCGACTACTTACGAACAGGTTACACAAATTCCTCTGTCATTGGTGCAAAACCTGCAACATATGCTGGACGACTACAATCGTAGGTTTCCACCGTCGTTGCCTCCTTCTCCGGCACCTCAAGTGCACCGGTCTCAGTCTCCAGCGCCTCGACCTCCGTCTCCAGCTCCTCGACCTCCGTCTCCAGCACCTCGAGCTCAGTCTCCAGCACCTCGGACTCAAGCTCCGGCGCCTGTCGCGCCTACGTCTCCTTTGGGTGCTTGCCCTGATACTGATAATGAGAATCAAACTCCTCATAACACTGGGGATAACGACACTGATGATGACATGCAGGATTGGGACAATTATAGGGCACAGACACCCTCTACTCCACCGGCATCACCAAGAGCTTCGCCGCCAGTGGATATCGCGAGTTTCCATAACCTTATGGTTCGTGCTGCGAAAAGGTTCCACTTAACAATCGAGGCGCAACAAACGGAATGTTTTTTGTATGATTTTAAGAACTTACCTCAACGGCAAACGCATACCATCCCTATCATAGACCACATATGGGAAGAAGGTCTAAAGTTGATGTAACATCCTAATTCCATACCAGCCGTTCTACCCAGATTGGACAAAAAATATAAAGCGCCACCTACTTCTCCGGCCTGTTTGGTTTCGCAACCTAAGGCAGATTCTGTTATCACTCAGGCGGCGCAAAAAAATCTCGAAATCCGGCCATACCTCTGACATCTCCGCCTGATCAAGATGGCCGTAAATTAGACTCAATTGGCAAAAAATTTACCACTATGGCAGCGACAACTGTGAGAGCATCCAACGCCTTAGCCATTCTAGGTCGCTACGACCTTCAAATGTGGTCTGAGATCGCCGGTCTTATCACTCAAATGCCCGACTCCATCCGGGATGAAGCGCAGGCCATCATTCTCGAAGGAGAAAAGATTTCAGCAGAAATAATCGACTGTGCCGTCGATATATCCTCCACTGGTTTCCGGCAACTAGCGGGTGCTGCAGTCTTGCGCCGTCAAGGCTGGCTAAAATCAACCACCTTCCGTCCAGAGGTCCAGTCCAGAGTGTTAGATTTACCTTACGACAGTGAATCTTTATTCGGTAAGCATGTTGATGATGCTTTGGAACTTATAAAGAAGGACACAGATACAGCAAAGTCCTTGACAACTCTACAATATCGGAAAAGCCCATTTCGTGGGGCACGCGGTAGAGAAGGAGGAACCTCTACTTTTCGTGGTACAGGCCAATATCGAGCATACAATTACAATGATAACAGACAAAGGGGCTCCTATCAGTCCCAAGGTCGCTCATCCACCTCCAGACCTTACCAGCGTAAGTCCAATTACAGAGGTGGTGCGAACACCAACAAAAAACAGTGAGACGACTGTGCATCTTGGAGGTCGAATCTCGAAGTTCTTCTGCAATTGGTCGCACATTACCAACGACCAATGGGTCTTGGACGTTGTTTTAAAAGGACATACCCTGGAATTCACGAAATTCCCCCCCACTCGTCCACCTTCGGGTCCACCTTCTCCCCATTTCAAGGAACTGTTGGCCCAGGTACAGCTCATGATCAGGAAAGGAGCCATAGAATTGGTACCACAAGGTCAACGTGGCAGGGGGTTTTACTCCCGTTTCTTTCTAGTAAAGAAAAAATCAGGAGAGTGGCGCCCCATCTTAGATTTGAGAGCTCTAAACAAGTTCATCGCATCAAAGACTTTTCAGATGCTAACCCTACTTCAAATCTTGAATTTCCTCATTCCAGGAGAGTACTTTTCAACGATAGACCTTCAAGATGCATATTTCCATGTACCTATTCATCCCAGGCAAAGGAAATATCTCCGTTTTACAGTCGGCCAATTTCATTATCAATTCAAGGTCCTGCCATTCGGCCTTCGTTCAGCACCGAGGGTATTTACCAAGATTCTAGCCCCGGTGGCTGCCTACCTGCGTTTACAGGGCATCCAGTTCTATCCGTATCTGGACTACTGCCTGGTAAAGGCCAGGACTTTTCAATTAACGGAACAGCACACTCAAGTCTGCATATCCCTGTTCGAAACGTTGGGGTTCTCCATCAATTGCCTAAAGTCACACTTTCAACCATCTCAACAGCGAGTTTTTCTAGGAGCCTCGCTCGATTCTCGGCTGGGACAAGTGTTCGTTTCACAGGAGAGACAAAACCGAATGATACAGAAAGTACAGTTCCTGCAGTCAAGACAGTACGTTTCTGTCCGGATGTACAAATCATTCCTCGGCATGGCTTCTTCGTGCATTCAACTGATTCCCAACTGCAGATTGCACATGAGAGTCCTACAAGAGGAACTAGACGGGCTGTGGAAGCAGGTATCGGGGTCGTTCGAAGACAAGATCCATCTAACGCCCCGCATTCAAAAAGCTTTGGAGTGGTGGGCTCATCCTCCAAACATAGCGACAGGTCGTTCATTCAAAGACGAACCACCAACACTTACACTGACAACAGACGCTTCCCTGGAAGGTTGGGGGGCACATCTCGACGGCATGTCCGTGAAGGGAAAATGGACGGCGTCTCAGCGCACTTGGCACATAAATCGCTTAGAACTACTGGCGATTTTCTTGGCCTTGAAGTCTTTCCGGAGAGTAGTGCAGGGACAAACATTGCTGGTGAAGACGGACAACACCACCAGCATGCACTACATCAACAAACAGGGCGGCATAAGGTCTCTCGTGCTGTCACAACTGGCACAGGAAATATGGGATTGGGCTATCCAACAACAAATACATCTCACAGCTGTCCATGTGCCAGGCGTGGCCAATGTTCTGGCGGTCTGGCTCAGCAGAGCCCTCTCGGACAACCACGAATGGGAAATCAACCAACCAACGTTGGATTTCGTCTTCCGACAGTGGGGCCGACCACAGTTGGAACTCTTTGCAACTGTTTTCAACAAGAAGTGTCAACGGTTTGCGAGCCGACATCCACACAAGGAGTCGAGCGGGAATGCCTTTTCAATAGACTGGTCGAACGACTTCATCTATGCATTCCCTCCACTGCCGCTCATTCCTCGTCTGTTACACAGAATGAGGTTCCAACCGTGTCGGATAATCCTGATCGCACCCAAGTGGCTGAGACGTCCTTGGTTTTCAGATCTTCTTCTGTTCTCTCTGACAAATCCGATACAATTGCATCCTCTGCCACATCTTCTCACGATGCAGCAAGGTCAAATATGCCATCCGGACTCAGCATACCTCCAACTTCATGCTTGGAACCTAAGTACAATGAATTTGCACACATGAATATCGACAAGGATTGTAGGGCGGTGCTAGCAAGTGCTCGCGCTCCATCTACCATCAAAACTTACCAGTTGAAGTGGAAGCGTTTCTGTGCTTGGTGTTCCACTAAATCCCTGTATCCCATGTGTGCTCAGCCAGAACAAATCTTGCCGTTCTTTTTGTCACTAGCAAGATCAGGATTATCACACTCCACTCTAAAGGTTTTTCTAGCTGCAATTTCTCGTTTTCGCCATGATGGCGTAACATCTTTGTACTCCTCCAGAATAATCAGACAATTCTTCAAGGGCCTTTTTCGGATGTTCCCACCAATCCGTCGGCCCCCACCTTCTTGGCGACTGAACTTAGTTTTGTCTCAACTACTTTTGCCTCCATTCGAGCCCATCCATTCTTCCAATCTAAAATTCCTCACTTGGAAAGTGGCTCTTTTGCTTGCTCTGACCTTATCCAGGCGCGTCAGCGACATCTAAGCCTTTACTATACAGCCACCGTTTCTACAGTTCTCCAACGAGGCTGTTACTTTGAGAACAAATCCCAGTTTTATTCCTAAGGTTCCCAGTGACTTCCATCTCAATGAACCAATTGTCCTTAAGACTTTCTTCCCTGCACCTCAATCTGCAGCGGAACACTCTTTGCACACTCTGGATGTGAAGCGCTGCCTCAAATTTTACATTCAACGCACAGCTACATTTAGAAAGACTGATCAATTATTTGTAGCATATGGCCCAGTATGCAAAGGACAGTCTGTAACCAAACAGACTATATCACCAGATGGATATCGTCTGCCATATCCTACTGTCATCAACGGGCTGGCAAGCCCCTTCCTGCTCCGGCTCGAGCTCATTCCACAAGAGCTGTGTCGACTTACTCGCTCCCGGTGCACATTCGAGCCCTGAATGATCTGTCCACCTTCAGACGTACAATCAAAACTTTTTTGTTTCCCGTTTCCGAGTAGTCGCCATCTTCTTCTTTTTCCTTTTGTGTGTTATGTTATAGTACCTGTCTAGCGCCAGGACGCCCCTTGGCTAGGGCATCTGTGCGCTATAAAAATATAATTAACATAACATAACATTCTGCTGCCCTCTTTGCGGGGGTACCTCTGAGACACATCTGCAGAGCTGCTACTTGGTCTAGCAGCCATACTTTTACGAAGCACTACTGCCTGCAATCAACAGATGCCGCGGATGCGGCAGTGGGTCAAGCGGTGCTGCAGAATCTTTTCCGATAAAGGTGAGCCTCTCTTGCTACCCGCCTCCAGTCATAAAGGTTTTGTCATGATTTGGTTTTTATTGCTTATTAAGTGATATGTTTTGCCAAGACTTAATTTGTATATTCCTTTATGACTAATGTATGATTTACTGCTTTCTATTCTTATTCAAGCATGTGAATCTATGAAAGACACCCCTAATACTGGAGAAGAACAAAAGTTACTTACCTGTAAACTGTGGTTCTCCAGTATTGGTGTCTTTCATAGATTCACATGCGACCCTCCCATCCTCCCCTCAGAGGCTCTCTTCTCCTCAAGCATTTATACTTGTGCTACGAAAATCTGAGGACTTGGGCTTCTGAGGAGAAGGGTCTAGAGGAGGCTACAGCCTGATTGGCTGGAATGTGGACCAACACATAATGACTCTAATATGTTACTAAAGTGAATTCTCCCTTGGGCTTTTCAATGGGCCTATTCTGTTCTATGGTACTTTTTCAAGTTTACATTTCTATTGCATTATATGTATGTATATTTTATTTATGATACCTCATGTATACATGCATATATATTACTGCTATTTATGTACCGTGGGACTCCCACTTCGACGACGGGGAATATTCAAGCATGTGAATCTATGAAAGACACCAATACTGGAGAACCACAGTTTACAGGTAAGTAACTTTTGTTCTTCCGTTTCGAGTCACAACTTGGACGCGAGTCTGGGGCAATCTTATGTGGCCCGGTCGCACATCAAGCACCATCATTTCGAAGTCTTTGCACTCGGAGTCAGGTAAGGCGAAGCACAAAAAGTCTAAGAAGAGTCGCTGCTCTTCGTCCTCCCCTTACCGGTCGCGGGACGGGGCTGAGGGGGCAGGAGGCAACGCCCCTGCAGCTCCAATGGAGCCTGAGCAGTTACTGTTGACTTACCCACCTTTCCCGGGTATATCTGTGACTCCGGCCTTATTGCAAGAGTTTGTGTCTGCAAGGGCACGTATCTTCGGCACACCTGCGTGCCCCACTGTTCCGCATTCTTCGACGTCGCTGGCTCCAGCCCCACGGTTGTCGACGCCCAGAGGCCTCCATGGCTCCGGCCGTGGCTCCCCGTTCTTGCCCGTGGACCCCATACGACCCCCACCAACATAGACGACGCCGGCGGCGATACGCCGGTGTCGACTTCCTTGCCGACGTCGGCACGGTGCCGGAGGAGTCAATCAATCAATCACATAATTTGTAAAGTGCACTACATACCTAGGAAGGTTTCAATGGGCTGGGAGGGTGCGGGGTGCGGGGGGTGGGGAGGGCAGCTATCACTGGTCGAAGAGCCAGGTCTTGAGTTGTCTCCTGAAGGTCAGCAGGTCTTCGGTTTGGCGCGGAGGAGTGTCTCTCGAAGCCAATCGGGGATTTTTACCCTTTCATTCACCCACGTCCTCGTCCACTTGTGGAAGAAGGTGAGGACTGGGAAGGGTTTGAAGACCCTCTCGTGGCACAGTGCGAGTCTGTCTCCGAATGGAATGAGGATGCGGAGGCCGGTGGCCCAGATTATACTTCAGCGCCCTGTTCACTATTTCCTTCTGCTACTATGGAGGAGAGTGATACCTTTTCAATGGTGCTGCGTAGGGCGGCTGAGGCTCTTAACCTCGAGCTCCCTACAGTGGCTGTGAGGACCAACCTACTGACAGAAGTGCTTCGGCCAGCTTCTTCTACAGAACCGCTGTTGCCGTTTAATGATGCACTCACTGATGTGCTTCTGGGAGTCCAGGCCCAAGACAGGGGTTCCTCTAGACAAGAGTGTGGGCCTACGCCATCGCCTGGCCCCGGGCGACCCCTCCTTCCTCACCCAGCACCCTACACCTGAGAGTTTGGTGGTTCAAGCCACAACATCCCCAAGCGCATTCCCATCTGCTCCGCCAGACAAGGAATCCTAGAAACTGGAGCAGTTTGGGAAGAAGATATATTCTTCCGCAAGAGACACTGCCTGTCTCTTGGGCCGCTATTCCCATTCTGTATGGGACGCGGTTGCGCAGGTGCTGCCTCAGTGTCTGGAGGCGGCCCGGACAGTTCTCCTCTGCGCTATTACGGAGGGGAGAGATGCGGCTAAGTTCACGATACATTGTGGTCTTGATACCTCTGATTCGCTGGGTAGGCCCGCCAGACGACAGTGGGTGGCAGGATTAGTCATCATCTCCCCCACTGGCGCACCATTACATCAGACAGGTGGGTTCTGGAAATAGTTCGAAGGGGCTGCCCCCACCCCTACGAGCCTACCATCTCCCCCCCCCGCCATGCCACTGAAGTTCCACCGCATGTCCGGGGATCATTTGGCACTTCTCCAGCAGGAAGTTACGGCCCTCTTGGCCAAGGGGGCCATCGAGCGCGTTCCGACGCCACAAGTAGATCGTGGTTGTTACTCCCACTACTTCTTTGTTTCGAAGAAGGGCTAGGGTCTATGTTCCATCTTAGACCTTCGGAATGTAAATCGCTTCCTCTGGAAGGAGCAGTTCAAGATGCTCACTCTGGCTCAGGTCTTGTCTGCTCCCGACCAACAAGACTGGATGGTGGCACTGGACCTACAGGGCGCTTATTTTCATATTCCAGTCCTGCCGGACCATCAGCGTTACCTGTGATTCACGGTGGGCCAGGAGCATTTTCAGTTCATTTCATGTCCAGATCTCGGAGGGCACTGCTTAGCAATTGCATTGGTGGCTCACGAATCAATATCGGGTCAGCGGCAGACCCCTCTCCCTTTCCCAACCGGAGCACACAGTGGTGACGGATGCGTCCCTCCTAGGATGGGGTGGCCACATGGGAGAGGCGGAGATCAGAGGCCTCTGGTCTCCGGCGGAGTCCTGGCTCCAGATCAACCTACTAGAGCTTTGGGCGATCCTTCTTGCACTGTAGGCATTCCTTCCCTCTGTCAGGGGGTAGATGATGCAGGTGTTCACGGACACCACCACCGCCATGTGGTATTGCAACAAACCGGGCGGGTGGGGTCGTGGACCCTATGTCTGGAGGCTCTGCGCCTCTGGACATTGCAGCAACGTCACAGCATTTCCTTGACGGTTCAACACCTGGCAGGTTCTTTGAACGCCAGGGCGGACGCACTCAGCCACCAGTGTTTGATGGATCACGAATGGTGTCTTCACTTGGAGGTGGCGCAAGGTCTCTTTCAACAGTAGGGAGAGCCTTGGTTAGATCTATTCGCCACAGACAGGAAAGCGCAATGTCCTCAGATCTGCGAGTTGGAATTTCCAAGGCGGCACTCGCTCAGCTATGCTTTTCGTCGCGAGTGGAGCTGCTGTCTGTTGTACGCCTTCCCAGCTATACCTCTTCTACCCAGAGTGCTGAAGAAAATCAGGCGCGACCGGGCCCAAGTCATCCTTGTGGCTCCGGACTGGGCTTGAAGAGTTTGGTATCCCGAGCTACTCAGTATGAGCCTGGATCCCCCGATCCGACTGCCTCTGCGGGAGGATCTTCTGTCGCAGCAACAGGGGGACGGTTCTCCACCGAACCGGTCCAGCCTCCACCTACATGCGTGGAGATTGAGCGGCGACAGTTGATTCCATTTGACTTGCCTCCCAAAGTCTGTGATGTCATTCTGGCAGCCAGGCGTCCCTCCACTAAATCGGTATTTGCCTGCCAGTGGAACAAATTTCTGGCATGGTGCACAGCCAAAGCTGTGGATCCCCTTTTTGTCCCTCTTTCGGAGGTCCTTTTGTTTTTTCTTTCTCTGGCTCGGCACAGCTCTGCTCTGGGCACTATCAAGGGCTTTCTTTCAGCCATTTCAGCCTTTCTGAGACTTCCAGATTAGCCTTCTCTTTTCAAGTCCCCTGTTGTACAGAGATTCGTAAACGGCTTTACTCATATGTTCCCTCCTGTTCCTTTCATAATGCCTCAGTGGGACTTGAATCTTGTTTTAACTTATCTCCGTTGCACTCCCTTTGAGCCGCTTCACAATTGTCCTTCACGTCTTCTGACTTTAAAAGCTGCCTTCGTGGTGGCTATCACCTCTGCCAGGAAAATGAATGAGATTCAGGCTCTTTCTTGAAAGCCTCCTTTTCTGTTGGTTCATCCGGACAAGGCCGTGCTTCGGACTCCTGCTTCCTTCTTGCCCAAGGTTGTCACTGCCTTCCACAAAGGCAGACTATCACCATGCCCACTTTCTTTCCGCCTCCGCACCCTTCCAGAGAGGAAGAGAGGCTCCACCGTCTAGAGCCAAAACGTGCGCTCTCCTTTTACTTGAATCGCACACAAGCATTCTGTGTGGATGACCAGCTCTTTGTTGGCTATGCAGGCGCCAAGAAAGGCCAGGCTGTGCTGAGAGCACCGCCCGCCACAATGTTAAGAATGCATGATGCGCCCGCCACTGTGGCGGGCGCATCATAATGTCCAGTGCAGGACCGCCACTCAGCTCGCGGGCGGTCCCGTTTTCCGCAAGGATGGCGGGCGGACAATGTCCGCCCCCCATCCTAATGGGGGCTAAGTCTTTGTACTTGCTGGGTTTAACAACAGTGCGTCCAAATCGGCTTGTACTACTTTCTTCCATCACAGAATCGTCCACAGGATCCTGTTCTTCATCAGACTGGCTGGTACTACCCGCACTAGGTGGATCTACAGAATCACTATTCCGTATGTCTAGGTTTTCACCTATCGATTCAATTAGATCCTGGTTGGGAAGGACGTGGGCTTCTTTTGTTTGGGAATGCCCAAGTGTTCTGGTCTCTTCTCCCTACATCCAAGACTCTTTGTCAAGAAACCAGTCAAAGATAACCTTCTTACTAGCGACCCCACGTACGTCATTCTGTGCTTGTCTGGCAACACCTTGATAAGGAACACTTCCACTCCTTCCAACACCAGTTCTCTCGCAGGCAGAAAGTGCAGAAGCATGCCACACTACCATCGCTGAGGGGGGCAGAATTACAAAAGATTTTTCTACAACTAACGATTGTGAAAATCTGTTCTGTCCTTTTTCAATGAGTCCACTTCTTTTCACCCTCACTGTGTCTCCCTCTTTGAGATGAAGTGGTTTACACCAATTTGTAGTATCAAATCGCCTCTTGCATGCACTTTGTTCCTTCTGGACATTCTTCCTCACCAACTCCGCAGACTACTCAGCTTTCCTTGCTGTCTTAAGCCAACCAACGTTGTCTTTGGATAAAGGCGTCCTACCTCTCATCAATTCAAAGGGGCTGAAGTATGTACTCTCCCCTGGTGTTATTCTGTCCCATTATGTCTATGCCTACTCTTTCCCATGGCATGCCAGGGCAGGACTAAGGTTGCAATTGTGTATGTAGTGTCACCTGAGATTCGTCTGAATTTTCACATTGGACACAGTCAAAAAAAAAAAAGAAAAAAGGACACAGTCCTTGAACTTTCTTTTAATTTCCAAGATGCAGCCTGGCCACCAGTACCAACATTTAATTCTGTGTTTTGTTTTGTTGATCCCTAGGTGTCCTTCATAACAAATCTCCAGGATTCTGCCTCTTAGTCTCAGAGGGTATTACCTTACCTTGTCTCAAAATGAGCCCCCTTCCACTGACAATTCACTTCTGAGTTTCCAGTATGGTCTCAATTCTTTTTTTTTACATGTTTCTTGCTAGGCCAACCATCAATAAAGAGTTTATTTACTTCCTGTAGAATCTCGTCCTGTTCATATTCACTCAGCCATACATCTCTGTGAATGCTGGGGAACTCCTCACTGATGCTGGCCACACAAAATTATTCCTCCTTGCTTCCTACATCACTGCAATCAGGTATGGGTAATCGGCTTAGAAAATCTGTGACCACATTCCTTGCACTAGGCAGGTACTGCAGATCGTAATTGTAGTCCAATAACCTAACAGACAAGTGTGCCGGTCAGGGTGAGGCATTATACAACCCTTTAACTGTGAGAACCTTAGTAAGCGGTTTGTGGTCACATCGTAAAGTAACTCTTTCCCCAAATATACTGGCGGAAGTGCTCCATGCCCCACACACAAGCTAATGCCTCGCGCTCAATAACCGAGTATCTTTCCTCGGTGGGGGTGAGCGAACGGGAAGCAAAAGCAATGGTTACTTCTTCGACAGTTACACCGGGTTGTGGAAGGAACGCTCCTATTCCCCTGCCGCTAGCATCTGTAGTGACCACACTGTTGAGACTCGGGTGGAAACCTTGCAGGGGTGGTGCATTGCACATTTCCTGTTTGAGTGCCATAAACGCCCTATTGCAACACTGTGACCATTCAAACTTATTCTTAGATTTCGGTAATTGTCTAATGTCATATGTCTTTTTTGAAAAAAATTCCTACGAACTCTGAATAGAACTCCACCAGGCCTAAGCAGGCTCTCCGTTACTCCTTGTTCTGTGGCACAGGTGCGTCCCTAATGCCATTAAGTAACTCCTTCTTTGGTTTTATGCCCTCTGGCGTGATTTCATGCCCCAAGTATGTGACTTTCTTCTCTGCAAACCTGCATTTAGCATACTCCTCAGTCATTCCACATTTTGGTACTGTATTAAGTACTTGTGTTAACCTTTGTTCATGGTCTGCTTGGTTTTTCCCCATTACTAGAATGTCATCTTGGAAGATGAGCACATTTTTGACACCTTTAAAAATTCCATGCATACGTCTTTTGAACCATGCCGCAGCCGATGCCAACCCAAAAGGTACTCTCTAGAACCTATAACACCCGAATAGTGATATGAAGGTGGTGAGGCACCTGGTGTCTGGGTTTAGGGGAAACTAGTTGTACACTACGGTCAGGTCAATAGTGGACAATACCTTCATGTCTTTGGCGAGGGAAAGCATTTCATTTATTTAAGAGAGAGGGTACTGGTCTACCAGAATACTTTTTTTTAAGGTTGCGTCTATGCATAATATCAACTTGCCATTGGGCTTGTGGGCCACAACCAAGGGAGCTACCCACTCAGATGATTCCCTAGGTTCAATGATGCCTGCATCGAGTAGGACACCTAGTTGTGCCTTGACCTCCTCTCTTGGAGTGAACATAATGTGTATTGCTTTGTGTATGCTTGGAACAGCGTTTTCTTTTAGCTGAATTTTATGTTGAAACCCTTTCAACTTACCGATGGTGCCGTTGAAGACTTTGGGGAACCTGCTTGCAATGGTAGACCCAAGTCCTTTATCATATTGTGTCAATACCAAGGGTTCCAAACTGTTGGCATGAAGTGTTATCCCCAATGTGCCTTGGTCTTTCCATCCCAGCAGTGAGGGGCCAGTGGCAGAGATGTATAGTTTACTGGTGCTTTCTATGTCCTTAAATACAAATTTTAATTTCCTGTAACCCACTAGTTCTATGGGCTCCCCAGTAAATGTTTTTAGTGTGATATCAGAAGATTCCTGGACTAGTCATAGTGTATTCTGCAATTTCGCCCTCCATACATCTCTGTTGATAATGGAATAGGGTGAGCCTGAATCCGCAACAGTTTCAATGCTCACTCCTCTTATGGCAACCATACACATAGGTTTCTTCTTCTTACCTTACTCGTTAACATTGGTCTCAGATGCCTCGATCGCATTAAGCACCCACAAGTTGTAATCTGACTCGTCAGTTGAATCCAACTCCTATTCAGTGTTCCCCTCAACCAACTTGACTCTTGCATTCATTTTTCTGTGACACTCTTTCTGAAAATGCCCCACAATGCCACATTTAGTAAATTTGCTGTTGCCTGCAGGACATTTCCAGTCTTTGGCTAGATGTCTGTGACTCCCACAGTGATAACATTTCGTTTGTGCAAAGTCTTAAACTACCCCTTTATGATCATACTCCACACTGTCTTTGCTTTTACTCTTACTTTGAACCTGGTGCCTTATCTTGTTTCCACTTATTTTAGCCACTGCGTTCGGTTCTTCTGCCTTTGTTTTGCTCTCATTAAGTAGTGCTTTAGCACATCTTCCCGTCATTTCTCCTAGTTTTACTATTTCAATTACGTCATTTAGGGGGTTTTAACCTTTGGCCCACAACGCATCCTGAATGTTAGGGTCAGCTGCACACATGACGATCTGGTCTCTTATGAAGTAGTCATGCAGGTTACCAAATTTTCATGTAAGTGCTACATTTTTAAGTACAGAAACGTAATCCTCTATACTCTCATTTTCAAAAGTCATCAAGTCTTAACGCGCTGTGCACACTCACAGCCTGACCTTACTTTTTGTCTCGTTGTATTCGGCATAGAGCAGACGTGCTCCTCCCTCCGATTTTCTTTTCTCAGGCGTGGACTTCCCCGTGGGTCACAGCTCCATAGGCAGCGCTAACTTATCGCTTCTTTTCACAAAATTACTAGTGGTTCCCTGAAGGCTGCTGTGCCGTTGTTGGGTTCCAAGTCTCTTTGAAGTATTCACAAGAAATGTTCCTCTTTTGCGTGGAATCCTCAGTGTGTTGTTCTGCTCACTGCGTCACCATAAATGTTAAGAAGCCCCATAAGCATTGTTGAGTCACATTAACTTTATTCAGCAGGAAATGTACAACCCACCATCAGGACTGGAGGGGTCTGTGTCAGCTGCAGGTCAGGGCAAAAGTAAACTCAATGGTGTAATTATCAGCTGGCATTCTAGAATGCCAGCTGATTACATAACGATGCCAGCGCGAGGGTAGGGGAAGCGCAAGGAGAGGGACGGAAGCTTAGGGGGGACAAGCGAAAGGGAAAGTGTGTATTACAGTGCAACACAACATACGTTTCTTTTAAGCCGCTTAAGGTGATCATGACAGGGTATCCCAGGATCGCGGTTTGTGTCGGACATGTTTTTTTGTCAACCTCAGATGAAGACTCTGCGCGAGCATTGAGCGTCTCAGCAGGTACTAAACACACTGTTCAACTGGAAGTTTTTAATACCAATACTATCCCAGATCAAAGACGAAGATGATTCAACATATGTATCTATGAAAGCTATCAATACTTGGTAACTAGCATACAGGTAGGTGACTTTTTCTTCCCTAAGGATCAGTGTACGTTTACATACTTGGCCTTGGAATTCCCTATTATGTTAAGTAATTGCTGAAGTGGCTTGCCCAGCCTTCTTTTTAAAGCAAATGGGGGTGGGGTCTCACACTACTCACACACCGGCGGTGTCGCCCCTAAGGACTCTGGTCAATGTAGTAACGTGTTTGCGATGCATCATCTTTCGATCTTCTGCTATCTTCGCTGTCTTCGCCATCCCTGGACACGTGTTTCGGGGTATCACCCCTCGTCAGCAGGGATAGGCCGTGTTCTGGGGTTGCCGATGGCTGCCAAATATCTGCCGGGTCAAGTACCACACAGGCGCATAGGTGCGGGATCCCAGGCTCGTCAGCCAACTGCTCTTTTTAAAGCAATTGTGCTGTGAATGTAACAGAAGCAAGGTTTACACTCTTTTAAAGCTACTACTGGAATATTAATAAAACGTTACTAAGAAGCCCTTATACTGGTACATACTCATTGTGGAAGTATCTAGATTTTCCATTGCCTTTATTTATTGCATCATGCATTGAGCATACAACTGTGTGCTTGGAGTTCTAACAATACTAAGAAGCGAAAGAAAATGCTATAATGCCTAGGCAACTTGCAACCTACACAGAACTAAAGGAGTCTTTAGTGCCGCACCAGAAGGCAATGTTTATAGTGCTGTAACACTGGGTGCACACTTGTCTCAAATGCAGTCTTCAATTGTGAAACGGTCAAATATCCACAAAGAACGTGCACTGATCCCTTACTAAAATTGCTATGAAACAGCTGGTCTGGAGTCAGAAGAGATGGCATCCGAAGAGATGCTGCTACCTCCTGCTCAGAAGTCTCAATGAAAAAAAGAGACATCTACATAGTTTTTGTGTTTGTTTACTGAGTCACACCCAATGGCTGGAGACACTTGAAAGCTCGACCCTAAGGAGGTTTTGCATGCAAGCAAACTTGTATACCAAGAGTGGCTTTCAAAGGGAGTCACCAATGGTCCACAAAGACGACTATTTCACTTAATCATAAACTAAAGACACTCAGATACCCTTTCTTTATTTTTTAGCTTTTAGTTTTATATGCCGGAGTCATTATCTCGTCAGTAGGCTGGGAGTCGCACATTTATTTACATTAGCATTCTTTACTATTAACATGCCTGAAATGTATTAAGACCTGCACCTTTAGTAGCCAGAGCACTTAAATGGAAAATATTCAGACTCAAGTCAATGATGTAAGAGAATACTTAACTCCACTCTCCCATCTGGAATGCCACATTTCTTCAGATTTCTGCTGTGCGTGGTGTGTGAATGAGCTCTTCTCATTTACTCAGATAAATTCTATTTTTTACAATTATATTTTGACACTCTCTCTTTATTGGTCGTCTTCCTCCCATTAGCCTTTTTACCTTCAAAGATGTGTCTTTGAGCCGTGAATGAGGGAAGATTTTGACTAGCACTTCATGGCCCTATTAGATTTGGGGGTCTCTAGTTGGCACAGGTAGGTACTTGTGACAAATAGAGACCCTTGCCTCTAGTCAGGGTAATGGGGCACAATCCTAAAATATGTCCTGCTCACCCCCTTGGTAGCTTGGCACAAGCAGAAAGGCTTATCTCAGAGGCAGTGTGTAAAGCATTTGTGATCACATACAGTAATCAAGTGACAACACTACAGATGGACGCCACACAGGTTTTAGATCAAAAATAAGTATTCTTTATATAGATTTAACACCAGACCACAAACTGAAGGACTGGGTTATTCTAAGACCCAGCGGTGCCAGGGATAACACCTGAAACCTTCGTGGGTTACCTGTTCCGGCGTACAAATAACAGAGACACGGGACACTTCATTCGGCGTCAAAGATTCGAGGTTTATTTACTGCAGGGAACACAGAAGTCACGTGAAGTACACAGCATGTAAGTTCGCGGAGTCTGATTCAAATTGTATCTGTGGATCGCTCTTCTTATACAGTTTTTGAGCATAGGATAACGTGGTGCACAAAGGATTACAACCTGGTTCCCATCGTAAAGATCATATGGGGTCGCTTTCATGTATTCAGAGCCCGGAACATAATTACAGTAACATTTGGCAGTTCCCAACTGTAAAAGTACATCTTCCCACCATTAGTACATTCCGTTCGGCTGTAAACGAATCAAGGAAGGGACAGAAACAGGTGCAGGGGAAGACGAGGACAGTAACAGATCGAAAAAGGGTGTAAAAGGGGTGGTATCAGGAAACACAAGTTGCAGGCATCAAAGGGGACGTGCCTAATGAATGCACAACTGAGACAATAGACCGGCACGGCAAGATGAGCCTCGAGCGGGGCCATCTGCCTAACAGTGTCATCCCCCTTATCATAAAGACACCCTCAAAGGAACACGTGTCTTCCGCAAGAGTTTGGGAATCCCAGGGTCGCGAAGCGGACAGCGTCCGTTCGCTGGCTACTTGAGGGCAAGAAACAAAATGGATGCCGTATCTAAGATGGAACCCGTGGGTTCAGATGAAGAAACCCACGAAACAAACGAACGGTTTAGGCTAGCACAGCGAAAACGCGTACACCCATTAAACACGTCATTTGCGGTTCATAGATGCCAGACTCGACCATATTCGTGCGAGTCGAAAACACCACTTACAATTGTCACGGAACCTCAGACGCTCCTTTTGCCCTCATGTAGGCAAGCACTAGTCGGAATCATAATCAATCTCGATATTCATCAGACCATCCAGATGCTGCTGCAACATAATTCTGTCCATCAATGCTTCCTTGGTAACAGGCGGCCGTCTTATACACGTTGTAGCACAGAGGCCACATAAGGCAGGACCACACTGCACACAAAGACAACACGTGAACAAAAATGCTACAACAACCCCGATGATCATCAGAATCTTCCAACCCCAAGTCGACATTAGGCCCCAAAACCATCCTAGTAGCGTCCAATCCCCTACGTCCACGTGTATGGACTCGGAGATCTTATGCAACTTCGAGATGGCTTGATAGACAGTCAGAGCGTTGTCTGGAATGAAAATACAACAGCTCGAATGGATCACCTTACATACTCCACCTCGATCTGCTAAGACAACGTCTAAAACCATACGGTTTTGTAACGTCATAAGCCTGTCCACCTGAAGCTCTGCTGTGATATTGCCAAGGGCACTGGCAGTGATATTAGCAGTCGATTCCACCACTCGAGTCAACTGTCTCAGGTTCCTACTATTGACCATAGGTCCCCAAAACGGAAAGAAACCCTTGAAAAAGTCTCCTGCCTCTTGACCGGCAGTGTCCTCTTGGCTAATCACGCCCCTCACAACTCTGGTCTTGTGGTAATCTGCGGCAACCGTAAAGGTTGGTGGCAACAAGTTTGCAATATAACAGGTGCCCGCGAAGTCAAGGGGCAACCACGTATATGCACGGTCGTAACAGACAAAGTACGTACCCTTGGCAGTTAGGAGAACAGGGGAAGAGAGCATTGGTAAAACATACGTTTCAGAGCAAGCACTCTCCCCGAGGTGAGCTCTCGGGCTTCGACCACGGCCTTTCAGACCGAAATTAACAAGGTGGGGTACGATCCATATAGGAGATGAGCTTTTAAGCTGTCTATCGCCCACAAGCACACTATACTCAGCCTCACTCAGATCCCTGTAGGCTCGCACCTCTTCATCTGGGATAAGCGATGAATCATAGATATCCCTATCTAAATCAGCAATCGCTATTGCCAACGACTTATAGTACGGACCGGGACCAAAGTGAGGAGAACGCGGCTCTCGATTGGGGTAAGAATCTAGTGCGCTTCGAAACATTGTTTGGAATGCTCGAGCTGAACCCTGGGAGCTGTAAGGAAGGACCAAGTACGGAATTCCCTTATCGGTGGTATGTGGCATTAACCCACACACCCAACAGTTGGTAGTGTTTACCACCAACTGATGCTGATGAAGGAGCTGAACGAAGGAATTGTTCATGAACTCCGCACGTCTAGCCTGCTCGTGTTGTGGTAAGATGTGGAAGGAATGAGGAGAAACAGTAGAGGTAGGTTTAGGTTCAGAAGAAGGGGTAGGTGAGGCAGTAGGCAACAATAACTGTATCGTATAATACACCCCACCCACCAATAACAAAGAGACAGTTAGGAATAAAAGGAACACCTGAAACATGAAGCATTTTGTATAGGCAATTCTACGCAATTCAAATCTTTGAGCCTGAGCCTTTTCCAATTCCGACAGCTTCGAGAAAACCATCCTCTAAAACCGTCCGCAACGTTCTTGACGCACTTCGTTCTGTGTAGCAGTAGCCAATCCCCAGGAGTTCCCAGGAATCGACGGTCTCTGACCTAGTGTCGAGACCTACTAACCAGAAGGAAGTACCCGTGCGGCCCTACGGTCCACCCGGATGTAAGGTATTTAATCAATAATATATACAAGATCTGCTAGCTGTGAAAGCGAAAACACATACATGGAAGAAAAGACTCAAAATCTTCAAAATCACAACAATGCAAGTGTGTTCAAACTGGATAGTGATAATGGGGTAACGTGGATGTCAGGGGAGAAAGCAAGGGTATTTATTTATTTGTCTCTGGTATTGGAGCGAAGAAAATATCGGCTTCTCCCTGGACGAGTCTGATCATCAAACAGTTGATCCGATGATGAGACAGAGTTCTGTTGACCAGTCGATTGTTCAGATCTTGAGTTCTGTGGTGACAAATGTTCAACAATATCGTTCTGCTGCACTGAGGTATCTCCGACAGGTTGAGCGTCGCTGAATGGAACAAAGTTCGGTAAAACCTCACCCTCAGATGAGGCGATGCCTGTCCTCACCCACGAGTCCGCTGGTAAAGGTATAGGTACCTTTTTGGTATGGGTGGCGTGCACCCAATTCTTACGCCCCTCCAAACGAACAGCGGTCCTCGTGGCAAGGAGCACCTGGTAGGGTCCGGTGAAACGAGGCTCCAAATTTCTTTTGCGGCCAAAATTTCTTGTGACCACCCAGTCTCCGGGCTGGAGCTGGTGGCCTGGACCCTCCGTCTGCGTCGGCAGTGCTTCAAAGACCTGTTGGTGAATTAACCTCAGTTTAGCAGTCAGATCATGAAGATAATCGATCAACATTGGGTACTCAAGATCAGAGAACACACTGGGTCTAGGGACCCCCCAAACATTGGCAGGTCGGCCGAACACAATCTCATAGGGACTGAGCCCTACTCGAGAGTGTACAGTCGCCCTGGTCGACAGAAGAGCTAAGGGTAAAGCGTCAGGCCACGAGAGACCAGTCGTAGCCTGAATCTTTGCTAGTTTCAATTTAAGGGTGCCATTATAGCCTTCAACCAAACCTGCTGACTGGGGATGATTTGCGCTATGGAATTTTTGAGTAATTCCAAGGCCCTTACACACATTCTTCATCACACTCCCCACAAACTCACTTCCGTTATCAGACCATACAATCCGTGGCATTCCATACCGAGGAAAGTATTCCTTCAGTAGGATCTTTGCAGTGGACAGAGCAGTGTTGTCTTTAAGAGGGTAGGCTTCAATCCATCGGGAGAATGCGCAAACCACAACTAAAACGTATTTTAGGTAATTGCATCGCTCCATATGGATGAAGTCTAGCTGAATCACTTCAAAGGGACATGAAGGGGGAGCAAAGTGGCCAGGGGGTGTAGGAGTTCCCTTACCAGGATTGTACATCATACATATCATACAATTCTTAACCAATCTCTCAGCACACTTAGCGATACCATCATTCTTCCATACAGGGGACAACAACTTGCAGATACCTTTCGCGCTAATATGTGCCAAGCCGTGTGCCATCGTTACAACAGCCAGCACATACGCATCCGGCAACATCCACCTCTTATTCTCCGACAAATCGATCCAACAGCCATTCGCATCCAATTTTCCCGTACTCTCTTTCCACTTCGTCTTTTCAGTCTCGGTGGCCTCATTCTGAATCGCTTTCACACTCTCGATAGTGTCCTCACACAAACCCGTTTCTGTAGGCCACCTAACCAAACTCGTCACATACATTCTAGTGCTAAGGTTCCTGGCAGTCTCCTTAGCAACTTCATCAGTGAACGCATTGCCACGACCAACATCATCCGTTACCTTACGGTGTGCACTACATTTAATAATCGCCACCTGCTCGGGCAATGTAAGTGCATCCAAAAGATCATTCACAAGCTGTCCATGCTGAATCTTCGTACCATGCGACGTCATAAAACCTCTCTCTCTCCACAATCGCCCAAAGCTGTGAGCAACACCAAAAGCATACTGGCTGTCCGTAAACACATTCACCCGCTTCCCTTTCGACAACGCACACGCTCTAGTCAAGGCAATCAGCTCTGCCGCCTGAGCAGAATTCTGATTCAATCTCGCAGTCTCTACAACCGTACTCAACGTTACCACAGCATACGCAGTCGTCACATCACCATTCGGCAACTTAAAACACGAACCATCCACATACAAGATACCATCGGGATTTTCCAATGGAGTATTTTTCAAGTCAACACGACCTTTTGTTTCCTCCTCAGTTCGTAAATAGCAGTCATGAGGTGCTATCTCATCTGATTCCATACTGATTGGCAACAGAGTCGCCGGGTTTATGACATTGCAGCGCTTTATTTGAATGTGACTTGCCAAAAGCGTCAACTCATAACCAGACAACCTTGCACTCGTCGGGTGTTGGGTTTTCGTGCGATTCAAGAGAGTGTCAACTGCATGCGGAACCATCACCGTAAGCATATTATCCATGACCAATCCTGCAGATTGTCGGATGGACACCGCAGCTGCCGCCGTTGCTCTCAAACAACTCGGCAATGCTCTAGCTACTGGGTCCAAGGTCGATGAAAAATATGCACATGGACGCTGCTTACCACCGAATTGTTGCGTTAAGACACTCAACGCACAACCTTCCCTCTCGTGAACGTATAGTGTAAACGGCTTACTGTAGTCAGGAGTACCTAACACAGGGGCCGAACACAACGCATCACGCAGTTCAGAAAAACTTTTCTGACATTCTTCCATCCATGGTAAAGGAGTTGGAACATCCTTACACGTAAGAGCCACCAATGGTTTCGCTAGCAACGAAAAATTTGGAATCCATTGCTTGCAGTATGACGTGATACCTAAAAAGGCACGCACATCTCTCTGAGTTGTTGGCACAGTCATTCGAGCAATCGCTGCAATTCTCTCTGGGGTCAACCTTCTTCCCTCCTTTGACAATAAGTGACCTAGATAGGTTACTTCTTGGCAACAATATTGCAATTTAGAAGGTGACACCTTGTGATGTAAGTCACAGGGGTGCTATAACAACGACACCGTAGCAATTTTGCAAATGTCCTGTGTGTCCGCAGCCACCAATAAGTCGTCGACATATTGGATCAAGGCCGCACCAGCCGGCAACACAAACGCGTCAAGTTGGCCTTTCAAGGCTTGACTGTATATCGATGGACTCTCACAGTAGCCCTGAGGAGCGCGTTTAAACCTAAAGCTACGGACACCGAGAGAGAAACCTAAAAGGTCCCTGCTCTCCTCAGCAATTGGAATGCTAAAGAAAGCATTCTTCAGATCGATCACTGAGAACCAGGACGCAGATGCTGGAATCAGAGTCAGTAGAGCCGTGATGTCAGGCACCACAGGGAACTGAGGAATCACAATTTTATTCACCTCCCGTAAATCGATAACAAAACGATAAACAGGAGGCTTAGACGGATCAGTGCGTTTCAAGATGGGCAGCACAGGGCTATTACACACGTTTCCCAGAGTCTCCTCGATAACATCTTTCTCAATCAAGTCATAGATGATTGCTAACAGCGCTCGCTCACCATCAAGGGAGATACGATACTGGGGAATACGTGGTAAACGCACATTAGATTTCAAATGAACAACATAAGGAGAGATATCAAGTAGGCCCACGTCATTGGGACCTGTCGCCCACAAAGATGCAGGAAGAGAACTCAATTCCGGTGGAAGCTTATCGAGAGACAAGTACATAGGAGAGATGACTTTCTCACCCAAAGTAAGCTTCACTCCCACAGGAGAACAATACAAAGTCGCATATAGTCGTTTTAGTAAATCCAAGCCCAAAAGATTTTCACCACAACCAGTAGTCAACATCAAAGGAGCTTCCAACTCGCGCGGCCCAATTGTAAGGGGCAAAGGACGCGAAACCGGATTGCTAACAGGGGCGCCGGAGAATCCAACGGAAACATTTGTTAAGCCAGACAAAGGTGCGCCAGGGAGTTTCGAATGCATGATGGAACTTTTCGCTGCACCAGTGTCCAACAGAAAAGGCTCAACTACGCCCGAGGTGGCAACTGCGACGTAAGGCCCTCTCTGATCAACCAGAACTGATACTACTCCCTCTCCTTGTCTATGGCTGTCCTAGTAATTACCGTCGTCAGTGCCCTGATCGACGTAATAATCATCCACATTATACTGTGCGGATCTGCCTTGCGACGATCCACGCTGATCGAAACAATTATTAGAATCAGAGGAATCATTGGAACGATCATTTTGCACACCACGACCTCTACCACATGAGGCCTGCTGAGGACCACTACGACCTCCTCTGGATGAATTTCCACTATTTCGATCACGCAAAACTGGACAATCGAATTTTAAATGACCCTCCCCCCTACAATAGGCACACTGATTGTACCCCAACGTAGATCTCTGCGAAGAGGAGTCATTTCGTGTCTGCGACCTATTCGACTGAGACTGTGATCGATTCCGCTGTTGCGAATCATTCTGATTCGAACGTGGAGGATAAGCTTGTTGCAACAACACCTTCGTTTTGAGTTCTTTCGTCTTTTTATCTGCTCGATCAATTTCCTCTTTCTCTCTATTCTCATAATATTGGGCCGTAGCCAATATCTGAGCAGAAGTGGAAACAGCCCACGCATTTTCTGAATTCCTTAACTTGTTGCTTAAGTCCGGCAACAAGTTCGACACAAATTTGTCCACAAACAATCTCTGACCTCCCTCAGTGCCCATATCCTGACCACTGTGATCGATAAATGCCTCCTCAAATCTCGTAAAGAAATCGGAGACACTTTCGTCCTTCTTTTGCTTGCAGGCAGACAATTTGTCCCAATTCACCTTCATAGCTGGCATAAGCGTTTTCATAAGAGTAATTATTCTCTGAGGAAGATCGGTAATGAGCTGGTCAGGCTTAGCCCCACCGACTTGTAAGTCATCTGCAGCTCTAAGTGCAGCCCAGTCACCACCTAATACTGCTGCATGGTCTTGCTGACGAATCTTTGCCCATACCGGTTGCGGTACGACATTGCCGAACAGCATATCGATGTCGGCAAGATTCATTATCGTAGCATCCACTAGCTGCGACAATTCTTTATAGTACCCTGCAGGATTTTTGCGAGGGTCGGGCAAAGTCTGCTTAACCTGCAAAACTTCTGACCGTTTCCACGGAAGATGTATCCACACTCTCTGGAAATGTGGCAAAACCGCGGGATTACCACCAGGGTTACCTGGCATCCACACTGGTGGAACTTCGCGCATAGGATACTGACCAGGCGCTGCTAGCGGTTCCTCAATGTCTTCTAGAAACAATGCCCGAGGCATTATAGAAGGACGGAAAGATAGCAACTGCTCGACAGCACGTCGAACATTGCTACCCACCATTATTCCGCTCGCAAACTGAAGCTGAAGATTAGTTAGAGCAGCCAGTACATCATCAGTCGCATCGGCTGATATTTGCTCACGTAAAAGCTTGCACATTTCCTCAAACACGAACCTCTGTGTCGGTTCGTTGAATTGAGAAAACGTATCAAGCACCACACGCGGAGGATTCCTAAGGGGGTATCTAATCCAACCCATCGCCATATTATATAGCGAGTCACGTTCCCTACCACCAGGAAGCTGACTTCGTCTTTGGGGACCATCAGAACCAGCGGACTCAAGAATTGGTCCAAGAGAAGTAAAGAAGTTAGCAGCAACAGAAGGGGTACGACGTCGAGCAGATGGGGTAGAAGAGTAAGACAACGGGGTAACAAGAGAAGTGTCAGGAACGGAAGGGACAACAGGGGTAACCAAAACAGTAGAAGCAGCGGGAGCAGGAGTATGAGGAAGTACAAGCGGGGGAGCAGTAGGGACAGGAACAGGTAAGGGAGCAGGAACAGGTTGAGGAACGGGAACAGTTTGGGGAACAGGTACAGGAGGAACCACAGGAACTGCGGTACCCTGTGCATACGGAGGTGGTGATTTCAAGAGATAGGACAACAAGGGTTCCTCTACTACTTCCTCCTTCTTATCCGTACCCGTCGGTAAAGCGGTAACACTTATCGACAGTCATGCGCTGCAATCTATCAAAGACTTCCTTTTCCTTTTCCTCCTTATCTCGCTGAAACTGATCTGCGTTACTTACCGTTGTAACAATACCTTCTCTCTTATTACGTTTTAGCTGCTTGATTTCTCTCTGCTTGGCTTCTTTACGCCACAACCGAAAGGAATCAAACATGGCCGGCCTTGCTTTTCTCTGAAATAATTTCGCTTCAAGATTATCTAAAATCGGGGCCTCGAAACTACCATGAGGTGGCCAACTAAGGACACCATCCTTTTTGGTGTAACAAACCCAACACTCATTAAACGTGATCGGACCCAAACCATGGCGACTATATAACTCATAAGTTGGAGTTCCAACCGGAGGTATCGGACACGAGTCCTCCAGCCGGGAATCCGTACCACAACCTTTAAAGCAACTGAACAAAGTACTACAGCCAGGCATCGTGCACACTAACCGAGTTTCACAAACGTCAAGGGTTACGGGATTACAATGTCCCTGCAAAAAGCAAAAACCCTCGGTTTTTGGCGACTGCAGACGTCAAATAGTACAACTAAGAACAAAATACCAAGAACCACAAATGCAATGGAACCATGCAACAACTAAGCACCCACAACAAAGGACTCTGGGAGCGACCCACAAATACTTAACTCAAAGATCAGTGGCGTCACCAGGAAGGCCCGTCAATCGTCTCGCTGTACCAAGGTCTACGCCAGGCGCCAAAACAGGTCTACAGTCAGGGCAGCAGTCCGTCGCAGCCGTCAGGAGGCAGGAATCTTCGCGGGAAAAGTCGTCGGGCCACTTGTTTCGACAACAGGATCGATGAAGCGGGGTGCACCTTCCCTTGGAGATTTCACACGAAGTTCCTCACGATCGTCAGGCTTTGGACCGGTACCGCTGATGCAGCCCCACGTTGGGCGCCAACTGAAGGACTGGGTTATTCTAAGACCCAGCGGTGCCAGGGATAACACCTGAAACCTTCGTGGGTTACCTGTTCCGGCGTACAAATAACAGAGACACGGGACACTTCCTTCGGCGTCAAAGATTCGAGGTTTATTTACTGCAGGGAACACAGAAGTCACGTGAAGTACACAGCATGTAAGTTCGCGGAGTCTGATTCAAATTGTATCTGTGGATCGCTCTTCTTATACAGTTTTTGAGCATAGGATAACGTGGTGCACAAAGGATTACAACCTGGTTCCCATCGTAAAGATCATATGGGGTCGCTTTCATGTATTCAGAGCCCGGAACATAATTACAGTAACATTTGGCAGTTCCCAACTGTAAAAGTACATCTTCCCACCATTAGTACATTCCGTTCGGCTGTAAACGAATCAAGGAAGGGACAGAAACAGGTGCAGGGGAAGACGAGGACAGTAACAGATTGAAAAAGGGTGTAAAAGGGGTGGTATCAGGAAACACGAGTTGCAGGCATCAAAGGGGACGTGCCTAATGAATGCACAACTGAGACAATAGACCGGCACGGCAAGATGAGCCTCGAGCGGGGCCATCTGCCTTACAGTGTCATCCTCCTTATTATAAAGACACCCTCAAAGGAACACGTGTCTTCCGCAAGAGTTTGGGAATCCCAGGGTCGCGAAGCGGACAGCGTCCGTTCGCTGGCTACTTGAGGGCAAGAAACAAAATGGATGCCGTATCTAAGATGGAACCCGTGGGTTCAGATGAAGAAACCCACGAAACAAACGAACGGTTTAGGCTAGCACAGCGAAAACGCGTACACCCATTAAACACGTCATTTGTGGTTCATAGATACCAGACTCAACCATATTCGTGCGAGTCAAAAACACCACTTACAATTGTCACGGAACCTCAAAACGACATAAATCCACAATACTGTACTTGAAATGGTAGAATAAACATAGTTCTCTTTAGTTCTTAAAATGCGACACTTTGAGTCAATGTACCTTACGATGCGTCATTCTTCCACAATGAAAGTGTTGCAAAGATGGAAATGCGGTAAAGATCAGGTGCAAAGAAATAAAGACGTGAAGTGCTTCCTGATGCGGCACGCTTCTCCGATGTTGCGAGAATTCTCGACTCAATGCGTCGGCTGCAGTGGCGACACCCTTGTTCAGTGATTCGACAACAGCGGCTTTGGTGACGACACTCTTCTCTGACGATGCAAGACGTTCCGCTCGATGCGACAACTGCAGCAGTAACACCCTTGTTCGGTGATGCGACAAGAACAGCTCAGACGGCGGCATGCTTCTCCGTGGATGCGAGGCGCTTCTTGTGATGCGGTGCAATGCAACAGCGGCAACATCCTCACTCAGTGATGCAGTGGCTGCGACATGCTTCTTCCTTGTTGCGACGGCAGCGGCTGCGACACGCTTCTTCCAGGTTGCAGGATGTTTCTTGAGATGCGGGGCAATGCGTCGGCTACAGCGGCGACATCCACAATTCGACGGCTGCGACGCGTTCTCCCTCTTGAGTCGTACTTCCAGCTCCTTGCGACGCGCCGTCCCAAAACAGCAGCAGGCATTGCCAAAGAACTCTTGGGAGCTGGGGGTTGAAGTCTGTTGTTCCTGAGACTTCAGCAGGAGGCAAGCTCTTTTCCTAAGCTCTTGGAGATCCTTCACAAGTTGAAATAAAACACACAAAGTTCCTTTCTCCTTTCTTTGGCAGTCCGGCAACCACTGCAGACCAATCCCCCAAGCAACACTTCAGCTTAGGGATAGTCTCTCCTCAGTTTCTTCAGGTTCCTCTCCTCAGCAAAGGTTTCTTCTTGTTGTCCAAAAGTGATCTAATTTCTTGGGATCAGACCAGTTCTGGAGCACTCTGTTTACATGACTCCTTTCCTTTCACAGTGCAGGGCAGAAACATCAGACGCCCCACAGGAGGTGGAGCCAGCATTGTGGAGGAAAGGCACAGGCCTATTCAGGTCCCAGGTGCAACTCCTCCCTCCCATCTAGATGCAGATCTCTATATTCACCACTGGGCTGACTCATCCTGTCTCTTGGAAACCCCCAGCCCTGTCACTCAAACTCCAGACAAGGAATACACAACCTAGCAGAGGCAGGCTTGGATAGTTAGAAAATACCTATTTTCTAAAAGTGGTATTTTCAAACACAGAATGTTAAAACCAACTTCACTAAAATATGTATTTTATCATTCAGGTATACTAAACTCGAATTTCTACCTTGTTCCCTGTGTTAGTTAGGATTATAAGATGTAATAATCCAACTGCCCATTCTAGCCTATTGAGAACAGATAGCCTTGCAATAGTGAAACACGAAAATGGCTGTAATTCAGTTTTAGGACATGCCACACACACCAGGGCATGTCCTACCTCATACTTACAATGCACCCTGCCCTTGGGCCTACCATCGGGGTGTCTGATATGAAGAAAAGGGAAGGTTTATGGACTGGCAAGTGGGTGCAGTTGCGCAGTCAGCATGGCAGTACTAGACTTCACACAGGCTCTGCAATATCAGACCTAAGACCCACTTTTTCAGGCTGCTTCTGTGGGAGGCACAACAAGTGCTTCAAGCCCACTAGCAGCATTTGGTTTACAGGACCTGGGCACACTCAGTGCACTGTACTAGGGTCTGACCAGTAAACCAAATCAGCCAATCATGGAATCATTCATTCATACAGCAATTTACAATAGGGAGCACTTGCAATGTGGCACTGGACAGCAGTAGCACAGTACCCAAAGTATCTAACACCAGGAGAAACACATGAGGCAACAGCAAAAATAGAAGGGAGACCCACGCCAAGGTGCCAGGTCTACCCGGCTCAAACTAGTTTTTTCTCTCATTTTAAGCAACGTGGCTCGTGGAAGAAAAAAACCTATGTGGTCGAGCGTATACATTGCTTATATTGTAAGCATAAGGCAAATGTCTGCTGAAAGTTCTGGGGTGCCTCCTGCATTACCTCAATAAGGCCATATCTAAAGCAGCCTGTTTCACTGAGCAAAATCTACACAGGGCACTCCAGGTGTTTACATTTTTTTTTTCTAAAGGAATCCACCGGATCCCTCCTTTAGGGAGCTGTCCTCTGTTTCCCTTGAGCCTTAAGCAAAGGCCGCCAAGAAGTCAGGCCAGAAGGGAGAAGAGCCTTCTATGAAGCCTCTTGGTAGGTGCAAAGTATCTTACCCAAAGCAATCACCAGCCTGCAGTCAACACTCACCACTGTACTGTTATCCTGAATGTGTTCCGTATATGGCTAGCAGCATGGGAGTTTAATCAGGTGGAACTGGATAGGCAGAAGATATCTTTAAGATGATTGGGGAGGTGGAAAGGCTTCTGGCAAGAAAAGGGGATGCTGTAATAAAGATATGTGTACAACTTGAACCACTGTATCAAAGTGAATGGGTGTCCATTGCCAAATGTCAACCTGTTGAGTGCTGTGGGGTTAGCAGAATGGATTTTCGAATATATTTTCCCTTTGCCTACCATCTGATTATGTAGTGTTTTGAATTGCACCAACTGATGTCTGTTAGACCTTACATATTTCATTTAATTCCTTTTGGTTTTGGATTGGCAGCAAATGTGTTTCACCGGGTGATGCAGTGGTTAATCATGGGGACTCGGGTTGTAATGTTCTTTTAGGACCACATCTTTCTTAACAGTTGGATGTAGCAGGATTTTGAGAAGGTATTAAAGGAAGATATTGATGCACAATACTACTTGACAGTTGCCAGCTGAAGTTGAAAGACGTTAGTTTTTTTTATAAATACTATTTCAGTGTAAGATCTACTTATCAAGGGCACTTTTCAGGATTCCTTGATCGAAGGTGGAATACCTAGAAGTAAAGGGTAGGGAGAATATTTCACGGGTTGAAAAGGTAGTTAATACATCGATTCTCTTTTGCTGATCATAGTTTCATTGTTACATTATGGTGATAAAAAGTGTCAATAAGCATCTGATGATTGGAGATTTTGGTCAATGCAGTGCCCAGTTTGCACAGCTACAATGTAATTTTAAAATAATATTGATTGTTGATGCCAGTGAAATAGTTTTAAGGAAAGGCACGCACAGTATGTATTTGTTTCTATTTATTCACAAGTTTTCTTAGAATTGACCTCGTCTGAACTAACCAGAGACATTCACTTAGAACCACAAAAGAAGTAAAATATATAAAATGCAGATAAGTTAGCTTACTTGTCCCCAGTGATGATTGTTGTATTCTCAGTTAACTAAACCATAACATACTGCAGTATATTTCCTTAACCTTTGCCATTTTTATTTTAATTAATATTGATGAGAAAATAAAATATGTGCATAGTTGTGCTGTTAATGTGAATGCGATTTGAGTTTGTCTTTTATTTTCATTCCCCTATTAATTATGTTTTATTATTCTTTTCAGTAAGATATGCACGTGGCCCAAAATTAAAGTTCACAATCTTTTGCTGCACATACAGTAAGTTTTGAAAAAGTGAAAAAATTGTGGTAAAGTTTGATAAAATATCACATATTTGAATGTTTAAGTCGTAATTAGAAAGATTTGGCAGTTTTGCTAGCTTTGAAATTAGATCTTAAATGCATATTTCCTTAATTTGAAAGAAATAGAGATAACATTTGGTCCGCGAAAGGGGCGTCTGAGAGCCGCCGAGCGAGATGAATGCACTTTTATCTGGCTCCTTCTGTTTAAGGTATTATCCAACTGCATCAACCTACATCAAGGCCTGTAAACGTGGACTTGGGAACAGGGTGAATAGCCCCCCTCGCATCATTGTTGGATCCCTCGTGAAACACGGTGGGTCCGTGCAGGCTGTGACGGCACAGCCTCGGAGTGACTGGTGATGCAGAATGTCCATACCAGGAATGTCGTGTGCACTTTTGGTGGGCTGGACTCCTTGAGCAACGGATCTGACATGCACTTATACTGGAGAGTGGCACCTTGGGAATGCTGTTAGGGGAATGCTGTTAGCAGCAGAAAGTTGGAAACCGACCAGTGAGTGAATGGGCCGGCTGACGTGCCGGATAGTGATCAGGGGCCCACTGGATATCGGAGCCGGGAGGCGATGACCCACAGCTTTGGCCTCTGAGGTCCGAAATGCTACCTATTGGGCTGTCTGCTCCATCCCCCTTTTGCATATTAATCCTGCTTCTATTGGCATTGACTGACTGATGGTGCATCAACCCTGGTTGTCTGCCACACCCTAAAGTTCCTGCTTTGCCATTTTGGACCTGCAATCTGACACCACACACTCCTGCCAAATGCGGACGAACTCCTATACATAGGAGGCCGCTGTGCGCCTGGAAAAACTTTCAGGTCTTCTCTGTGTCATCCCTGCCCCCCACTCCCCGCCCCTGATGGTTGGATAAGCATGTCCACTGTATGGGAGGTATTCAATGTCACCATACGTGATAAATGTATAGCTAAATGTAATGAGGTCCTGCTCTCCCTTAGATCGCCCCTTTCACGCCTAAAGTCAAACATTAAAGCGCCAGAGCAGGAACTGGCACGAGATGCTAATCCACAGATACTTAAGCAAATTAAGGATAAACTCATAGAATAAAACAAAGTGGTAGTAAGAGAGTGCAAATACGTACGTAACTACACAGTGGCATGGGCATATTGGGGGGGCGAGGGGTATATCAGGTAGGCTCGGATGTGTTTCCAGCGCTCCGTGTTGGAACCTATTTCCTTCGACCCGCAATCCTCACCAGCTTCCAGAATTTAGTTTCAAACGCGTTTCCAGTCGACTCTACTCTTCAATATCGAAGATTTCAATTCGGGTCGTCGACGACGGCCTTCTGGCCTAACTAGGCCTCAACGCCAGCTCATGGAAAGGACGCCATTTAAAAAGTGTCCTCCATGTGGGTCAAACTTTCCCCACACCGACAGTCATGAGGTGTGTAACCTTTGCCTTTCCCCGGTTCACAAGGCCAGAGACTGTTCTGCTTGTGCCTCCTTCATCATCGAAGAAGATGATCCAGGACCGAAGAGCTAGGAGAACAATGGCTTGATCTTCCGCTCAGATTCCAGACGACATCTTCGCAGAGGGCTTCAACGTCCCAGAACAACATGGCGTCGACAGAAGCTCCGAGGCAGAAGATTCCGAAGTCGAGGACATCACTCCAGCACAGCGGGTCGTAAGTAAGACCTGCGACCCCAACCCTTCCTCGACACAGTCAAAAAAGGCTCCGGTCACACCCTCGCCCTCGAGTGCATACCGAGACACTGCTTCCACTGCCCCACCTTCGGGCCCGACTAAGAAGCTAGCTAAGCCTTCCGGCGACTCGGGCTCGAGTCGGCCTCCCCACAGTGCCCGCGCACACCTACCGGCACCGAAAAAGACAACATCACCTACCACGCCGGCATAAAAACAATCGGCGCCGAAACATACAGCTACTCCCTTGGCACCGAAACCCAGGTCAGAACCAAGCAAATATGCTTCGGATTCAAAAAGACCACCGGAACCGAAAAAACCATTGGATCTGAAAAATGCCCCAGAACCGAGGAAACCATTGGAGCCGAAAAAACCATCGGAGTCGAAAAAGACTCCTGCTTCTCCTGTTAAAGACATTGGCAAAACACCAAAAGAAGCTACTTCGTTGCTAAAACCTCCGTCCGCACCAAAAGATCGGCCTCCTGCAGAGGACTTATTTCACCCAGACCCTGCACAAAAGACTCTGGTTAAAGATCCAATTACTGGTCGATTAACTCCAAGTTAAAAAAACAACCACTGGATACACCTGCACCGGATCCTCATCCAAAAAAGGACATGGCTACCTCTGCTCTAAGAACTCCTTCCCCTTCTCCACCTATGCCATCACCACCTGTGCCCCTACCACAACATTCCCCTACATCCTCTATCATGTCAGATGATGACAACAGGGATGATAGCTCTGATGATATAGGGAGTAACACAGATGATCTATCTATTTCTCCAGGCTCACCTGACCCCTGGCATGATAATAACACCTCAGACATCCCAAATGTCCCTCAAGACGGCATATACCCCTCTAGGTCTTCCCCACCAGAAGACACTATGGGCTTCAATCAATTAGTACACAGAGCTGTGCAGTATCATGGGGTGGACATGCATACAGACCCTGTAGATGAAGACTTCCTAATGGATACCTTTGATAATGCACAAAGATCCTCCTCCATTTTACCCATGCTTAAAGGAGTGATTAAGCATGCTCCTGAAGTCTTCAAAGACCAAGCTAGAACTCTGGTCATAAACTCACGAATAGAGAAGAAATATAAAGCCGCCCCTTCAGACCCAGCATATATTAAAGGCCCAGCACCACTAGACTCGATTGTGGTTTCCAATGCACGCAAAAGAGCAAATTCACAAACATCAGGTGAAGCTCCCCCACCAGATAAAGAGTCTAAGCTCCTTGACGCCTCGGGGTAAAGAACTGCATCTCAAGCAGCAAACGTGTGGCGTATTTCCAATACACAATCATCATTGGCAAGATATGATAGGGCACGTTATGACAAATTAGAATCATTAATGCAGCACCTCCCTGATAAGTACAAAGATAGAGCAAATGAACTTATCCAAGAAGGAAAAAATATTACAAACACCTCCATTCGTTGTGCACTTGATGCAGCAGAATCTGCCTCCAGATCAGTTAACACCAGTGTTTTTTTGCGTAGATATGCCTGGCTACGCATATCAGTGTTCAAACCTGAAGTCCAAAGTGCTATACTTAACCAACCCTTTGATGAGCAACACTTATTCGGACCCAATGTAAATGTATCCCTTGAAAAGATGAAAAAGGATACAGATTCGGCCAAATCTATGGCAGCCCTGCAGTCGCAGGCTCCCAGACGTTCATTTTGCCGCATTTCTTACAGAGGCGCCACCAGGGAATACTTTTCAGAAACACCTTCTACCTCGTACAAAGCCCCCACACAATCCACCTATAGTAGGGGCTACCAAAGGGGTGGTTACAGAGGTAGCAACAATAAGGGCAGAGGTAAAAAAAAAAACTCCCGCTGCTTCTACCCCTGCCCAATGACTCCCCTCCCCTTCCCCCGCCCCATTCCACTCCTATCGGGGGAAGACTACAACAACACTTACCAGCCTGGGAAAACTCACATCAGACAGGTGGGTGCTTCAAAAATTTAAGTCAGGTTTCTGTCTAGACCGAACATCCACCCCCCTCCCACGACCCCCAAACATACCACCCAGGCAGCGTCCAATGTCACAGGAAAATTTGTCACTGCTCAAGCAAGAAGTGATATCCCTTTGCACAAAAATGCAATAGCAATAGAAATAGTCCCAATGCATCAGCAAAACAAAGGAGTATACTCCCTATATTTTTTATTCCCAAAGAAGGACGGATCTCTAAGACCTATCCTAGACCTCAGACCTCTAAACATTTACATACAGTCCGATCATTTTCATATGGTCACACTCCAACAAGTCCTTCCGCTCCTGTTACAAAACTACTTCCTTGTCACTCTAGATCTCAAGGACGCCTACTTTCACATTCCTATCCACACAGCGCACAGAAAATATCTCAGATTTGTGCTGGACAGGCAGCACTACCAGTTCAAAGTGCTCCCATTCGGAGTCACAACAGCTCCAAGGGTGTTTACCAAATGCCTAGCAGTGGTAGCAGCACACTTAAGAAGACAGCATATTCACATCTTCCCATACCTAGACGACTGGCTCATAAAAGCCAGCTCATACAGCCAGTGTGTACAACACACTCACGCTACGATTCAACTGCTCCACGTCTTGGGATTCACAGTAAATCACACCAAGTCACATCTGCAGCCTTCACACATACAACAATATCTCGGCGCTATAATAAACACCTAACTAACACTAACCTATCCCTCTCCAGCCAGGATAACAGTGTACAAACTCTCCTAACAAGATTCAAACTACAACACTCGCTTCCAGCTCGAGTGTTCATACAGCTCAAAGGAATGATGGCATCTTGCATATTTATAGTACCTCACGCAAGACTGCAAATGCATCCACTTCAAGAGTGCCTAGCACGCCAATGGAATCAGGTTCGTGGTCAATTAACAGACCTAGTGTTGGTAGACAGTCTGACTCCTCGCTCTCTGCAATGTTGGAGCACCAGAAACCTTTCAAAGGGACGACCGTTTCTAGAGCCAGTTCCTCAAATAATCATTATAGCGGACGCATAGCTCTCCGGCTGGGGAGCTCACCTTCTGCATCACACCATGCAAGGCAGGTGGACACCGCAACAAACGTTACTCCACATCAACCACTTGGAGTTACTAGCTGTTTTTCTAGCCCTAAAAGCATTCCAAAAATAAGTATCGAGCAAAGTTGTCTTAGTCCACACAGACAATATGACAGCCATGTACTACATAAACAAACAAGGGGAAACACACTCTCTGCAGCTCTATGTTAGCACAGCAGATATGGAGATGGGCTATACCACTAAAGATCTTCCTCTTAGCCCAACATGTTCCAGGAGTACAAAACACCATGGCAGATCTGCTAAGTCGACAGACACAGCAGATCCACGAGTGGGAACTTCATCCCCAAGTTCTTCAACCGTTCTTTCAAATGTGGGGACAACCTCAGAAAGACCTCTTCGCCACCCATGAAAATGCAAAATGCCCAAACTTCGCCGCCAGATATCCACACTCGCTGTCCAAAGGCAGTGCGATATGGATGAACTGGTCAGGACAATTTGCGTACGCTTTTCCTCCTCTCCCACTACTTCCGTTAGTGGTACGCAAGCTACAGCCACATTCCCAAACACTCATACTAGTTGCTCCAACCTGGGCCAGACAACCGTGGTACACCACGCTGCTGCAACTATCTGTGGTGCCACACCAGAAACTAAGCCTATCTACACGCCTATTAACACAGAACCATGGAGAGATCAGACACCCGGACCCAGCTCAGCTCAACCTAGCGATCTGGCTCCTGAAGTCATAGAGTTTGGTTACCTCAACCTTCCTCCAGAATGCATGAACATTATTAAAGAAGCTAGACGTCCCACTACTAGAGCATGTTATGCTGCTAAGTGGAAACCGTTTGTGATATACTGTCAAAACAACCACATAAATCCTTTACATGTGTATATTCAACACATCATAGGATACCTATTACACCTTCAAAAGTGTAATTTAGCCTACACGACTATCAGACTACACCTTGCTGCCATTGCAGCATATTTAAAAAATAGACAAAATCTCTCTCTTTTTAGAGTACCCGCTATAAAAGCTTTCATGGAAGGACTCAAAAGAATAATCCCTCCCAGAACGCCACCTTCACCAGTGTGGAACTTAAACATTGTTCTCACACGGTTACTGGGATCTCCCTTTGAACCGTTACATAAATGTGAATTGCAATTCCTAACTTGGAAAGTAGCTTTCCTAGTAGCTATTACTTCTTTCAGAAGAGTTAGTGAACTACAAGCATTTACCATTCAAGAACCCTTTCTGCAAATACATCATAACAAAGTGGTTCTAAGTACTAATCCTAAATTCCTCCCAAAAGTAATTTCACCATTCCATCTAAATCAATCTGTTGAGCTGCCCGTATTTTTATCGCAGCCACAAACAGTCGCAGAAAGAGCTCTACATACCTTAGATGTCAAAAGAGCATTACTGTACTACATCGAAAAAACACAAATTTTCGTAAAACTAAACAACTTTTTGTGTCTTTTTCACCACCACATAAAGGCAACCCCATATCAAAATCAGGGATACCTAGGTGGATTGTTAAATGCATACCAATATGTTACCAGAAAGCCAAACGTACGTTAACAATTCCTCCAAATGCCCATTCTACAAAGAAAATAGGGGCTTCAATGGTATTCTTAGGGAAAATTCCTCTAGATGATATATGCAAAGCAGCTACATGGTCTACACCGCACACATTCACAAAACACTATTGTGTAAATGTGCAAACTAAACAAGCCACTGTGGGCCAGGCTGTACTAAAAACTCTGTTTCAAACAACTGCAACAGCTACAGGTAGTCGCCGCTAAAGGTGGGTACTGCTATACAGTCTATGCACAGTGTGTAATCTGCAGCTCATATGCCTCGAACGGAAAATGCTACTTACCAGTATGCATCTGTTCTTTGCATGTAGAACTGCAGAGTTACACACGCCCACCCGCCTCCCCGGCTGCCTTTATCTGTTACAGTATTATCTTAATTAGATAAAAATCACATGGATATCACTACTTCTTGTACAGCTCCATCACTTCCCTAATGGCGTAAAACAATCTGGGGATGGAGTCGATGCCCATGCGCAGTATGATCCAAAGGAGGAGTCACCTGTCCTGTGACTTCCAGAGACTTTTCTACAACAAAAACAAACTGCAAACATCCAGGCCTAACACTAGGGGGCCATCTATGCACAGTGTGTAACCCTGCAGCTCTACATGCCAAGAACAGATGCATACTGGTAAGTAGCATTTTCCTTATCCCTGATGAAGTCCTCTTGGCGTTGGCTGGATTTTTGCATGTGAAGAATAAATGTCTTTTGAAGATTCAAGATGTTCTCTCGTGGATCTATGAATTGAATGAAGAACTTTCCATCTTGACGGACTTATTGTGATTAATTCAATAATCATATAATTGAATCACTCAAGTGCTCTTTTGATATTTAGTATTTCTCCCTGCATTGTTGAGAATTGCTTCACAAGAAGGTTGAGGGCCCATGAGCTATATGCCCTTTTGGAAGGTGTTCAGAAAAGGGGGTTGTGAATGGTATCTCCTTGGATCACTAATATAGAAGATAGGTTCTCCCTTACCTGTTTTAGATTAGGCACGGTCCACTTTCTGGTAGCTCACCCCCCAACCGGGTTCATGTTTTCAGGGTTTACCCCTTTGTCCCTGTGATGGCCTCGAAAAACAATCTCTTGTCCATTTGATGTTTTTCTGCTGGTTTTATTCCCAACTCAGAACGTCTTTTTTACAAACCATTCTGCTGTCATTTGGGGTTGGAAGTTATAATGCCAGCTTTTCAGCGTCTTTTACGACTAGATTTAAAACATTGTTGCTGTGTAGTTACTAGTTTAATTTATGGGGCTTTAAAAATCAGAAATTCACAGAAATGGAATTTGCTCAACATTTTTAACCGTTGAATTTTTATTATTGACCCTTTTAACTTTATCATGTATCCTTTATAAATGATTCATTTTTACAGGTGTTACGTGTGTAGCTCATTATAATATGATTTGCTCAAGTGGTATGTTTTATGCCATTACGGTTTTACACAGCCCCATGTAAAACCGACAGATAATTTGTCTGACTCTTTTCCTTAATGACACCCTGAGTAACTTGGTGCACCCTTTATGTAATCTTTTATGGTCAATTTAGAGGTTTTAGTTTTCTCAGGCTTGCCTTAATCGTATGGTATTCTAGTGTAATTAACTGCTGTAAAATATATTCAATTTTATTTTTTGCTTTTGCACTGTCCTGTATTTTATTATGTTTTTTTTTAACATTTATCATGTTTAGTTTTTTGGGTTCCCTTAAACCGAATAAAGATGTATGACTGACTGACTGAACCACTGCTCCTAAACTCCACATTTTGTGCACATTTCAGAAATACATGGGTTTCCTTGAACCCCATTTTCACTCTACTTATTTCCAGGGGCGGCTGGTGACATTTGAAAGTGGTGGGCGTAAATACTGCACTGTGATGAGCGTGCGCAGCGAGCGAGGCCCAACCACCTATGGGGGATTCGGGGGGTTCTCCCACGAGAACATTTTCAAAAAAGAGTGGGCAAATGGTGCATTCTTAAGCACATTTGAGAAAGAGGTATCTTGGCCAATACATCTCTGGGAGTAGCCAGACAAGTCTCTTTGCACTTGCACAGATACATCTCTCTTCCTGCATTTGCATAGGCACAGTCACCCTGCACTCATAGACCCATTACTCACCCTTCCCTGACACATCACTAAGACGGCATTCACCCATCCACATCACTCACCCTGGACTCACACAGGCACACTGCTCACCCTGCGCTTACACCAACATCACCAACCCTGCACTGTCGCAGACATCACTCACCCTGGACTCACACAGGCACAGGCACACTGCACTGTCACAGACATCACTCACACAGGCACACTGCTGACCCTGCGCTCACACAGACATCACTCACCCAGGACTCACACAGGCACACTGCTCACCCTATACTCACACAGACATCACTCACCCTGGAATCACACAGGCACACTGCTCACCCTGCACTCACACAGACATCACTCACCCTTCAATGCACTGCACTCAATAGGTTTCATGTCTTTCAGCCTGTCTAGGCCCGACATTACCTTGTGACAGACTCCAGTACATAACACCACGTCAGCTGGGGCCTCTGTCGTGGGCCTCTGAGCAGCTGGGGGTGCTCAGCACAGACCCAAGAATGCAAGCAGCCCCCCCACAGATACTGGTGTTATTGTAGGCTTTTCGTCACTGCAACACCCTACACTGCAAAGGAAAGTGGGACCGTGCTGGCATTCAGCCACTTTTTCCTGTTCCTAGATATCTGGCCTTTTCTTGAGCTCATCACTTTAGTCCCTTTGCCCACCCTTGCATTGTATCCAAAAGCCTCAATAACATATGGGAGTGACAGTGAGTGTTGAGGCCTGTAGTCTCTCACACACAGACTCAACTAAGCACTGATCTTCCCTCGGTGCCTGGAAGCGGTCTCCTGAACAGTGGTTACACGCCTTATCTTCATCTTCTTTAACAAACTGACAAATCAATGCAGTACTCGCGAGCGGGGGAGGCGGCGGGGTTGCGGGGGAGGGGGTCGCGGTGGGAGGTGCGCCAAGGGAGAATAACATTAAGAAAACTTACCTGACCGCCTCTGCTCCAGGTCCGCATAGGCGCCTCATCTTCAAACAGGAACCGGAACAGGAACAGCAGCACCGTTTGGCAACCCCTAAGCCAATCTGCAGCGCCAGGGCACAGTTAATCATCGCCCGCAGCACGCCCATTAGAAGACCGAGAGGCTCCTAATGGGCATTCGCTAACAAGTTAAAACACAAGTGCGCATGAGTGGGCACGGTGCGAAAATTCGCCCTCCGTCCCCACTCATGCGCACTTGTGTTGTGCTGCTGCCTGCTGCCCCCATGTCTGACAATGCATGTTAGTCAACATGACGCCAGACCGCCCAGGGGGTGGGCTGTCTGACGTCATGCTGGCTGGCATGCATTGCCAGTTCTCCCTCGGCGTTGGTCTTTGAACTTCAGAAACTTCGGAGCTGCGGGCGGCTGCGGGCGGGGGGGCTATGCCCCCACGCCCTAATGGACGCACCGCGCCTGCTTATTTCACCATATGAAATGCATGGTACACAATGAAAAAACATTGTACATAGTTGCTCAGAATTGCATGATCTCTCCCTATAGCTGTTGAAATCCATGGATTTAGCGCAACCTTTCACTTGATAAAACATGTTGCAGTTGTACTTGTTACTTCCAATGCTGTTCATGAAAACATGCTTAGTTATGCGTCATTACTCCTAAACTTTAAGAATCGGTGGCACTAAGGTGAGTCTTACATAACATAACTATGCTGCTACTTAGCATGTGCATTGATGAAAGATACCAACACTACCGAGCTGTGCCTTGCAGCATTACATTTCCAGCCGTGTGGATTTGCTGCTACATCATCTGTTTCAACAGCATCTTTGGATAGCTCACCAGCAACGCTTGCCCACATATCTGCCAAGAGGTGTGATGTCTTTTGTGGACAGTCTGACCTGGTACACCAATAAGCAGTCCTCAAATATAAAATATAATAGAGCATCTATTGCAGTACCTTTTATTAGTACATATTGGCAATTACCAGTGTCTACTTTTAGGTTAGCCCCACTTTCAATTGAAAAGGTATTTTTTGATTTGCCTAGAACTTTGGACCACATGGACAGATCTGAACTAAAGTTGTGAATTTCTGTACAGGGGGCAAAAATGGCAGGATGGGTTAGAAACATATTTTTTCCCATTTTATCTCACAGTATAAAATTTTGTCGAAGGCACATGAATAATTAAAAGGCTGGCAACAAAGAGTAAAATATCGAGGGTCGTTTGAGTAATTTATGTTTCTGTACGTTACATAACACAACTTGTGAATTTCATGGGTTTTGTGTTTGCTGAACCATAACTAACCTAACTAAACCATCACTACTAACCTTTCTTTTAATGTATATACTTTAAAGAATCAAACTTCCCAGATGATGAAGAAATGTCCTTACGTTTGCCATAGCTTGACTTGTGTAACATATGTAATTTAATAGCAAATGTACCTTTGCAATTTCCTCTCTTAACTCTCCTCTTACTTAACTCACAGGATGACGGTAACTTGCTCACTCATGGGTCATTCCGAACAATTATTTTTTGAAGACTACCTGTATGTGGATTGCGGCAGGAACAGCACAATTCCTCACCTCATATACAGTCTACCACCTTGAAATAGTGGAAAGATGGTTGCAAAGTCATTTTGTATAATCCGAGATATACAACGTGTGCATCCTGAAAGTGCCGCACATAGACTTCAGCTCTGCAGAAAATTAATTCTCAGCCACAAAATGTTTGCTTTAGACCTTTCTCAGCAAAATATTTTCACAGTAACTGGCATTTGCCATTTTAGCTCGTAAAGGCTTTGCTGTTTTTACACTAAATGTGAATTCTAGAAAATGTATGACCTACATCTCCTGTTTCATATCATTAATTTTTCATAATCACTTTTTTAATTTCATTTACTTACTTCACAAAGATGTGGATTATTTGGTCAGCAATCCAGTAAAAATGTCCCTGTGGTTTTTATATCCTATTTAGAAAGGAGTGGCTCTCCTACCAGAACCAGTGGCAAAAAAATGTACTTCACACATCAAAACGAATTCCAAATTGTGCCACGTATGCCATAGGGCAGCGTACCACCCACAGTGTGTGTGCTACAAGTAGATCACAGAGAATAAGACAATGATTTGTACTCATGCAATACATGATATTAAATCATTAACTCTTTTTTTGATTGTTTTAGAAGCAAAATACTTTTTAATGTGTATTTTGATTGAGCACAATAATGTTTCCAAATGCATGCTTATGTATTATGGGGTAATGTAGGTGGCTTTCTCACAAACTTTAAATGTAGGAATGAACCATTATTTGTTTGAACTCGATGTCTGGGAATTTTCCTATGTGGATAGAAGTAGTTAGAATGATTTGTTAAATTTTATTGCCTTTTATATACCCAAGTGCACTTCGGTTTTTATATTCCTGTTCGATTTGAGGGATACGTTTCAGGTGCAGTTCTGATTTGTACCATGATTTGAAATACTTTGAACAGATAAAAAGCCTAAAAAATGTGACCAGTTGCTGGTTAGACCTAGTGATGCATGCATCGTAAGCAGGTCGCTAAACCGAGCCTAGTACTCTGTTGGGTCAAGGTGAGTTGGGGCTCTGTGACAAACCACGAACAGTATATACCTCTTAGTAATGTTGGCACTGTTTCAACACGAGCCAAATCTCTAATGTTCTGCCTAACATCTGCAGAATGATGAGCAGAGTGCTTTTTGTGTAGCCCATTTTAACTTGTGGTCTGACGTCCGAGTCAAATCTCAATCAAACTTCAGATTGTTGAGTTAAAATTGTGCCTGCACTGGAAAGGAGGACATCGTTGTTTGCATTTTAAAGATCGAAACAGAAATTTAATAATGGCAGTCAGGCCTTCATTGTCAGCTGCTCTTCAACTGATGCCTTCCTATTTTGTATTAGTCCTCCACTGTGTTAAAATACATACCAGATCCTTTTTTGAGTACTGAATCTAGTTGTTCTAGCACCCTTACCTATTTACACAGATTACTCATTTGAAGGAAGTGTGTGAAAGGTAATTCTCATACAGAGAGTATAAAATTGTTACTTTTGGGACTTGTTACATATAGACGACAGTGAGATGCCATTGGTCGGATTCGTTGTATCACCAGGGCAAATTGTGGTACATGTAGTTTTTTCCTAGGACTACCAACTGCTCAAAGAGTTCTTTTCGTGCTTTTAACTCCAAACAAAAGTCTTAAGCGGGAAATGAAGGTTACATTCTGTTATTGTTGATCATTTTCAGTTACTGTGAATAGTGTGTTAGGTTATTCTGCGTGAGATCGTACTAATACGTGTAAAATATTTTACCTATCATCGTTTAGTGAACATGTATTTCACTGTTAGACTTTACAGTCTTTACCAGACTTTGATCATCTCTATCGTGACTGTCTAAAAGGGAATTTAAAAAAAAAAATCTTTCATACATTTTGTATTCCAGAGTTGGTATGTGACACTGCAATAATGCAGCTTTGAATCTTTTTTTATACCTGCTTTGATACATAAACACCGTGTATGTTGGGGAAAGGTTCATTGGAAGGGATTGTGAAATTTGTCATATAATACGTAATTAACTAGAAAGGGAAATTAGTGTGCTATTAGATTACTTGGACTTGTGAATGCTACCTTCCCTATTGCCCCAGAGAATGGCATGCTTATTTTGACCAGAGTACATTGTTTAATGTTTATTTAATTTACTTACACTTCACAAATGATGATAAAGTAATTCGAATCACTTTCTTTTTTTCTCTGTTTGAGCCACAGTTAGACATCTGGCATTACTCTCATATTTTTCCTGTGCTGTGGTTTAAGAACTCTGACGCCAAAGGAAACTTTGAAAGCTAAATGCATGACCCCTTGTCTGCTTTTACATGTCTATTCTTTGTAATAAATCTCAAGTCATGCATATACAGTAATTTTGTGGCACTCTGAAGGAAGAATAATATGTGCAAATTTTCTTTGATGGCCAGAATAAATCAATGTATTTTGTAACTGCTCCCAGAATGGGAACTTGGATTGGAACTCTTTCTTTGATTGATATGGGCAAAATGAAGTACTGCTTGATGGATGTAGTGTGCCATTCACCTGGGGGACCGCGCACAGAGCCAGAACAAGTGAGTGACTTGTAGAAAACGAATTTGGCTTCCTTTAGCTCATCGGTACCCAGAGGAGGCCAAGTACGACAATAAAAAGGTACAGATACTACAGATCTGACTTAACTTTACAAAAGTGGTAAGTTTACCTCTCTATTAGGAGCCACAATGCGCTCTTAGAACGCACCTTGGTCCTGACGAAAGCCTCTAGAGTTTTCCACGAGGCTGAAGCATGTTGACCAATATCAGTGCAGTAGATTAGTAACCGGATCTACGTACGCACCACTATCCTTTTTTAATTTCCCACAAGACAGCTTTTCCAATAAATACTTGTGATAAAGTGTTGTAGGGAATTTGAACTCACTACACCAGAGCACGTACACGCCCTCCCTTTTTTCATTTCTGGCCACTACTGACAAACCAGCTGGTCTTCCTCCGGGTGTAGGTAAGCATATTTACAAAGATAAAAATCCAATGATGATGCAGTAACAGTACTCTGAGGCGGATAATCAAGATATATCGCCAAATGCCTTGTACATATATGAGAGTTTTTATGACGGTTCCCACACGAACAAAGACCCTGGTTATACAGTACAAGTTGTCCATTCGGCCCTCTCTCTGATTTTTGTAGTGTGCCATAGACGGCAAACCTGGTCAGTCTTTGCATGCAAGGGCCATTCTGTTGTCATTGTCTTTCAATACTTACACTGTTAAAGTTATGTCATCACACCTAGTATCACAGCATACTTGAGTTGTAAAGATCAACAGATCAAATAGTTGACTTTCAGATCATGTGTTCATTTTGTAAAAATCTTTTTGGCAAACTACTTTGTCACTCTGTCCAATCTGGTATGGGATTGCTGGGATTACACGCACTACCAGAACCTCTTCAAAACAAAGAACTCCACCCTTATATTAATGCACCTAGTTTTTTTTTTCACCTGGCATTCAGGAAATAGCTTTTCTTATGTTTGCCCAGAATAAATTCATTGCATAGTTAATTAAAAAACATTGCATGTGAAGCTCAAAAAGTGCTAGCAGTTTGTGCAAGATGTCATACGACTTCTAGTTAAAAAGAGGAATAAATACATAATACATAAGATAAAAAAATTGTTTGATCTTATACAGCATAGTCTGTCAGTGTCTGGATCTGTGCTTCCTTTTTCTTATTGATCTCCAACAACATTCATGAAAACCATTGCAATTAAAGCTCGAAAGTGCTAACAGTTCATGGAACGTATTATGCAAACTTCTGGTTAAAAGAGGAATACCTACATAATACATAATACATAAGGAGTCAGTTTCTGGGGCTTTGATTCTTTTTTGTTTGTTCTCAATCAGCGTGTGCTCTTAAAGTGCCTGTGTATTGTGCAAGTAGTCTTTGTTTTTTTAGTTTGTAAGGTGTGGTTTAACCCTTTCTGATGTTTGTGATCAGAATAATGCGCACCTAATGTTTTCTACGTCCTTATTAATTATTTATGATCTTTTTTGTTTTGATTATTTGTGATATTAAATGTGCAAGCGTGTTGAGAATTAAACAACCTGGTCAATGACCCTAGTCCCGTGTGCCACCGTAATGATTCTTCACCAAATTTAAGAATTATTTTCCCTGGTAGGCTATAGGTCGTGCTCTTGAGGCGGTAGCCGAGAGCAATTTTAGCAATTTTAAAAACTTTGTCCTGTGTAAAAATCATCACTTTATCTTGTGTGCACTCGCTCCTAGACACCTTCGGTCGGTCACACGCAGCGGATCTAGCGCTGCTGCGGCCTCCATCACCTACATTTCCCCCACGCCGTCATCTCGGCGAAGACCGAGGCCATGCCCCTTTTTGAGGCCACGCTCCCCGACGTCGCCTTATAAAGCGCTGAATACAAGCGCCAGGCACCTAGATAGATCGCGCTCTTGAGGCGGAAGCCGAGAGCAATTTTAGCAATTTTAAAAACTTTGTCGTGTGTAAAATCATCACTTTATCTTGTGTGCACTCGCTCCTAGACACCTTCGGTCGGTCACACGCAGCGGATCTAGCGCTGCTGCGGCCCCCATCACCTACATTTCCCCCACGCCGTCATCTCGGCGAAGACCGAAGCCACAGCCCTTTTCGAGGCCACGCCCCCCGACGTCGCCTTCCTCGCCTACAAATCATGTGCATCTCTCGGACGCGCAGCGGACGAGCGCAGCAGGCGCGCCGAAGGCGCGCCAAAGGCAAGCTCGTCTGCGCCCGTCTGCGCCAGGACGGGCCTCAGGGCATGCCACGCTGATCATCCTATCAGGTATTCGCCTCAATCACTTAGAGATCTTCAGAATTTAGCCACCACGCCATCTCCCACAGCTATGCGTCACATTTCTTCCGTTGGCCTTTTGCGCCCCGACCACCTCCATCCTTGTGGACGCTTACCTCCAGCTATGCCGATCAGGAACACTACATCCATCAGGGTATCATATTTGAATACCCGCTCGCTAGTGAAACACTCTGAGGACATCTTCATCTTGTTATCCAATTCTAATCCTCACATGCTTCTGCTCACGGAAACGTGGCTCACATCAGAATCCCTCCCGGACATCCTGGCCGCCCTCCCCCCTGATTATTATATTCTCCACGCTGATCGCCTCTGCGACCGGCCTGGGGGTGGGGTAGCAGCCATTATATCCAAACGCCTGAATTCTATCTCCTCCTACTCTCTCCCCCTCCCTGAGGTGGATAACCTACTTATCAGCGTGCAAACTGACACCGGCCCCCTCACTTTCCTCCTTCTATACCGGCCTCCACAGTCGATGCCATCCTTTTCCTCCATTATGAATGAACAATTGTCTACCACAGGGCTCCTCGCTAAGTCCCACGTTATTTAACATCTACGTAGCGGACTTAGCGAGGGTAATAAAGGCCCACGGGGTGCGATTGACATCTTATGCAGACGACACCCATCTGGTGCTGGCGATCCACAAGGACGGCCCAGCGGTGGCAGCCAATTTCCAGGAGGCCATGCTTGCTGTCAGTACTTGGATGTCCTCCAATTGCCTGAGGCTTAACTCGGGCAAAACCGAGGTTATGACCTTCGGCAATCTCTCCCCAGAATGGTCCTCCATTTGGTGGCCCAACCAGCTGGGCTCTCCACCTGTCCCAGTGGAAAAGGCGAGAAACCTGGGAGTTATTTTCGACAGCAAGCTGACATTCAACCTTCACGTCAACAAGGTTGTGTCATCTGCCTTCTTTATTCTAAAGAAAATTAAGAAATTGCTGCCTTACCTCCCTATCTCAGCTGGGAAGACCCTAGTTACCACCCTGGTGTTTTCCAAAATCGATTATGGAAATGCCCTATTTCTCAACTCCCAGAAACTCGTTCTGTCTAAGCTACAGTCTATACAGAACGCGGCTGCTAGAATTCTTTTAGACATTCCTCGCCGCCAGCCTACTACTCTCGCCATTCGCCAGCTTCATTGGCTTAGAGTAGAGAGCCGAATTAAATTCAAGGCCCTCTGCATTGCCTATAAGGCAGTGCATGGCGTCGGACCCAAGTTTCTGACCGACGCATTTCAGCTGTACACCCCTAAAAGGCTGCTGAGATCTGCCAACACCTGCCTCCTACCGGTACCTCGTACAAGAACAGCAACTTGGGGAGACAGACGTTTTCTGGTTGCTACGCCAAAGCTCTGGAATCTTCTGCCACTTACTATCAAAAACGCCCCCAACTTGATGAGCTTCCGTAGGCTCTTAAAGACATGGTTGTTTAACCAGTGAATTCTGCTGTTTCTGTCCCGCTAGCCCACACATGCGCTGAGACACCTTCGGGTAATTGTATGCGCAATAAAAATCCCATAAATAAATAAATGAATACCCTGTTAACGTCGCACTCCCGCTTCGCTATCATTGGCGATCTAAATTATTGGTTCGATATCAACGCCGGCCCCCATGCCACCGAGTTCTTTGAGACTCTTAAAAATCTAAATCTTACTCAACATATCTCCCAACCCACTCACATTAAGGGACATATCTTGGACCAGATCTGGACCTGCAACCTGGCTCTGTCCCCACCAGACATGCTTCCTTGTGTCTGGTCTGACCACCATCTGGTGGGCACTACCATCACAGTTGCCGGTCAGATTCCTGCCCCCCTGATGGCTGGCGGCCTTTCTAGGAAATGGAGCACATACGACTCCCAGGGTTTCCTCACTGCCCTGGCCGACTCCTGCCCAGCCATTCACGACTTGAATGACATCGATGGATTAGAACAAGACATCGGAGCCTGGCTAGAGTCAGCCAGTGACCGGTTTGCCCCCCTAGTCAAATTCCCCCGCACTAGGCATCGGAACTCCCATAGGTGGTTTTCTGACGACCTTAAGGCTCAGAAATTAAAAATACGCCAGTTAGAACGTACCTGGAGATGTGACTACTCTGACTCTGCCAGACAGTCCTATCTGGCCGCACGCAAAGACTTCAAAACAGCTATCAGTTCTGCCAAAAGGGAACACTTTTCCAACAGGATTTCTTCGGCAGCCGACAAATCCAAGGAGGTGTTCAGAGTCTTGAATGAGCTAACTTCAGAAGACAGAACCCTCCCCGCCCAGACCCCCACCCAGGAGGCCTGTGACACCCTGAACTCCTTCTTCCTAGAAAAGATCACAAAAATTAAAAAATCCATCCCTCCCCTTCCCCAGGCACCCTCACTGGATAATTCCCCTAACAACTCCTCGACTTTTACCACTTTTCCTGCTCTTGATCCTACCTCCCTAGCGGAACTAGCCACCCGCGTGAAATCTGGCTCCCCGAACGACTGCTGCCCTCCGTCTGTCCTGCGGAGCATATGTCTTAATTTGCCAGATTGTATTTTACATTTACTCAACAGATCTCTCAGCAGCGGCATCTGTCCAACCTCCTTCAAAGAGGCCATCCTAGTACCCCTTCTAAAAAAAACGGCGCTGACACTGCGGAGCCGTCGAATTATCGTCCCATTTCCCTCCCATATTTTTCCAAACTTATGGAGGCCCATGTCACCCGGTGTTTATCAAATTTCATAGAATCCTCCCGTTATCTTGAGCCGAATCAGGCCGGTTTTATACCCGCCCACACCACAGAGGCCGTCATCCTGGCAGTCCTTGACACACTCAGGATCAACGCGGACGCGGGGATCCCCCAAGCCCTCGTCCTACTGGATCTGTCGGCCGCGTTCGACACGGTGGATCACAACATCCTTCTCCATCGTGTTGAGCAGGCAGGCATCCAGGGCATTGCCCTTGAGTGGGTCAAGTCATTCCTTACGGGAAGAACACAGGCGGCCTGGGCCCCTACACTGCCAAAAAAACTCCCACGTCCTGCGGAGTCCCCCAGGGCTCCTCCCTCTCCCCGCTCCTATTCAATTTATATCTTCGGCCACTGATTCAGTCTCTTCTAAAATGGGACATCACCACTTATAACTACGCCGACGATCTACAAATCATTTTCTCACTCAACTCCCCACATGCCATCAAAACTTTTCATGGAGCCTTGATCCACATCCAACTCTGGATGAATGAGAACCAATTGAAGTTGAACCCTGGCAAAACCGAGCTCCTCCTCCCTGGACTCAGTCACACCCACTGGGGTCCGCAGTTCTGGCCTCCGGAGTTTGGCTTCCCTCCTACTCCAGCTAAAACAGTAAAGAGTCTGGGCGTAATCATTGACGCCGAACTCTCCCTCAAAGCTCAAGTCGGTGCGGTAGTCTCATCTTGCACCTACCAACTCCAGAGGATTCGCAAAGTCCGTCACCATCTTCCCCCTGCGGCATTCACCCAAACTGTCTTTTCACTCGTACTTTCCCGTCTGGATTTCTCTAACTCCATCTATCATGGTCTCCCACAAATTCTGTTACAACGTCTCCAAGTTGTCCAGAATCAAGCAGCCCGCCTGATCCACGGAATCCCTAGATGGCAATCAGCCAAGCCTCTGCTCATCAGCCTCCACTGGCTCCCTATTGACCAAAGGGCCGCCTTTAAGTTGGCATGCCTCACCTTCAAAGCCCTTCATTGCTCCGGCCCCACGTTCCTCAAATCTCTCATCCGCCCTCACTGCCCAATACGTAACCTCAGATCAGCCCACCGCGACCGGTTAGTCACCCCTAAAAGCAAAACTAAGAAATTCGGCGGCCGCCGCTTCTCTTACCTAGCTCCGGTGCTCTGGAACCTTCTTCCTCTCTCAATCAAATCCTCCCCTTCCCTTCTGAAATTCAGAAAACTGTTAAAAACTCATCTCTTCCCCACCCTCTGCTAGTATCCCGCCTCCTGTGCTCCCCCTCACTTGCCCTGTCTATCAGCGCCAGGAAGCTTCGGTGTCAGTGCGCTTTACAAATTGCACCTAAGATAAGTTAAGATAAGGTATTGTAATTCCACTCAACCAGGGGATGATAACTTGCTTGCAGGTACGGATGTGGAGTGTAAAATACAATGGTTTAAGTAGCTTCTTTCTTTGTCCCCAAACTGTAGTGCAGGTGCAAAAGATGTGGGTGATTATCTCTGTTTTATATCCACATAGATGACATCTTGGATGCGGCAGGCTGCCCTTCCATGTAGGAATGAGATATTTTGTGTCCAGGTACCTAAAGCAGTAGAGCATAAACAAACGTTTTAAAGCTAAAGAAAAAATGAGCTGTCGAATGCTTGGGGCCTCAAACTGCAGTGTGTATTAACTACTGTCCAGGCACGTCAACTCTTTGCAAATATATTATGTTCCTGTAGCTGAGACAAAAGCTTTGTTGAAGAATTAAGTATTCGAAAGAAGGCCGTTCTTTCCAGGCTGCTTGCCCATGCTTCTTTGATGCCTATTTCATCTATTGTCACTCCTAAGTAGTCACCACAACATTTATTTATTTTTTCTTCATATGACCCTGGATTTCCAACCAGCATAGGTTATTCAGGGCACCACTCTCCGAGGCACGGAGTCTGCAACATAATTTGACGAAAGCTCGCAAACTATGCTGCTTTTTAAAGAAAATTTCGAGCTGGACCTGGGCTGGTGAAGTTGATTTTGTATGCATTTGTTTGTAACAAATTACCGATGGCCGTTTCCTTACCATGCATGATCCCCCAAGTTGTATCCTAGAGTTGGAATAAGTTGGGCTGACATTATTGTTGGCATATATTCAAGCAAAAGGCAACTTAAATGCAAATGTTAATTAATGCTCTTTCACCTGTAGTATGGCCCGATATTGTTTAATGGGCAGCTGGCACTGTTAATCCGCAGATACTTCTACGAAGGTTCAGTCTCAGCGTCTTTGCCCTTTATAAGCCAAGTGAATGAGTTGTGTTTTGAGTTGGCAAAACAAACCACTTTTGTTTTACAAGGTTCAGCTCTAAAGCCTGCTGCTCTATGTTACCTGCTAATGCATCAGTAGACCTTTGAAGCTCAATGTGAGTTTGGCTCAAGATGACGATGTCATAAACTTATTGCAAGCAGGCAATTTTCTCGGTTGCTAGATTTGGTGAACGGCTTTCCACTTGTGTCAAGTAGCTTTCTATATCAGCAAAACACAAGTTGAATAGACTTGGGGTTAAAACACACCCATGTTTCAGGCCATTCGTTGTGTGGATTTCTGACGTTACTCTGCTTCCATTTCCATCTTTGACCTGGTCTTATGTGTCACTTTACAGAGCTATTATTGCGTGTAACAGTTTTATTGAGAGACCCCATTGTGCCAATTTTGCCTAGAGAAGGCTGCAGGGGAATCTCATCAAATGTGGATTTGAGATAATGAAATGTAAGCAAATAGGATTTTTGCTGCATTGCCTTTTCCTCTAAGATAGTTAATACTGACAGGTTTGTAATTGTCCCCAGGCCTGATCTAAACCCTGTTTGTGCTTTTCGTGTTATGTTTTTTCATTAACCAGGTTTGAAGGTCTCGAAGCAAGCAAGAGGCATACAATTTGTCTTCTACGCCATTTATCACTAGTAGCCGGTAGTTAAGAGGCGACTAATGACTGCCGTTCTTATAGATGGAGTGGAATATGTTCCTTTTTCCAAGTTGGTGGAATTATGTTTACCCGTTATCTCTGGTCCCACCTAAGTGTCCTCCAATCACCATTTGGAGTCTTGACAGTTTTTCCCGATGCAGGGCTCATCCTTTTCAGCAGATTGATTCCAATGTTAAAAAATACTAAACCAGAGTTTTCACTTCCATCGCTAACCCTGTGCAGGTGGAGTCCTTTCATGTCACCTATGCCAGATCTCTTCAGAACTGACCTTTTACCTTCTAGGTCACTTTGGTACAGCAGACTAAAGCCTGCAGGTTGTAGTAATTTGGTGACTCCGGCTCTGATGCCACCTGGCTCTGCCCCTCCACAGAATCCAGCCTTTGTGTCCTTCAAGGAGCTCCCACCTTCGGTACCTGTCTCGAAGTTGGATGAGTGTATTAGAGTGTCAAAAGTGAAATCTAAGGTTTGTGTTAATGATGAGCCCTTGGTGCTGCCTCTTTGCAGGGCCAGAGATTTGTCTGAATGGAAGAAATTGTTGGGTCTGATTCTGATGCTCTTGCAATGCCTGATGGGGATTATTACCAAAGATGATGACTTATAGGCTGATCACGTCTTCTTCTCTTACAAAACAGACACTGGTGCATACTTTGACTTCTAAAAGTGCAAGTATTTTGGATATTGCTCCTGAAGGGGCTATCCGTTATACCTTTGGTCACCTTCAGTGGCAGTTTAATTAATTCCCCATGGTGGTGCAAAAAGCAGCAGAACCATTGGTACTGATTCTGCCCTTTGCGCAGCTAAAATCGATAAATTTTAATGTAGATCTTGCAGCTCTCCTCTACACTTTCAGAGCATTTTCTCCCTTTTATTGAGGCATTCCTAGAGCCTGTCCTAGCTGCTTTGATAAACTTTTTCTCTGGCCCAGGAATTAACAGATTATTAGAAGGCACAAACCTGTCCCGTGTGATCTGAAGTACTTGTTATGCCACCATTCACTAGGGGCTGGTGATCCAAGCCTCCTCCATAAACTTGAAACCAATGTCTTTCTCATAATGGCAACTTCAGACTGAGAGCCTAAATGACTGATTCTACTAGACAAAAAGCCTTTTCTCTGACTGCCTCGCCCTCTTCATGACATACACCTGGTGTCTCTTGTGCATGCCCGGTGGGAGCAAGCAAAAATGACTTAACAATCTTCCAGATTACTTCAGATCTGGCCAAAGATGGTTTTGATGTGACAAAACTAATCCTGAAGTCCGCTTTGACTCAGTAGACACCTTGACTTAACTGTGGGCATGGCTTTCACCTAAGCCATCATGCTTGGAGGCACTTAGGGTGTCTAAGCACAGGAATGCTTAAAGAGCTTACTAGCCCCTGCTCCCATTCCACCTCCTTCTTCCATAGTGAGGTTGTTCCACAGGAAATATCCTACCTATTCTGATCAGAGGCACCTGTACAGCCGATCTAGGTGCCTCAAGAAACGTACCTCTCTTTTTAGGGTAGGGGTATCAACAGCAGCAGCTTATCTAGTCTTCACCATCTTACACTGTCTCTGCTACCTCAAAGCATCTCCGACTCCTTGCTGGACCCCTGTTTATGAGGACATGCTTTCCAGTACACACCTTGATTTTGGAGCCAGAAGTTCTTGCACTTCTGAGCAAAGGGGATGAGAGGTGGCACCTGTAGGGACACGCTGTACGGGCTTCTACTCTTTATTTCTTAGTTCCTAAGAAGGATATTGATATGAGACCCATCCTCAACTTCCGCCTCTTGAAGCTGTTCTTTCTATAGGACAAGTACAAGATCTTGTCCCAGTGCCAAATCCTGCAAACCATCAAGGTGGGTGATTGGTGACATCCTTGAACCCTCAAGATGCCTATTTTAATCTTTCATCTATTAATTCTCCCCACCCACAGATGTTACTTTAGGCACACTGTTGAGTTCAAGCACAGTCAGTTGACAGTCCTTCTCCTTGATCTGACAACGCAAAGCATGTTTACACAAGTGTTAGCAGTTGTGGTGGGTTTTCTGTAGAAGTCAGGAGTTCATGTATTGATATTTGGATGACTAGCTGGCCAAGGAAATTTTTCAGGGCACTAGAACCTCTCTAAGACTAGAACTTTACGATCAGCACCCACAAAATGTAATCTTACCCCTAGTGCGAGAGAATAAATCAGTGGGTGGAGTTCTGACGGCTCCCGGCCATCATGAGCACACGCCCACTATCACACTATCCACTTAAATCACTTAAGACAGTCGGGAGCCACGCCCACCCCCGCCCCCCCTCACACCGCGGCGGAATTCGCGCTGCGGTGAAGGGGTTAAATACGTTTTGTAAATAACTAATGCGCACCACACCGGCATGTGGGTTAGTGAAGCTTGCTTATATGTTTACTAATGATAATAGCATGAACGAAGGACTAAAAGGGTTTTAAACTGGGAAATCTTTATTGTGCATGCGTCAACTGCATCTTCGCAGTATGACGAGCTATCGCTTGGAGGGAAATTCTTGCGCATGAGCAGAAGGTGCTAAAATGGAGTCTTGAAGACTCGCGTGCTTGGCATCTACTTGCTGGCACTAAATCGAGTGATTTTTACTAATGCTAATGCAGGGATAAGTCTAATAAATAAACTGGGATAGAGTAGAGGTGGTTGGTATACAGTGAATCCATTATTAATTTATTTTTTTTAAGTAACATCTGTCTTTCTGTGCATATTTGGGCCTCTTGTGTATGGCTGGAGTGGGCTGAGTCGTGATAATTGTGCATGACAACTGGAAGTCAATCCGGAGTGATGAAACAAAGGTTGGAAAAAGGACAAGGTCGCAGAGTGGCCGAGCCTGAGAACGAACAGTGAAAAGTTCAACTGAATGGAACTACATGTTAGATTTTTAACAAATGTTGCAGATGAAATGTGAATGCGGGTGGGAGAAAAAATCTGGATAAAAATTAAGGGGATGGGTTTGCGAACAATGGGAGTACTGAATTAAAAGACATGAAAGCATGGTGTGATGATCTTGCCCTTTTGCCTGACCAATCGGATTAGAACAAAAGGTATAATTGAGATAGCTTTAATTAGTTAGCACAATTTGAGATGCTGGTGCTGCGGGAGGTGCTGTTTCTGGGAGGGATGCTGTGAGATGCTGATGAAGAGCTGAATGCAGAACCTTTTATCCTAATTTAATTATGGAAGGACAGAAGATCGTGGAAGAATCTCGAGGAGGAAGAGAGTGTCAGAGAGGGGTGCTATGCAAGCGTCGGTATTCTGCAGAGGTCATCTATCCTGTCCTGAAGTCTTTGTCGCTTAATATATCCCGGGGGAACCTTACCAGCCCTTTGGCCGGGGGGTTGGTCTTCACATCATTCTTGGTAAATATATGTTCGAGGCATATGAGCTGCAGATCGTACACTATGCATTAGATCGCCACCTGGTGTTGGGTTCGGATGATTGCAGGTTGTTGTCTTCTTGGAGAAGTCTTTGTAGTCACGCTATAGGTGACTCCTCCCTTGGACAATACTGCGCATGGGCATCGGCTCCATCCTTAGATTGTTTTTTTCCGCCACTGGGTTCGGATGAAAGTTTCTCCCCTCCGGCTAGAAAAAAATTTTCAGCAACTTCGAAGCGCAAAAACTTCCTATTACTAATATCAGCAACTTTCGACGCCATCAACTCGATTCTGGTTCATCGATGCGGGCCGCTGGGCCTATCGACGCTGTGCGGCCTACACCACATGGAAAGAACTCCGATCAAGAAATGCCCGGTATGGCGAGCAAAATTTCCAGATAGCGACCATCACGAGGTCTGCAACCTCTGTCTATCGCCGGACCACGACAAGTCGACCTGCACGGCTTGTGCATCCTTCTGATCGAAAAACACCATCCGGGATGGGAGGGCCTGCCGACACGAAATGAGGAGATCAGCCCCAGCACCGGAGAATATCTTTGACGACGAGGTTCCGCTCGTTCCGGAAGAGGATTCGCCTGATCTCCAGATCATATCAGAGGCAGAGGACTCAGATGACTCGATTCCATTCACGTCAACCTGTGAGTACTTCTGCCCCTGCACCACATGCACCGCCCAAGCCAAAGGCGAAGGTCAGCACTCCGCCCAAGGGCCCAGTCGAGACCAAGTACTTCCTCCTAAAGCCCAGCCTTCGAGCTCGGCTCCGAGGAAAACACCTATGCCTTCAGGTGCTTTGGCACCAAGCAAACCACACGTGCCGATTCCACCACCTCCATCGGCACCGAAAGCGAAAGACCCTTCGGCACCGAAAGCGAAAGACCCTTCAGCACCGAAAGCGAAAGATCCTTCGACACCGAAACGTAAAGAGGTACAGGCACCGAATGAAGCTCCGGCTCCGAAGCCGTTCACTTCCAAAACTAAAGAGGAAAAGCCGACGCCACAAAGTAGACGAGGCCAGCTTCCACTCCAAAGACTCCCGCTTCGGTGCCAACACCCACAAACCCTGATTCCGAGGTTCCTAAGTCCTCGGACACGCCTGCTAAGCCGAAAACAACACCTTCAGCACCGAGAACTTTGCCACAGGAAGCTGTAACACCTCCCAATAACTAACAACACAGGTGCCAATACTGTTGACCTTAGTTCCTTGTTTTAATTATGCGAAACATACAAATTAAACACAATGTTTCCTTGAAATTTCTTTTCTGAGTAAATCATTCTTTATTTTCTTTTCCTTTACTTCATTACTTTGGTTATAATTTCAACAATTTTAGAATTCAAACACCATCTGTACAAAACATATACAATATTATACAAAAAATCTCATAAAACAATACTCTTGGATCATTCATAAACACTCTCACCAGACTCTTATTCATCAACATTCACTCCCATACATACACAAACATCACATATTATTTACACTGGAATTACAATATTCACAGTATGCCATAGACTATCTTTCATAGAAATGTGTAACAGTTTGATGTTCTTATGGCCCAAATAGTAGTCTACGCATTTTGTACTCATAAAGATTAAGGAGTTCTCATCAGGACAAGAAGCTGTGAACAAAAGGAAAAACCTTTTTTTGGGGCGGGGGGGGGGGTGTTAGAACAAGTGAAAAATTACTATTACTACCCACTTGAGCTTTCCTTACCTCAATAACTTAGAGCCAGTATGGTGGCTTATTTCAAGACCCGACGCTGAACCATCTGTTGCAAAAGCATAATAGGGGCTATTGAAAGCAGCTCTTTCAAACGCTTTTTGTATATACTTAAACAATTCATTCTTCACATTACCATATTCAACTTACTCAGAGAATCAGCGGTCGGCACTCTTAATTAAGAGGAACTGCTTGACCCTGGAGGGGGAAAGTACGGGAGAAAGAAAAAAGAGAATCATAATAACACAAGTACTTTTCCAAAAATGAAGACATACTTTGATGGAATGCATGTAATACATATAGGGCCAGATGTAGGAGCCCTAATACCGGTCAGTAACGGCCCAATTCGGCCGTTACCGACCGGTATTGGGGTTTTCTGATGTAGGGGGCCTATATTTTACCGAATCGGTAAATTTACAGAATCGGTTAAATACCGAATCGGTATATTTACCAATTCGGTAAATCCATATGTAGGTGACACTCCTAAGAGTGCCACAGGCCCTTAAGAGTCGGTATTTTACCACCCAATCCTATTGGGTGGTAAAATTCTGAATTCAGGTGTGCATGCACATCTGTGCATGCACACCTGTGCAATGTGACACACAGACATGCCCTTAGGGCATGTATGTGTGCCACATGGCACACAAGCCTGTACTTGGGGTGCTAGAGGGTGTCAAAGTGACACCCCCTGCATCCTTGCAGGATTCGATATTTACCGATTCGGTAAATACCGAATCGGTATTGCCCATTGATTCCTATGGGCTTCAAGGCCCATAGGAATCAAAGGGCAATACCGATTCGGTATTTACCGAATCGGTAAATACCGAATGTTAACGATTCGGTAATTCAAAATTGAAAATTAGCTACATCTCCCTTCTAATTTACCGATTCATAAATACCGAATCACCCAACCCGACAGTGGAGATCCCTCCACTATTCTGCCCTCTTTTTCCACTGATCTAATAGTTGCCAGATCCTTCCTCCCAGTGCTCTCGCCCTTCTACCCTTCCTTGCGTATATAGCTTTCTCCAGATTATACGTGGAAAGTAACCTTGCTATCCATGTTTGAAATGTCGGTGGCACCCTGTCAAGCCACGCCCTTGCAATGCCAATCCAGTATACCGCCGCTACCATGAACAAAAATTCTATAGGGAGGCCCAGTGCACCTGCCGACACACCTAACATTATTAGTTCATCTGTCATTTTAGTCTTAATCCCCAGTGAGCCCTCCAAAAATTCCTCAATTGCCTCCTTCAATGTATGCAGTTGTGGACATTGCGCGAACATATGGACAATATCCGCATCTCTTGAATCACACTGCAGGCAAGTTATTCCTGTGTCCGTCCCCCCCCCAACTGTGCAATTCTAGCCGGAGTATGGTAGAGAGAGTACAGTGTTTTATAATGCTGCACTTGTAACGTCGCTGAACATAAAACTGTCCGCCCTAAGTCTAAAGATGTCTGTAATCCCTCAGAGGAAGATCCCACACCCATTTGCTAGCGTATTTTTCCCTATCATCGTTTTTAACACATACAGTTCTGCATACAGATACAATATAGTCCATTATTCTGCAGGGGTTAAACCCTATCAGTCCTCTTTTGTTTGCGAAGTAGCTTCTTATCTGCAGATACTTAAAAAAAACTGTTATCCGTTATCTCATATTTCCTTTGTATTTCCTGGAATTGCAAAACCCCCCCTCCATATCCAGTAAATCCCCTACCTACTTAATCCCCTTATTATCCCATTCCTTCATGACTTCATCCCTAACAATATATATCCCCTGGAAGTGAATGATTTGTGTACAGTCGGGTGTAACTGTTGTATCTGCCTATTCCAAGCTTTTTTGCCACCACCTTCCAAACATTATATGCCGCTTGTAAAGTCTTAAACCTGGTATGTTTAAAATAACTATAGTCAACCGTATTTAGTAAGCCGTTCTCGGCCTCCCCCCCCACCAGTGCTTTATATACATTCGTGAAACCAGGTCTACCGGCCTGTTGCTCAGTTCCCCCTCCACCCAGTAGCCCTTGGAAATACTGCAGGGCCGCTGCCCAGTAATAAAGTCTGAAATCTGGGACCCACCAGCCCCCCTTCTCCCTAGGAAGTACCATGAATCGATACGCTCTTCTGGTCTTCCCTTGTGCCCATATAAGCCTATTGAGTATTACTTCCAATTTGCTAAACCATGCCTGATCAAAAAAGAGTGGTATCGCTCTAAAAATATACAAGAATTTCGGAAACTTGATCATTTTGATCGCGTTTATCCGACCCATTAGTGTCAGATGTAGGTTATGGATCCTTTCTGTATTTATTTTTACTTTATCTAATAGTGGTTCCATATTTAGCCCACAAGGCTGTCTAAGTCGGTAGTCACTTTTATCCCGAGGTATGTTGCTTTGGGCACCACTCTAATATCCTGGTATGTTGTGTACCTATTCTGCACTATCTGAGTCTTCCCTTTGTTTATCAGATGTCCAGCTATTGCTCTGAAATTCATTGCCTCTTTCTCTATTTCGACTATAGCTCTCTCTGGCTTCGATGTTATGATAGCCACGTCGTCCGCATATGCGAATAGTTTATACTCATTTCCTTGCAGCCTAACCGGAGAGATATTATTGTTGCTTGCTAGTCTCCTTAACATGGGATCCAAATATAAAGCGAACAGCAGAGGCGAGGCTGGGCAGCCCTGCCCAGTCCCACGTTTTATCTGAACTGCCTTTGTATAACTTCTATTAATTCTTACCCTTGCCTTTGGCTGTTCATATAAGGCCTGAATTGCTTTAATGTAGCCCCCACCTATCCCAAACCACTCCATGACCGTCCACAGATAGTCCCAGGAGACCCTGTCGAAGGCCTTCTCCGCATCGAGAAATATGGCCGCGACAGGGCCTCCTGCAACCTCTGCGGCATCCAAAATGGGAATCATTTGCCTGGTATGCTGGGTTGTCCCTTTCCCCGGGATGAATCAGTGTTGTGAGGTGATGACTTACCCCTCAATAACCTTGCTCAATTTATTTGCGAGTGACTTGGAGAAAATGTTTGCATCCGCATTTAAAAGAGTGATTGACCTATAAGACCCTGGTTCTAGTGGTGGTTTGTCCTTCTTTAATATCTCTATAATATCTGCCCCTGCCCAAGAGTGTGGTACTGCCCTGCCTATAAAATTCGGCTGGTATTTGGTCCGGCCCTGTGGCTTTCCCCGCTGGTAACTTAGTCGCAGCCTCACTTACTTCTTGTAAAGTTAAAGGGAGGTCAAATTTCTCTTTCCCCTCTGTACTTAACATTGCATGCGGTATCTCTGCCAGATACTCCGTGATCTCCAAACCTGTATTACTTAATCTCTGATCGTAGAGATTTCCGTAGAATCTCCTATAAACCTCCTGCACCTCTTCCACTTTGTTAACTACATTTCCTGCGCCGTCTCTGATTTCCTTTATTTTGCCTGCTGCTAAGTTTTGCCGAGTCCGGATTGCTAATAGGTGGCCTACTCTTTCATTATATTAGTAGCATTTTTCTTTTTTGGCCAAAAAGTTTCCCGCCGCCTCCTGCGCTAAACTTTCCCCTGCCTCTGCTTTATTCAGTTATATTTCCAGCAATATCCCCTCTATTGAATCTTGCTTGGTTATGGCCATGATTAGGCGCTCTTCTAGCCTCTCCAGATCCCTCAACCTCTTATCCATCCTGATCTTCTCCTTCTTGCTCCTCTGCAATGTGTAACTCAAAGTCTCCCCCCTAACTTCAGCCTTGAACACGTCCCAAATCATGTCAGCTGAAGCTGAATTCCTATTGATCTCCCAAAACTGTGGAATCCATTCCTGCATGTGGCTAATATATCCTGGCTCCCCAAAAGTCCATGTGTTGCTTTTGCTCCCACCCCTGTTATCCAGCGGAAGGCTTAACACCAGCGGAATATGGTCCGAAACTATCCTTGGCAGCCGTTCTAACTGGGATCCGCTCATTATTGAACTTGAGATGAAGTAGTCTAACCTGGCAACCATTCTATGGGGTGCTGAATAATAAGTGCTCCCTGTCCCTATTGGATTGTTCTTCGCCCACACATCCACCAAAGCATTATGTTGCGCCAAATTGTGTATAGCATTACATGTTTTCCTCTTCCGACCAGCACAGCCTCCCCCACACATCGAGCCCAACCCATCCAGGCCATTAACATTAAAATCTCCACAACATATTACAGGCTCTGGCCACAATGAGAGTTCTAAGTCTAAATATTCAAAAACCTCGGGTTCGTCGTCATTAGAGCCATATATAGAAACAATTGTAAAGCATCCAGCATGTGTTTCCACTTTCACCATACCCCATCTCCCCCCTTGATCCTCCTTTTTCCTTTTAAGCTTAACAGTCCCTTTCTTAGATAGTATGGCGACCCCTCTTGTCCTGGTTTCTTGTTTTGTATGAGCAAGGACATCAAACCCCATCTGCTCCAGCATGAATTTTTCCTTCCCTGCAATATGCGTCTCCTGATGGCACATTATTTCCAGCCTAAGCATTCTTAACATGACAAAAACCTTCTGTCTTTTCACTCCATTATTAAGACCACATATGTTCAAGGAGGAAATCCTTAATGCCATTTATATTTACTGGAGCTTTCCTTCCCAATCATCATCTTGATACTCCCATCTTTAAATGTGGTTAGCCAAACATCCTCCTCTCTGAGTTTTTTTGTCATTGTGTGTTGTTTTTCCCGAGCACCCATCACCCCCACCATTTACCCCCTCTGCCAACCCTCCCTCCCCTCGACTCCCCCCACCCCCTGGACTCCCACCCCCCCCTTCCACAGGCAAATAGGTCACCCATGACCTATATGTGACTGCTGTGTGTTGTAGTGTCGCCTCCCTCTCCTCCCCATTGCTCAACCTTTTATTTCCCCGCTGTCCTGAATCTGTATTGTACCCCGAGCCTACTGACTGTGCCTTAACCTTTCACCTTATTATTACTTTCCTCCCCCTTGTTCAGCTCAATGAGTTCTGTTAACGATTCCCCTGCCTTTACTTCTGAAAAAAACATCCTAGTACGCCCTCCTATGTTGACCTTTAACTTTGCCGGAAACATTAAATAGACCTCTGCTCCTTGTCGCTGAAAAGGAGCAATTAATTGCCTAAGCCGCCACCGCCTCTCCACAGTTACGTGGCAAAAGTCAGGCCTTGCGAAGAACGTAACCCCCTGGAATGTTTTTTTAGAGTCTGGTCTGGCTTTCTCAATGATTTCCAGTCTTGCCAAGAAATTTCCACAAAACCCTAGCATAGCTCTAGGCAGGCTATCCTGTCTCCCATATTGTTTCTTTTTAGTTGACAATGGAAACCTATGTGCCCTTTGTACCTCTAGCTCCCATTGCCACTGAGCTTCCGGGAAGGCACCTTTCAACAGCTTGATAATATAGCCTCTTGCATCCTGCCCCTCCACCCCTTCCTCTAGTCCAAGAAGTCTCACGTTATTACGCTCTGGCGTTTTTCAAAATCCTCAGTTTTCCACTGAAGATCCTCCACTGCTTTAGACTGCTCCATCTTGAATGCCTGCCAGTCCGTTACCTCATCCTCGAGCCTGCCCGTCCGTTCCTCTACCTGCATCACTCACTCTTCAACCTCCTCATACTTTTTATTCAGTTTTCTAATTGATGCCTGTATTTTCTTGGTGCATGCCTGGCTCTCCGACTCTATGCCCTGGCTTCAGCCTGCATTTGTTTTAACGTGTTAAACATCAGATCCAATGTGGCATGCTGTGGAGCTCCACTTTCAGCCCCTCCTGATGCTCCTCCTCCTTGCATGCCCTACTGATGCACACTAGAGGTTGCCAAATAATCCCATAAAAGTTTTTTGTTTATATTGGCTGGGGGTCCTCCACCTCCCCCGCCTCGTCTTGCTGTCGATTTTCTCCTTTTCTGTGTGTTTTTTGTCATCAGATCCGCCACTCCCCTCTGTATCTGAACTCATTTCTGTAGAGAGTTTACCTTCTCCCTCGCTCGAGGTGGAATCTGAACCCTCATTAACTGAAAAGAATTTATCGCCTTTGCGCTCCTTTTGCGAGTCCAGACTAGTCAGGCTCCCCCATTTCGCGCACTGGTTCTGTATTATGTTGTTGCTCATCTCTGCCTCTACTTGTAGCAGTGCATCCATCATCTGGGCATTGTTCGTGCTTTCTGCCCCCCCTGTAGCACCGCTTATGACTAGCGCAGGCCCCCTGCTCTCCAGCTGCAGCTGCTTGCTGCTCATGTCCTCCGTCTCCCCCAACTCCGGTGTGCCCGCAGGAAGCGTGCAATCTGTGTCTGTTCTTTCTGGTTGCTCGGCAACCAAGACGCTTGCGTCCTCGAGGACGGCTCCCTCTGCTCCTTTGCCACAAAAGAAATAGATCACATTGAGGACAATGATGGGAGTAACCACCATCCAAGGACACCACAAATGTGGTACTTGCTCTTGTTGCAATACTACAGTGGAAGGCACCATTTTCAGGCACAATAACATCGTGTGGAAACATGAGACTTTCACCAACTGCAAGTCCCGGTTTGTCATATATGGGATTAAATGCCTGTGTAATTTACTTTATATTGGAAAGACAAACCAGGAGGTACGATTAAGGATCCAGCAACACAAGTCGACGATTAAGAAAGATGTACAAACAGCCCCGCTGGTGAACCATTGGCGCATAAATAGCCATTCAGAAACGGACTTGCCATGGACAGTAATCTCCAAAGTTGAACATGATTGAAGAGGTGGCGACTTGGAAGCTAAACTTTCAAGAAGAGAGGCAATGCTGATTGTGAAATTCAATTCAGTAACACACGGGTTAAATGAATTAACTGAAATCTATAAACTCAATTAATGACCTGATAAACCTTCTCCCTGATAAGTGAAACATAGGAAATTAGAATATGACCCCCCCCCCCATCCCTTAAGACACACTTCAAGATGGCCGCTGCTATAGATCGTTCCAGTCATTTCTGGATCGTTCCATTCATTTCTGGACCAAACTACAGATCCCACGAGTCAGGCATTCTGAGTCACAACTTCATGAATGACATCATTGTGAACCTGCCTCTAAACCACCAGAAGTACTTTAAAAACTGGCCAAGTGTATCACTTCAAATGATAATCTATGCTCCATATTGTTTAGACATCTTTCCAAAAAATCGGCCCGAACTTGGTGAGTGCAATTCAAAAGATGCTGGACCATTTTTTCGTTCACTTGAATATGCCCAAAAAACACACTTTTAGATGTCACCTTGGAAACAGGCATATTTCTTGTATCAAAGGTCAGGACTTCAATTCCCGACGTCCTTTCGAACCAGGAAGCGGAGCTCTACTAATGCGGCACGGCGGTGTAGACGTTACAGACTACGCGCCGAACTGAATCTTTCCTTCGGACGCCCTGACAATTGCCACCAGGTCAGTACCGGCAATAGTAATTAATTAATTTTGAAAATGAGCAAGTTCCCGGGACAACAACTCAACGAGCCTTCCACTGTTTTATCTTGCAGGCAGTCTAACAAGTCACCATCGTTGTACAAAACGCTGGCACGATTAACTTCAAGTAAGTCAGTCGGCTTCCTGCACATTATCCGTCATTTTTAGGGCTCGCCTATCCCATTCCGCAAGGAATGGATGGGGGAGAAATTTAGTGGGCAAAAAAGTTCTCAAACCATCCGGCGGATTTTCGACAGTTCACGTGAACACAAGCACGTGCATTTCCCAACATCAAAGCCATCAGCCACTTCAAAGGGATCCTTTCCCGGCCGCATTTTTTATGTGTCGTCCTCTGCCAATGCGCATCCCCCAGCGTGAGCTCGGCCACAGGCTGTGTCTCCCATTTCTCCTCCCCCCCCCCTCAAACCCCCCCGCCCTTCCCCACAGCAATGCCAAGAGCTTGTTCATTTTGGCTCAGGTTAACCCTGTCTGGGTGCATGTTTCACGTCTTTAGTACCAGTTTAACACCCACATTCAGTAAGCAACAGGGAACCTGTTAACGTTTGCCAAGTGCAGCAACATACGTTGCTGTGTTTTTAGTCATTGTTTGAACCAAAAACGTTTTTGGAAGGTTAAATAAATGCAGGTTATGGAGCACGTGCTGGATTATGGAGCAAATCTATACCCAAGCGAAAAACGTGGCAGCCACAGCATCGAATAATTCCAGTGGGACTATCTGAGAGCTACCAGATACAACAGATCTGTATTGGAGCCAGTGCAAATGGAGGCAAAGAGGGCGAAGAGAAACATACTATCAGAGTCGAGGGGAGAAAGCATTAATGAAAAAGAACCTGCGCAAGTGAAATAAAGCGGCAGGGAATGTATGGGGGTAGGATCGAGAGGCATGAGGTGGAATCAGGACCACGCTGCCTTGTTGGCACGTTAACCCACTGAGCTGACGTGCCTGTTGCACACGGATCTCTAAACAGGCACACCAACCCTCTGAGCTGTTTTAGTGGAACTGGACCCGGATGCGTACGCACACATCTCCATGGCAGGCACATTAATCCACGGAGCAGTCTTGCTGACATTCGATAAAACACGACACACGCACTGGGCGTCTCTGCGCCAGGCACATTAACCCGCCGGGCTTTCTTGTTGGCTATAATCACTAGCAGCTGTGCTGTGCCCAGCATCTGGCCAGGCCTCTATGGTGGGAACTTCCCATTACAGCGCCTCTGCCTGCAAGATGTTTCAGCGTCTCACGCACTGCGCCCTGCTCCCACACTACCCCGCACACACACACACGCAGCCCAACATTTGACTGACAGATCCCGTGTATCCACTCACCTCACCCCTGCCCATGTGACTCATGGCCCGCGCACGGTCTCTGGCTTTGCCCTGCCTCCTTCATTACACCAGTCATCCATTATTTCTGTCCCAGGCCTGTTTGGGCCCGTTTACCGCCTGGGCCTCCCGCGCTTATAAAGGCAGGTTATTCAATCTGCTCACCGCCTTTCCTCTTGAAATTTTGTCTAATGCACCCGTCCACCCTCTCTCGCCAAACCACCCACTGGCATTTTGTGACTACAGGCGCCTCGGGGTGCTTTTCGGGAAAACTGCAGCCTCACACTGCGTGTATGCCATTGAGGGGTCGCAGAGCCTTTCATGTCGAGGCAAAAAATGTGCAGTGGCAAAATGAACCTACACTGAAATCCAAGCATCTCTGTGTGGCCGCGCCGTGTGATCCTAGTCAAATGACTTCACTGCTGCGAGTTCGATTTCTGCCAAGTCTGGGCGCACGCAACAAAGTAGGGGTTAAATGCTGCCAGAAAGCCACTCCCTCCTCTACATTGTGAATATATTTAAATATATATACATTCCTCACTCGCCTCTCATAGGAATTGTGCTTCAAACCAGGCCCTGTTTAGGTAACCTGTCTCTGAACTGTCCAGTCTGTCTCCACCCCATGAAGGCACCGCCCCTCCCCTCTACAGAGGGCGGACCGGCCACGGTTTTACTCCCCCCAACTTTTGCAGCCTCCAAAACACACACCCTCACAGCCCGCGAGCCTCCGTGACACACGGCAGTGATCTCACCCCTTCGCCGCTGCCCTGAATTCTTCCAAAGACGGGGAGTGTCAGGAGCGCTGCGACCGCCTCCACCCTCAACCCAAAACACGAGCGCGGTCCCAGCACTGGAGGGTGTCTGCAGGTGAGTGAAGAGACGAGGGGGTCACGCAGGGCGCTTCATGCGGTGTTTGCAACTTCATTGCACTCTTTATGCTCACTCTTCTATACTTGCACGTTTTATATACCACCAAACATAGCGCCGAGCTTTAAACCGTTCTTTATTAGATGTTTAAAGTGAGGTAATCTTGCTCATGGCGTGAACAGTTCACAGAGAGTTGTTAGAATCAGATATCGTCACGGTGGTCCCCGAGAGGTGTGGGGGTATAGGCTGGCCAGGCCCCCAACACTGTGGTTGTGGCGTCCAACTGTTGCAGTGTAACTGAAGTGCAGTGTGATGCAGAATGTCATAACTGTGCAGTGTGTAGTGCAGTGGCGTGGTTTCAGGTTAATGATCCCCGCCGTGTGGTGCAGGGTAACCGAAACAATGGTGTGATGTACTGTAGGGCTGTGTATCTGTGGGAAATGATGCAGTGTAGTGCATAGGCGTTACAGGACTATGTAGTGCAACGAAGCAGTATTGTTTATCTCTGCAATCTGATGCAGTGCCGCTGAAGCGCCGTTGTACTTCTGTACATTATGGTGCAGTGTAGTTCAGAAGTGTCCTATAGCTATGCAGTGTGATACAGTGTAACGAAGCAGTATGGCATAGCTGCAGATGGATGCAGTGCCTCTGAAGCAGTCGTGTATAGCTGCGTAACGTGATGTATGCACTGCACCAGCGGATCATATCCATGCAGTGTGGTGTACTGTACGTGAATCAGTATTTATTAGCTGCACTCCGTTGCAGTACCACGGAAGTAATACTGTATATATGTGCAGTGTGATTCAGCCCTGTATATATGTGCAGTAGAATCCATTGTAGTGCAGGAGCGTTGCAAATCTATGCAGTGTGATGAAATATACCCTTCTCAGGTATGAAATGTAACATGAGTGGTGTTCTTGATAGTGAAATTGGTCGCAGTGTAATCAAAGATTTCTCGTATATCTGCCTGGTGTGATGTAGTGTGAGGGAAGCAGTATTGTGTACCCTGTGGTGGAATGCAGTATAACCACCACAGTATTGTACATCTGTGCGGTGACAGGTATTGTAACTGATGCGATGTTGCACATTGTGTCCCTGCAGTTTAGTAAAAACAATAGTAGTAATACAAAAAAATGTTTATTGGTATCGCTTGACTGCAGTGTAACAGGAACAGTATTGTACATCTGTGCAGTGAGCCGTACTGTAACTCATGTGATATTACACTGTATATCCCTGCAGTGTGATGGATGTTACTAGTTTAATCAATGCACCCTAAATGCATTATAAATAAACCAAAAAACATGCATATTGATGCAGTGAGACCAAGGTAGTGAAGTATATCCGTGCACTCTGATACAGTGTATCGGGAATAGCATTGTACATCTGTGCATTGAGACTAAAGTAGTGCAGTATATCTGGGCACTTTGGTACAGTGTATCTGGAATAGTATTGTCGATCTGCGCAGGGAGACTAAAGAAGTGCAGTATATCTGGGCCCTTTGATACAGTGTATCGCAAATAGCATTGTAAATCTGTGCAGTGAGACTAAAGTAGTGCAGTATATCTGGGCACTTTGATACAGTGTATCTCAAATAGCATTGTACATCTGTGCAGTGAGACTAAAGTAGTGCAGTATATCCGGGCACTCTGATACAGTGTATCTGGAATAGTATTGTCCCTCTGTGCATTAAGACTAAAGTAGTGCAGTATATCTGTGTACTTTGATAAAGTGTAGCTGGAATAGTATTGTCCATCTGCGCAGTGAGACTAAAGTAGGGCAGCATATCTGTGTACTTTGATAAAGTGTAGCTGGAATAGTATGGTCATCTGCGCAGGGAGACTAAAGTAGTGCAGTACATCTGTGCACTTTGATACAGTGTATCTGGAATAGCATTGTACATCTGTGCAGTGAGACTAAAGTAGTGCAGTATATCTGTGCACTTTGATACAGTGCATCTGGTGGGCACAAAGCCATTCTGATCTCCATAATTCCCTCCAATTTAACTCCTCTAAAACCGAGGTTCTGTTTTGCCCAGCCAGCCGCATACCTCGCCCTTTGCCTGCTGGTTTCTGGCTTCCAGAAAACTCGGACAATCCGTCACCTGTGGCCAGTGTTCGGAATTTGGGCGTCATGCTTAATAACAAGCTGAGCATGGAAACACAGGTTTCGAGAACAGTTGCCACCTGCTCTGCCCTTATGCGATCACTACGCAAAATCCTGCCACTACTTCCACTATCCGCTAGAGCGCAGATAGTCAGGTGTACCATTCTTAGTCGCATTGACTATTGTAATGCTCTCCTGCTTGACTCTCCCTTGGTACTACTGGACCGACTCCATCGTGTCCAATCAGCAGCAGCCAAACTGGCCCTTGGATGGACCAGAAGATCCTCAACCAAGGCTGCTCTAGCCGAGCTGCACTGGCTTCCCTTGAAGCAACGTATTGCCTTCAAGTCTCTTTGCTTGGTCTTTAAGGCATTACATGGGCTAGGACCTATCCCTTTACAACGGATGTTCACCTGGTATACACCAACCAGAGCTCTTCGATCCGCCACCGCTCGACTTGTAACAGTACCCAGATTTAAGAGAGCTAGGATCGGGGGAAGATCATTCCGAGTGGCGGCTGCAAAGCTCTGGAACAGTCTGCCCGCCGACATCCGCCATACTTCACAGCTCCTGCCTTTTCGAAAACTAATAAAGACTTGGCTTTTTCCCTAGAGTCCCTCCGTCACTACTAAACAATCTTCCACTATTTCTATTTTAGGAGTAGCCACCCTAGCGCCAGGATGCCTGCCAGGCGACAGCTGCGCTCTATAAATGTTTTAAATAAATAAATAAATAAATATATACTAAGTTAGGCACCAAGGGCGCTAGCCGTCGGGCCAGGGTCGATACCAGTATCTTGTAGTCCGTGTTTAAAGGTTCCAGGGGCCGGTACGAGCCAAGGTATGAGCCATCTCTGCCTGGCTTGAGGAGAGACACCAAAGTCGCTTCGTTCATCGACTGGGGTAAGGACGAGTCATCCAGTGCCGCAGAATATATCCGGAGGAGCTCAGGGATCAGCATGTCGGAAGAGGCTTTGTAGTACTCGGCTGGCAGCCCGTCCGGGCCAGGAGCCTTGCCATTCGAGAGGGCGAAAGTGGCTTCACGTATCTCGTCTGGTGTGAGCGGCTGTCCTAAGTCATCTCGCTGGTCGTCAATCAGCACAGGCATTGTGATATCATCGAGGTAGGTGGCAATGTCCGGCTGGGGCGCCTGGACTCTCGATGCATATAGTGCGCGATAGTTTGTCACGTAGGCCTCATGTATCCTCTCCTGCGTAAACACCACAGGGCCGCCAGTGGAGTGTATCGCCATCACAGGGGACGTGCGATCCTCGCGGCTGATCAGCTAGGCTAACAATTTGCCAGGCTAATCCCCTGTATGATGTGTGCGGGCCGAGTGGGCTATGTAGTTGATGTGTCGTAACCTATCTAGTAATTTGTCATGTTCAGCTCGCGCTGCCAGTAGTTTAGCGTTTGTGCCCTCAGTCGCTTCTTGTTCCGCCTGCAACAGGTCAGATTCTAAACGGGTCAGGTCTTTTTCTATCTGATGCCGGGAGTTAACTTGTGCACCCAGACAGTGCCCCCTAAGTACCACTTTGAACGCGTCCCATTCAAGCTGTGGGGTGGACTCTGTGCCCATGTTTTCTTCGAAGTATTGCGCTGTTTGTGTGCATAAGGAGTGTCTGAAAGGACCGTCCAGGAGCAGATCTGGCTGCAGTCTCCAGGTAGGCACCGGGGGTCGTGGTTGCTCCTATGTCAGGTCCATAAAGTGTAGGTTGTGGTCCGAGTGCGTGCGACCCATGTAATAGGTGTCTGTCACATGTGGAAGTATCTCGCTGGTGATCATGTACCTGTCCAGACGTACGAGCAGTGTGTGCGCTCCTGAAAAGTATGAATATACTTTGGTGTGGGGGTTGCGGCTGCCCCACGCATCTCGCAAATCCCATTGTGTGGACCAGGCTTGCAAGGCTTTCGCAGCGTTCTGTGTCTGTGAGCCTGGTGGCGGGGGTTGCGACCGGTCCAGCGTCAGATCAAGGACACAGTTGTAGTCTCCACCCAATACCCATGGGATTCCATGCCAGGGCGCTAGTATGGTTGACAGTTGTGCTAAGAAGTCCGCCTGACCCGGGTTAGGTGCATATAACGAGGCCAAGACTATCGGCCTCCCATCCAGTCTACCATTCACCACAACGAATCTCCCGCTGGGGTCGACATGTGTTTCCGTTACTGTCAAAGGGGTGCCCGGTCTTACCCACACCAAGGTCCCTCTAGCGTAGGAGGAGTAGTGTTATGTTATGTTATGTTAGGAGGTTTTTGTAAAGCGCACTATCACCGTAGGTTTCCTGGCGCTGATTGGGATACTGAGAGGGGCAAATTAGAGTTTATCCAGATTGGGGGAAGAGCCAGGTTTTAAGGGACTTACGGAAAAGGATAAGTGATGTGACAGATTTGAGAGAAAAAGGAAGAGAATTCCAGAATGTAGGGGCAAGATATGAGAAGCTTCGGCCTCCCATCCTTGTAAGCTTGAAGGGTGGGACGACCAAGAGGTGAAGATGGGAAGATCTGAGAGTGCGGGGGGGGCAGTAAGGGGTGGTAAGAGATTTCAGAAAGCTGGGTGAAGGGCCAGTGAGGGACTTGAATACTAGGCAGCCGATCTTAAAGGCTGCCCTGAGATTGATGGGGAGCCAATGCAGTTTAGCAAGGAGGGGCTTGGCCGACTGCCATTTGGGGGTCCTAAATACAAGGCGCGCCGCTTGGTTCTGCACGACCTGTAGCCTGTGAAGCAGGGTTTTAGGCAGGCCATGATAAAGAGAATTGGAAAAGTCCAAACGGGACAGGACTAAGGCCAGAGTGACTTGAAGTAGGACAGCGGGGGACAGGAGGTAAGCAACCTTCCTGATCCTGCGGATCTGAAACATGCAGGACGAAACCACTGCCCCCACCTGGGCCTTGAGGGAGAGTTCGGAGTCAATAATGACACCCAAGCTCTTCACAGATGTCACAGGGACAGGGGGAGGACCAAGTTCAGAGGGCCAGAAGTGTGGGCCCCAATGGATGGAGCTCCTGCCGGGGAGAAGGAGCTCTGTCTTTCCGGGATTCAGCTTAAGCTGATTTTGGCTCATCCAGAGAAGAATATGAGACATAACAGAGTGGAAATTAGAGACAGCAGAAGGGGTGGAGAGAGGAAAGATGAGTTGTAGGTCGTCAGCGTAATTAAAGACGGTGACGTCCCACTGCCTCAGAGAAAGAAGAAGGGGGCGAAGATAGAGATTGAAAAGGAGAGGGGACAGAGAAGAACCCTGGGGTACACCGCAAGTGGAGGAGACTTTGGGTCCACGAAAGGTCCCCAGACTGACCGTCTGAGACCTACCAGATAGAAAGGAGTGGATCCAAGCCAGCGCCGGGCCCTGGAGGCCGGCCTGCTCGACACGGCGGATAAGGATGTCATGATCCACCGTGTCGAAAGCGGCCGACAGGTCTAACAAGACCAGGGCCTGGGGGATGCCCTTGTCAGCATTGTCTCTCAGAGTGTCGAGCACGGCTAAGATGACTGCCTCCGTGGAGTGGCCGGGTCGGAAGCCGGCTTGGTTGGGTTCCAGAAAGTTCGAATTTTCGACAAACAGTGAGAGGCTAGCCGTTACATGGGCTTCCAGGATTTTGGAGAAATAGGGAAGGAGGGAAATAGGTCGGTAATTGGCAGGGACCGATGGGTCGGCCCCTGGCTTCTTCAGGAGAGGAACTAAAACGGCCTCCTTAAAAGAGCCAGGCACCGTACCAGAGGAGAGAGACGAGTTCAGCAATGGAAGAATGCTTTCGGGAAGAGAGATACAGATGTCTCGCAGTATAGACGGGGGGCAACAGTCATCCGGGGACCCAGACTTGACCCGGGTAGCTAGTTTTGCTAGGGTGGTCGAGTCAAGAGTAGGGAAGTGTAGAAGTGAGGAAGAGTTATGGGGGACCGGGGTGGAAACAGCGTCAGGAGAGGGGGTGGTGATAGAGTCCTTAATCATAACAATTTTTTCAACAAAAAAGTGGCTAAGGGCGTTGCAGGATTCCTGGGTAGGGGCCTGGGTCGGGAGAGTCCTGGTGTCAGTAGTGAGTTCCCCAATCACCTTGAAAATTTCTTTGGATTGAATAGGTGCAGAGAGGATTCTTTCCGCGATGTATGTAGATTTGGCCGCAATGATGGCTTTCTTATACTTGTTGCGCGCAGCCAAGTAAGACTCCCTGCTAGAGGTGTGGTAGTCCCTTCTCCACCTACGCTCCAGTTGGCGAAGTTCAAGATGTTGCTTTTTAAGATCGGGGTTATACCACTTATGGGAGTGATTGTGCCGTGACCGAGGGAATTTGGTGAGGGGGGCTAAGATGTCGCTAGCCGAGACGAGCCAGTGAGAGATGTCATGAGCTAGCTTGTCAGTGCTGAGGTCAGACGAGGGGGAAGGGCGGGATTTCGAGAGGAGGTCAAGAAGGACCTGCGTGTCTACAGCCCTCCATTTTCGTGCCATGCCGCCCTCGGAGGGAGGGGCTCTGATATGGCCAGTAATAGTGAGGGTGGCGTCTACCAGGAAATGGTCGGACCAGATGCAGGGGGTGATCACCGGATGGGAAAGCTTGACTCCATGGGTCCAGATGTGGTCGAGGATATGGCCTCCGGTGTGTGTGGGGGCATCAATGTGTTGTTTTAGGGTAAGGGACGAGAGGGCCTCGAAGAGCTCAGTGGCCTGAGGGCCAGCGTCCTGATGTGAATACCAGTAATTGAAGTCCCCAAAAATGGCTACACGAGGGGAGGAGGTGGTGAGGTTAGCTATTTGTTCGACAAACGAAGGGGGAAATAGAGGCATAGGGTACGGGGGGCGGTATAGCACCACGAGCGTGACAGCGCCTTCTTTCGTGCCCAAGTTGACCACAAGGTTATCGACTGCAGGGAGAATGAGCGAGGAGGTGGAGACGAGTTGCAAGTTTTTGCGGATTACTGCTGCAACACCTCCTCCCTGACGGCCGCCAGATCGATTGGCATTCAGCATGTAATAATCGGGAGGTAACGCTGCCAGAATGTCAGGAAGCGAGTCTTCCGAGAGCCATGTCTCCGAGAGTAGGAGTATATCCGGACTCTCGGTGGTCAGTAAGAGGAAAATATCGATCTGGTGCCTAGTGAAGGAGCGAGTGTTGAGATACAGAACGCGGAGGCTTGATTCGTGGGTAGCAGGTGTGACAGCCTCTAGTAGAGGGGGTGAGCTTCCCATGATTTCCAGGGAGGTAATACGAGCCCAAGTAATGGGGTGGAGGGGGCAGGAGGGGAACTGAAAGGCTTTAAGTGCCTCGGCGCTGTAGGTAATAGGAGCAGCAGCGTCTCTGGCCCCTGCGCCCGTCTGGGCACGGACGGGCACAGACGGGCGGGACTTAGGCGCGATGACGGCGCGCCCGCTGCGCCCGTCCGCTGCGCTCCCTGTGAGGAGGGACCATTTTATAAGTCCGAGGGCGGGAGGGGCCGAGCGCTGCACCGCTCGCCTACTCCCTCACCCAAGATGGCGGCTCACCGGGTCACGACCCAGGCAGCACCTTGCTCGGCTGCAGTGGGCGGGCCGGGAGGCGGAATCAGCTGGTGGAGGTGCAGCGCGACCGGACGGGTCCCAGCGCGCACTCCAAAAAACGAAGGAAGATTAAAAGCAGGCGGCGCAGATAGAACAGGACAGCTCCAGGGGACCTGCACAACAAAAGAGGGGTTAGTGTTGTACAGCGTGAAGCATGAAGCGTGAAGCAATGTTAAAATACAGGCGCGTAGGTCCAGCGCGAGTAAGCGCGCGATGAGGCGGCTGAGCTGTGTAATCTCAGCCTGACTACAACAAGCGGCGCTCCCAGACTCCAGAGGACGTCTGAATCGCCCACAGACTCCCAATCAATGGAGCAATTGTCTGGCCAGGATATTTATGAGTCCGAGGGCGGGAGGGGCCGAGCGCTGCACCGCTCGCCTACTCCCTCACCCAAGATGGCGGCTCACCGGGTCACGACCCAGGCAGCACCTTGCTCGGCTGCAGTGGGCGGGCCGGGAGGCGGAATCAGCTGGTGGAGGTGCAGCGCGACCGGACGGGTCCCAGCGCGCACTCCAAAAAACGAAGGAAGATTAAACGCAGGCGGCGCAGATAGAACAGGACAGCTCCAGGGGACCTGCACAACAAAAGAGGGGTTAGTGTTGTACAGCGTGAAGCATGAAGCGTGAAGCAATGTTAAAATACAGGCGCGTAGGTCCAGCGCGAGTAAGCGCGCGATGAGGCGGCTGAGCTGTGTAATCTCAGCCTGACTACAACAAGCGGCGCTCCCAGACTCCAGAGGACGTCTGAATCGCCCACAGACTCCCAATCAATGGAGCAATTGTCTGGCCAGGATATTTATGAGTCCGAGGGCGGGAGGGGCCGAGCGCTGCACCGCTCGCCTACTCCCTCACCCAAGATGGCGGCTCACCGGGTCACGACCCAGGCAGCACCTTGCTCGGCTGCAGTGGGCGGGCCGGGAGGCGGAATCAGCTGGTGGAGGTGCAGCGCGACCGGACGGGTCCCAGCGCGCACTCCAAAAAACGAAGGAAGATTAAAAGCAGGCGGCGCAGATAGAACAGGACAGCTCCAGGGGACCTGCACAACAAAAGAGGGGTTAGTGTTGTACAGCGTGAAGCATGAAGCGTGAAGCAATGTTAAAATACAGGCGCGTAGGTCCAGCGCGAGTAAGCGCGCGATGAGGCGGCTGAGCTGTGTAATCTCAGCCTGACTACAACAAGCGGCGCTCCCAGACTCCAGAGGACGTCTGAATCGCCCACAGACTCCCAATCAATGGAGCAATTGTCTGGCCAGGATATTTATGAGTCCGAGGGCGGGAGGGGCCGAGCGCTGCACCGCTCGCCTACTCCCTCACCCAAGATGGCGGCTCACCGGGTCACGACCCAGGCAGCACCTTGCTCGGCTGCAGTGGGCGGGCCGGGAGGCGGAATCAGCTGGTGGAGGTGCAGCGCGACCGGACGGGTCCCAGCGCGCACTCCAAAAAACGAAGGAAGATTAAAAGCAGGCGGCGCAGATAAAACAGGACTATAGTGCGTGGCATATAGTTGCCCACGCCACCTACGGCGTAAGACACGAGGTTCTGTCTCGCTAAGGTGTGTCTCCTGCAAGAGGGCTATTTGAATGTGGTGGCGCTTGAGGTATGAGTAAATCTGATAGCGACGGGATTGTGTGTGCATGCCCCTGACATTCCACGTACAGATCTTAACAGTAGACATTGTAAATCAACAACAAATCCCCCTCTCCGGCCCCTCCACCACCTCCCGAATGACCGCATAGCTCCCAACATGAAAACATTCCCATCAGTGCATCTCGAAATTGTATCCATATCTACACACCACGTCATTGGAGTAAAGGAGGGGAAAAAAACATGTCAAGTAAAACGATAAAAAATGAAATGTTATAAACATGCAAAATACCAAAAGGTCGGTTGCCAAACGTGCCCCCGTCCATATTCTCGAGGAGAGAAAAAAAGTCTAAAGCTAAGGGGGTTGCTGTGCAATTAGCACTGTAACTGCTTTCGGTTAATGAAGTCTGTTGTAGAAGGGCCCCCACCCTCCCGGGATATGCGTATCAGCTAGACCATAGTTAGAAAGGCAAGTAACTGGTTGCACATGCATTGAACATCATACATTACATGTCCCAATCAATTCGCAGCCAGGCGTGTCAGCGCAGGTCCCACGGACTTCTGCTCGGTACCCGTGTCATGACTCTCCTTGGCTAGACATCCGGCGTGTTCCCGCCTTTCTACTTAAAGTTGGGCCCTGGTGCGTTCCCAGCTATGACAAGCGTCCCAAGTGGCCGCGGCACCACGGATCAGTCAGTCCCAAGCCCGGTGTCCCCAGTGGTGCTCCTCAGCAGGCGTCCCAGGGGCAACGTGTCCCAATGTTCAGTTAGTTTATGAATCCGCCGTCTGAGGTGTGACGTCAGGCCGTTCCTCCGAGGCCTGGGAGTCCGATATGCCGTAGATGGCGTCGTCGTCACTAGGAAGATTCCAAGGGCTGCCGCCCGCCGCTTCACTCAGCGCAGGGGATCGGCTGAGTTCCATCACCAGGCGAAGGGCATCCTGTTTCTCCTGTTGTGCGGCGTCTGCCGGGGGGGGGGCATACCCGCCGTTTCCCGCACACCATCTAGTGGCTTCTGTCTGGGTCTGCGTCTCCGCCGGACTCCTCCGGTGCGTCGTCGGGCAGTGATGTTGGCGGTCCCCCTGGGGGCCGTGTCCGTGCCGCCGTCGAGCCATGCCTCTACCTCATCTGGGTCGGTAAAGAAGTGCGTTTTCTCGTGAGCCACCACCCTCAGTTTCGCAGGAAACAGAAGAGAGTACTGTAGGCCGAGCTGTCTTAGGCGCCTCTTCACCGCCAGGAAAGAGTGTCTTTGCACCTGCACCGTGTAATCTGGAAAGAACATCACTGTCATGTTCTCAATCCGTACGTCTTGGAGCTTGCGTGTTCCGCGCAGGATGGAGTCTCTGTCTCTGTAGTTTAGTATGCGAAGTAGCATAGGTCTTGGGTTGGAGCCCGTTGGTAATGGCCTTGTCGGAACTCGGTGTGCACGTTCCACTACGAAGTGCGGAGAGAGCGACCCTTCTGGGAGAATGTCCCTCAACCACTTCTCCATGTGTTCCTCTGGGTTCCTTCCTTCCCATTTTTCCGGTACACCTACCAGTCGCACCTTGTTTCTCCGTGCCCTACCTTCCGCATCCTCAGCTCGTTCTTCTAGGAATTCCACCCTGTTCAGGAGGTCCTGCGTCTGTTTATTTGACTGGCTGACTTGTGGTCGGAGTTCTTTCATGTCGCCTTCCAGAGACGTGGTGCGGTCCGCCAGCTTTTTATGGTCAGCTCTCAGGTGTGTGAGGTCAATCACGTCACTATCAATTTTGGTCACCAGGGAGGTGCGAGTTAGTTGGATGGATTCCTCCAGTCTCTCCATGGCGGCCAGCATGGTGTCAAGTTTGGCCGTCGTTTGATCCGGTTCAGTGTTCTTCCCGGTCTTGTCCACTTTGCCCTTAGGGTGCGTGCTCCCGGTCCCGGTCCGGGTTCTGGTCCCACCAGACATCAGCACCTTGGTGCGCACTCGGTTTCCTCAGCGGGGGCAGTGATAGTGCACCTACCGGTCGGCGGGTTGGGGTGAAAATCCGCAGGGCTGTGGGTCCCAGGGCAGTAACAACCTGTTTTCACTCTGCTAGCGCTCAGGGGCACCGCCAATCCGTTCCCCGACCATCGCGTAGCTCTCCGGTGTATTCCAGTGTCTGTCCGTCGGCCAATTCACGGTGCCGCTGGCCGCACACCACGTCGTGTCTGGTGCCTCCTCCCCGGGGGGGGCACGATCGTATCGTCTGGTCCATGGCCCCTCACGTGTCCCATGGGCAGTTCTCCGGTGTGTGTTCCAGCCAGCAATGGGGGCGCTACACTCCGCACCCCTCCGCTCTTGTCTCGGCGTGAGTGGGGCCTGTCAGCGGTCAGGCGTCCCCTCAGTCGAGGGCGTTTGAGTCCACGTTCCTCACGCCAGCGGCCGCCGCCCACGCTCACCTCGGTTGTCTTCACTCGGGCCTTTGCTCCATGTTCTGTCTTGCCACCAGCACCCCAGGCCACAGCTGCCAACGCCCCTGCAGTCACGGTTGTCCACCTCTTAAATCGTGATGTGTCCTGGCGTGGGCGTCGCAGACAGGATTCCGGTCCAGGGCCTCGAGGGTTGCCGGCACCGGGCCCCTGGCTCGATCCCGGCACTCGGTCACACTCCGCACCCGCCCTCCGCGCTCCGGCCGGTGCGCTGCGTCTTCCCATGGCCGTTTCTTTATTCCACTCTCCCTTCGTGTGGGCGTCAAGGCGGGCAGTGTGTGGGAGTTGGCGCTCTCTGATGCACAGGGTCAGTTCCAGGGCATATCGTGGGTGTGTTCGGCCGGCCCCGCCAACTCCGTTCGATCCGGTCGCAGGCCGCACCTCTGGACCTACCTTTCCCGCCAGAGCCTCGGTCTTTACTGCGGCCGCGCCGGGCTCGGCGCTGACCCACTCTGCTCCGCGAAAAACCTCGGTGTCTCTTGACGGCTCCGATCCTCTCCAAAATCGGCTGGGCACACGTTCTCGATGTCCTGCAGAGGCGCCTGCTATTTTCGGCCAGCTGTGGATGTTATTTTAGCGGATAAATTTGCCGGGAAGGGGAGCTAGGAGCGGAGCTCTACCCTTAGGCGTTCATTGCAGTTGCATGCTTAGCCACGCCCCATCTGTGCACTCTGATACAGTGTATCTGGAAAAGTATTGTCCACACACCCACTACACACCCACTACACACCCACAACACACACAAACACACACACAGCCACACACAACCACACTGTCAGTGCACACTTACACCAGACACAGACACCATCAGTCGTCAGTGCACACTTTCACAGGCACAAACACCACCAGCCGTCAGTGCACGCTTTCACCGGGCACAAACACCACCAGCCGTCAGTGCACGCTTCCACCAGGCACACGCTACCAGACGTCAGTGCACACTTTCACCAGGCACACACACACCACCAGCCATCAGTGGACGCTTTTACCAGGCACCCACCACCAGCCGTCGGTGCACGCTTCCACCAGGCGCACACAACACCAGCCAGCAGTGCACACTTCCTCCAAGCACACACACCACCAGCCATCAGTGCACAATTTCTACAGGCACACATACTACCAGCCATCAGTGCACACATCAATTGTTAACGCATCTACAATTAACTATTGTATCAATCGCAGTATGGCACACTTTACTTTTAAACATATTCATTTAAAGCGCAGCATGCCACCATTGCTACAAAAACAAATACACATTTATTTGGCCTACAATTTATAGACTTTTGTTGCAATTGGTGTTGCAATATTTAGCAATGCCAATAGCTCAAACTTAATTAATGCGAGACCTATTGCATTGCAAATGCTTGTTAAATTAATCCAGTACTTCTGTCTCACTGTGTTCTCCCGCACTTTCCCCCTCCAGGACCAGGCAGTTCCTCTTAATTAAGAGTCCCGACGCTGATTCTCTGAGTAAGTTGAACGTGGTAATGTGAAGAATTAATTTTTTCAGTATATGCAAAAAGCGTTTGAAAGAGCTGTTTTCAATAGCCCCTATTATGTTTTTGCAACAGATGGTTCAGTGTTGGGTCTTGAAATAAGCCACCATACTGGCCCTAAGGTATTGAGGTAAGGAAAGGAAAGCTAAGTGGGTAGCTACGGATGTATGACGTTACAACGCATACTTTTACTCCGCATACCATTACAACGCGGTATTCACAACGCATACCACTACAACGCATAGCGCTTTGAGGTGCTGGATAGTGGTAAGTATAATTTACTATTCTAACTCCAGTCCCCGTGGACCCTAGGGAAGGTGTTGGATAGTAAATTAAACTTACCTCTTATCCTAGAGCGCCCCCCAGCGCCATGCGTTGTAATGGTATGCGTTGTAATGCCTGCGTTGTAATGGTAGTGCGTTGTAAAAAATGCGTTGTAACAGGTGAATACCGGGTAGCTACAGCATTAGTCATTTTTCACTTGTTCGAACACACCCCCTAAAAAAGGTTTTTCCTTTTGTTCACAGCTACTTGTCCTGATGAGAACTCCTTAATCTTTATGAGTTCGAAACGCGAAGGCTACTATTTGGGCCATAAGAACATCAAACTGTGCTCGAACTGTTACAAATTTCTATGAAAGATAGTCTATGGCATACTGTGAATATTGTAATTCAGTGTAAATAATATGTGATGTTTGTGTATGTATGGGAGTGAATGTTGATGAATAAGAGTCTGGTGAGAGTGTTTATAAATGATCCAAGAGTATTGTTTTATGAGATTTTTTGTATAATATTGTATATGTTTTGCACAGATGGTTTTTGAATTCTAAAATTGGTGAAATTATAACCAAAGTAATGAAGTAAAGGAAATGAAAATAAAGAATGATTTATCCAGAAAAGAAATTTCAAGGAAACATAGTGTTTTATTCGTATGTTTTGCACAATTAAAACCAGGAACTAAGGTCAACAGTATTGGCACCTGTGTCGTTAGTTATTGGTCAGTGGCTCGGCCTTGCTGTTTGGAGCCCAACCCAGTGGTGGTTTTTCGTAACACCTCCCAAGGCAAAACGCCCAAAATGACCTTTGTCGGAACTGAAAAAGTTTGACGCCGAAGAAGGTTGTAGAGGAAGAAGAACTGTTTAGACCAGATCCTAAACAAAAGAAGATCTACATACACGCAAAGACTGGACATGTAGGGGCTATACCTCACAAAAAGAGACCAGCAGAAACACCACCTCCATCTGTGGTTCCTGCCAAAAAGAAAGAATGAGCAACTTCTCCTATGCACCCTCCCTCTCCTGTATCCCCTTCCTCTCCTTACATATCACCTCAAATCTCTCCCGTCCCCTCTCCTGCATCATCACATTCACCACAGACTGATGAGGAGTATAACTTAGGTGGTGGGGAGGATCCACATGCAGATGAGGATATCTATACTTTTCCACCACATAATGTGCCTGATGTCCCTGATCCACAGTTATACCCGACAAAGCCTTCTCCTCCAGAAGGCAGCATTGGTTTTAATCACCTCTTACACAGAGCTGCTCTGTACCACAATGTCACAATGCATTCTGATGACATTGAAGAGGATTTTCTGCTAGAAACATTTTAGCCATCAAACAGATCTACTCAAATTCTTCCCATGATCAAAGGAGTCATTAAGCATGCTCCAGAAATATTCAAAGAATAGAAAAGAAATATAGGTCTGCACCCTCTGATCCAACCTATATTAAAGGACACCCTCCTTTAGACTCTTAGTCCAATGCGAGAAAACGAGCGAATTCAGACTTCTGGTGAAACGCCCCCACCTGACAAGGAATCCAAAGTTATTGATGCGTCAGGTAAAAGAATAGCTGCACAAGATACAAATATATGGTGCATTGCAAATACTCAAGCCCTTCTCTCACATTATGACAGGGCTCATTACGACCAATTAGAACACTACTACAACACCTTCCAGATCAATATAAAGATCAGGCAACAGAGCTCATACAAGAAGGCAAATTAATTTCAAATGCCTCAATAAAATGTGCCCTAGATGTCGCAGACACAGCTGCTAGAGCTGTAAATACTAGTGTCATACTCAGAAGACATGCGTGGTTGTGCATTTCAGGGTTCAAACAAGAGGTGCAAACCACAATTCTGAACCAGCCTTTTAACCAAAACCAATTATTTGCCCCAGAAGTAGACACTATACTGGAGAAAATGAAAAAAAGACAGACACTGCAAAGTCAATGGAAGCTCTACAGTCCACACAGAATAGAGGTTCTTTTCGTCGCTCCTTTTATAGAGGAGGCTCCAAACAAACTGGAGCTGACACAACATCTTTCAAGACGCAAACACAAACATCCTCTAACAAAGGGTATTTTAGAGGAGGATACAGCGGCAATAATAACAAGGGAAGAGGTTGCAGTAACAACAGCAATCGCTCCTCCTCCTCCACAACTAAACAATGTCTTCCCTCTGCTCCCCCAACAGCATTCCACTCCTGTGGGGGGCAGACTAACACAGTTCCTGCCTGTCTGGAACTCCATCACAACAGACAGGTGGGTGAGACAGATTATCCAACATGGCTACTGCCTAGAACTTACAGCAACCCCCCCAAATATACCACCCAGGCAGCGTCCTATGTCTACAAATCACCTGACTCTGCTTCAACAAGAAGTTCTAGCACTTCTACAAAAAGATGCTATTCAACTAGTCCCATTAGAAGAACAAGGAAAGGGGGTTTACTCGCTGTATTTTCTAATTCCAAAAAAGGACAGGGCACTGAGACCAATTCTCTACCTTAGGCCCCTCAATCATTACATACAATCAGATCCTTTTCATATGATCACTCTGCAACAAGTGCTCCCACTACTGCAACAAGGTGATTTCCTTTCAACACTAGACCTGAAGGACGCCTATTTTCACATCCCAATACATCCTGCTCACAGGAAGTATCTACGGTTTGTAATGCAAGGACAACACTATCAGTTCAAAGTCCTTCCGTTTGGTGTCACAACAGCACCATGGGTGTTCACAAAGTGCTTAGCAGTAGTAGCAGCACATCTCAGAAGACAATAGATACATGTCTTCCCTTATCTGGACGATTGGTGGAATGACTTGACTTTTATGAGCCAATGTGTACAACACACTCAGCAGACAATTCAACTGTTGCACAACTTAGGGTTTACGATCAACTACACAAAGTTGCACCTAGAGCCTTCGCACGTGCATCAGTATCTAGGAGCTACCATAAACACATCTACAGCTCTAGTGTCTCCCAGTCCAGCCAGGCTACAGAGCATTCAAGCCTTAGTCTCCACTTTCCAACATCAACAGTCTCTCCAAGCGAGAGTGTTCATGAGATTAATAGGCATGATGGCATCTTGCATCTTCATAGTACCACATGCAAGACTGCAAATGCATCCATTACAAGAATGTCTGGCACAACAGTGGAATCAGGCTCAGGGTCAGCTCACAGACCTGGTGTTGGTAGATAGCCATACGCATCGCTCTCTGCAATGGTGGAACACCAAAAACTTGACAAGAGGACGGACGTTCCTCGAGCCTGTTCCACAAATAGTGCTCACAAAAGACACATCCCTCACAGGATGGAGAGCCTATCTCTTACACCATACTACTCCAGGTCGATGGAACAACCAACAAAAGCTGTTCCATATCAACCATCTAGAGTTGCTAGCGATATTCTTAGCACTCAAAACCTTTCAACTTCAAGTACAAAACAAAGCTGTCTTAATCCGGACGGACAATAAATCAGCAATGTACTATATACAAAATCTGGGGGGGGCACACTCTCTAAAACTGTCCCAGCTCACACAGAACATTTGGAGATGGGCCATTCCTCAAAACATATATCTGTTAGCAGAACACCTTCCAGGGGTTCACAATCAGATGGCGGATATGTTAAGTCAGCAGTCACAACAGATTCAAGAATGGGAACTACATCCACAAGTTCTTCAGCCATTCTTCAAACAGTGGGGGCACCCACACATAGACCTGTTTGCCACCCACGAAAATGCAAAATGCCCAACATTTGCGGCTAGGTTCCCACACCCACGGTCCGAGGGCAATGCAATATGGATGAACTGGTCAGGCAGATTTGACTACGCTTTTCCGCCTCTCCCCCTCATTCCATTAGTGGTGCGTAAGCTCAAACAACAGTCTCTCAAGCTCATACTAGTAGCTCCCACATGGGCACGCCAGCCGTGGTTCACCACACTACTAGACCTCTCTCTGGTTCCACATCAAAAGTTACAGCTCACACCCTCGCTGTTAACACAGAACCATGGAGAAATCAGACACCCAGACCCAAACCAACTGAATTTGGTGATCTGGCTCCTGAAGTCTTAGAGTTTGGTTATCTCAACCTACCACCAGACTGCGCGAATATCATTAAAGAGGCTAGAAGACCTACTACCAGAGCGTGTTATGCCGCTAAATGGAAAAGATTTGCAATTTATTGCAAACATAATCAAATTGATCCACTGGATGCTTCCATCCAAAATATCATTTGTTACCTTTTACATCTACAAAGGTCTAATTTGGCATACTCTTCCATACGCCTACATCTTGCAGCAATTGCAGCCTATTTACAAAACAGGCAACACCTCTTTTTAGGGTACCTGTAATCAAAGCATTTATGGAAGGATTAAAGAGAATAATCCCTCCCAGGCTACCACCTTCTCCAGTATGGAATCTAAATCTTGTCCTTACAAGACTCTTAGGACCCCCTTTTGAGCCTCTGCATAAATGTGAACTGGAATTTCTCACATGGAAAACTGCTTTCCTTGTTGCCCTCACCTCTCTCAGAAGAGTAAGTGAAATACAAGCGTTCACTATACAAGAACCATTTTTTCAAATACATCCCAATAAAGTGGTTCTCGGATCTAATTCAAAATTTCTCCCAAAGGTTATCTCACCTTTTCACCTAAACCAATCTGTAGAGTTACCTGTGTTTTTCGAAAACCCAGACTCTGTAGCAGGACACACGTTAGATTTTAAAAGAGCTCTGCTATACTACATAGATAGAACTAAATCCTTTAGAAAGACAAAAATTTTTTTGTATATTTCTCTCCTCCACACAAAGGCAACCCTATCTCTAAAGGTGGGCTTGTCAGGTGGATTGTAAAGTGTATACAGATATGCTATCAAAAAGCTAAACGCACACTAACCGTTCCCCCTAGAGCACACTCCACCAGCAAACCAGGAGCCTCTATGGCTTTCTTAGGAAATGTACCATTGGAGGACATATGTAAAGCAGCAACATGGTCTACACCACACACCTTCACTAAACACTATTGTGTTGATGTGCAAACCAAGCAGCAAACTGCAGTAGGCCAGGCTGTCCTTAGAACACTATTTCAGACTACTGCAATGGATACAAGCGACCACCGCTAGGGGAGACACTGCTGCACAATCGATGAATAGTGTACGATCTGCAGCTCATATGCCTCGAACAGAAAATGCTACTTACCAATATGCATCTGTTCGTGGCATGTAGAGCGGCAGATTCGTACACGCCCTCCCACCTCCCCGGACTTGTATCCATTCCAGTTCTCATCTTACTTAGATGCACACACATGGACATCCCTTTTTTTTCTCTTCACTTATACTAAATCCATCATCTCCCATCATGGCAAAAAACAATCTAAGGATGGAGCTCATGCCCATGCGCAGTATTGTCCAAGGGAGGAGTCTCCTATATCGTTACTACAAAGACTTTTCCAAGAAGACAACAACCTGCAATCCTCCGAGCCCAACACCAGGTGGCGATCTAATGCATAGTATACGAATCTGCAGCTCTACATGCTAAGAACAGATACATACTGGTAAGTAGCATTTTCCTTTCACGCTATTTGCAGATGTTCTTTTCTCTCTGTCCTCTCCCTTTCTGAGCATTGATCATTGCATGAGTGCAAAGTTTTGTTTGATGAATTAATTGAATTTTCTCTACTAAAGATGATGGTGACTGCACTGTGTATTTGAGATGGTTCACATACGTTGAAATTTAGATAAAGCTTTAAAACTTTCCAGAGTCTGTAGTTGTTTACATTAAATAAAAGAAAAGTTAGCTTATGTCATTTTCACCATCAACTAGTTCAACTAATGGTCCATCGACCATAGGAAAGAACTTTTTCGTCAGTGAAAGGTTAGTTAGGAATAATAAAATAACTAATCTTGAAAACTGTGGGAAAATTATATACTTTGACTCAATTTTGTGTGTGTTAATGGGCCCAGGTGAGTATATGGTAGTGGAGTATTTGTTGTTGGTACGCCGCTGGATCCGTTTTCTGGTAGCAGAGCTATGGTTATTATTGACTAGTTTGGTGATAAATATTGTTTTTTGATTATTGATTTATGTTTAACAAAAAGAATTAGCGTCTTGTTTTATGTTGTCTGGAAAATCCCCGGAAAATGAATAGCGGGTGGTGACAGAAGCCACACTGCTGTGAGGTTACACGTCTGTTGGAATAATTCGGTGAAGCTACGTAGGGATGGCAGTATTAAACTAGGGACTATCTCGTATAAAAGTAGAGTGTGAGTGATAGCAGAAGGTTCTCTAGAGAAACTTTGGTCTTATTTCCTCGTAAGGGTAACACTGAAGGAGTAACAGGTTCTCTCGAGCTTGAATGAGGGGTAAACAGAGGTTTTTACTCACAGTGGAAGAGTAGCAATTCTGAGACTCCAGCATGAGTTGGAAATCTATCCTTTGTTTAGTGGAACAGGCAGAGTAGCGAATGTTTTTATGTTGTTACTAACGTATTTAATTTAAAGAAAAGTAAAGGTTTTTCGTATTACCTTGTGAAGGGAGGGCCAGTCGCTGGAGTTGTACTGACATCACAGACAGCTGTGCTAGGATTGCTTGAAACAGCGGGCGTGAGACGGAAGCAGATTGTGAAGGAGGGGTCAGTAGTAAGGAGTAAAACTGACTTCACAAAAGGCTGCACTGGCATTGGTCAGACCACGAGCATGAGCCTAAGTCTGATTGGTTAATAGATAGAAGCTGCACTAGGATTGACTGAAACAAAGTTGTATGTTGGATTCTGATTTGACAGCTGGTTTGAGTTTGGGTTTGATAGAATCTTTCAAGGGTTTGCGGAGTATTTCATATATCGTGCATCTAGATAGTATGGAGAAAAGAGAAAAATGTTGTTTATAAAGAAAATGAAGAATTTCTTTAAGAAAGATAAGCCTGTGTTGACTAGAGAGGGAATTCCTATTCCACTGCCGAAAACGCCTGCCGATGATGGAAAGAGGATATCATACTTGTGTGTGGTTATAGAAATAGATAGAATATACAAAAGGTGATGGAGTTCTAGCTTCCCCAGAAGTTGGTACGTTTAATAGTATAATCCTTCAGAATTTGAGAATGAATGATTTGGAACCATGACCAAGGTTATCTCAGTAGGAGGCTTTGGAAGAATGGGATATGGAGTCATTTGAACGAGAGAAATGCAGAGGTGCAAGATATAGAGGATTTTTCCCCCGATATTTGCATGAGTCACACAAAGGTCAGATGAAGCAATGGAGAAGAGCTAAGGTATCAGAAGGTTTATATCCAGTGTTAATGGCTGAGGAACAGTCTGGAAGCAAGTGTAAGGAGAAAACAAAACACATGAATGTGTCAGGATATGGTGAATCAGATGATAAATTGTTGGAGGATATCTTAACTTAAAACCCTCCACCGTACCAAGAAGGACCTAGTAGAGTCACCCCAAGTGCACCGGTTATGGGAACATCCTTAATTCCTCACATTTTACACGATACATCGAACAATAGGCTGCTCCAAGATAAAGAAAGAGAAGCCTTAAGTAAAACTAGGGAGGAAATGGTACAGAAAATAAGTCAATTGAATTTAAATACTGAAGCTTTGACCGTACCATTGACTATAGGTCCTATTATCTCGTTATACGGAGATAAAATAAGTTGCTCAAGACCTCAAACTGTAACAATTCTTTTAAGTAATCCCAGAAAAGAAATAAAAATGTCTGATGATCAATCCAGTGAGTGTGATTCAGTCATTTCATTAATGGACCTTCCAATACAAGAACCTGTAATTGAAACACCAAAAAGAGAAACATTCGGAAGTTCAAAAGAAAAAGGGTCTATGGTACCTTTAGGAAATAGAAGCTCTACAGCAGTCACCCCCGAAGATTTAGAGAGGTGGGCACAGGGAATAGAAAAACAAAGCTCAACTCCAAAGATCTTAGATATTTACAGATTAAAAGTAGAGTTGAAAGATATGATAGCTGAAAATGTAGGAGTAGAATGGTGGAACCTTTACAATGATGAAGAGTTGTTATTTATATGTAGAAGTATAACCAGGAATGCAAGATTGTTCCATGAGAGATGGACAGAGCTTGCTTCAGAGATTGGAGTAGATATAGGGAGATCAAAACTATTACAGAAACCATATCAAGTGGAGTTCACTTACAAGGATTTGGAGGATATGAATGTGTCTGGTAGGATTACAGATAAAGGAGTTAATGAACATTTTGCAAAAGTGGGGAGATATTGATAAGTGCAAGACTAGGTGGACACAGAAGGAGGAAGCACAAGCAAACAGAGACTTATTAGCATTCTTGCTGAAAGAATCCAAAGTAAACAGAGAGATTGTGTCCCCTGAGAGAGGTTCCTGGTGGTGGCTATGTCCATGTTCCATGGAGCAAACAGGATATTTTGTCATTTACAAACCATTTTCCTCGGTTGAGAGAGAAGCCTGTTAAATGGTACAAACAGTTCGAAAGATTTGTAAAAGTTTTAAAGGTTTTGTTGAAGGATCTAGATGGTTTGTTTGATATCGTAGTACCTGCTGACTTACGGACTCAGTGTAAGATTACAGTTGATTGGCCAAGTGAAGAGTATGCTAGAGATTCGAAAACAGGACCACCCTCAGAGGAGGTGATGAAGAAATATCACCAAGTAATTACTTTTCTAAAAGGGAAAATCCCTCATAACGAAACAGATTGGGTAAAAATAGATAGGACAACTCAAGAGCCAAAAGAATCTATGCATGCATATTATGAGCGGTTGTTGCAAGTGTTTAAGCAGTACAGTGGTTTTGAGAACATTGGTGATAAGGATATGGGACATTTTGTGTATGGTTTGAAACCGGAGAGTAGTCAGATGATTCAACAGCACATGCTGTGCTGGCAGAGTAAGATGATAGATGAAATTTTGAAATATGTCAAATATTGCGGAGACGATATTGAGGCAAGGCGTAGGAAGCTAAATGAGAAAATGATGTGGGCACAAGTAAAATTGGCAGAACAGCAAGAGAATAAATTGAATACCCAGACTGATAATCAGGTGAAAGAGCTGAATGATCAAGCGGTGAATCGTGGTAGAGTAAGAGGACGAATGAATAGAGAGGAAGCAAAGAAGTTTCCTTGTCAAGGGGAAAGCTTGGACATTGGAAGAACGAGTGCAAAAGCTTTCTGAATAATAATGGGCCAATTCAAAATTTAAATCCAAAGATGCAGAATGAAGTGGTTATGAATCAGCCGCAGCAGGTAGTTACTCCACAGTATAAGGTGCCAACAGCTCCTATGCCAAACTTTGTGAACCCTCAAAGACACTGTGTGAACGCTGGATTTCAGGGAGAAAGCGGTAAAAAAACGTCTGTGGTTACACAATATTTTTACACAATGATAATGGTGAAGAGGAGTATCTGCAATGACGGTGCCTGATGGGGGGGAGGAAGAGGGGTGCATGCATGGCGCAACCTTGCCTGTAGATCAGTCAGGTCCATTTATTGATGGGAAAGTCGAAGGTAGTGATATCACTTTTCTATTGGATACTGTTGCTACCCGGTCTACTGTGAGAACAGCAGACATCCCAAACCCACCCCTCTCGGGAGAGTCAATCCAAGTTGAAGGAGTGTCGAATCAACAGATTAGAACCCCAATCACAAAACCAATGGGAGTACATATTGGAAATGTTAAAGATATGTATCAGTCCGTAGTTTGTGATTCCAGTCCAGTAAATCTCTTGGGAAAAGATCTATTGTGCAAAATGAATTGCACGATCTATTGTACACCAGATGGTGTCGCTTTCCAAACCCCTGATGAGGATGTTATATATAAATTGATGCTTGCTAAGCAAGGCACGTAAGTAGATGAGATGTATTCTTTGATGACTGAAAATGAATTACCAGAATAGTTGAGAACAACAGTGAATCCCGAACTGTGGGATTTTACAGGAAAAGATATTGGGCTAATGTCAAATGTAGATCCTGTAAAAGTGACAGTGAAAGAAGGTGCAATTTATCCAAACACACAACAGTACAAAATGAGCCCAGAAGTGAAAGCAGGAGTTACTCCAGAAATTGATCGGATGATTAAACAAGGTATTTTAAAAGAAATAATGAGTTTTCCTTGTAATTCGCCAATAATAGGACTTCAAAAGCCTAGCGGAAAATACAAGATAGTGCAGGATCTGCGAAAGATTAACAAAATTGTAGTGCCTTGTTGCCCAGTAGTGCTTAATCCAGCAGTGATTATTTATCAGATACCTTGGAATGCAGGCTGGTTTACATTCATTAATTTAAAACAAGCCTTTTTCTCTATTCATTTACAGCCAGTATTTATTCACATTTAGGTTTGAAGACCATGTCTTGGCATGGTGCCAAGTTCCTCAAGGTTAAACAGAAAGCTCTTTAATTAAATCCTGAAAAAGTGTCTAAAAACATTGGTCATGCCCAGAGATTCAGTCCTGGTTCAGTACATTGATGACCTACTAGTGGCATCCAAGTCACAAGAAGATTGTGTCACTGACACAATTGCATTACTGAACCACTTGGCCGAACAAAGTGAACAAAGTGAATCGATTGTGATGGGTCATCAAGTCAAAGTATAGATTCCCCATTCAGAAGAGATTCTTTTAACAAAAACTCAAACACAGTACCATACCCCTAGTCGGATAACTAAGTAAGAAAGAGTGATTCTGGGAGCAGAAAATGTGACTGTAATCAGATGTACAATAGTAAACCCTGCCACATTATTATCAGACCCATGCTATGAAGAGGTGAAAGATGAAGTGGATCATGATTGTCTGGATGTGACTGAGTTTTGTACTAAGCTCCGCCCTGATATAAAAGAAACTCCCTTAAAGGAATCCAATCACGAACTATTTGTAGATGGTTCATACATGCAAACCAAAAAAGGAGGGTTAAACTGAAGCATCCTGTTTACCAGGTGTCAAGTAGCCGAATTGGTGGCCTTAACAAAGGTATGCAAAATTGGAAAACATTGGAGGATAACCATATTTACAGATAGTCAATATGGTTTCTGTGTTGTGCATGACTTGGATGCAGAGGGGGTTTCTGGCTTCTTCAGGATATACTATATGAAATGGCGAAAATGTAAAAAAATTGATGGAAGCAAAACAATTGCCAAAGTAAATAGCAGTGGTCAAGTGTGCTGCTCACCAGTCAGGAAATGACTATGTGGTGGCAGGTAACAGATACACTTACCAAATTGCTCAATATTGTGCAAGAAATAACATGCCACTTAACCGGAAAGTTGAAACAAGTGAAATCAGCTGCCAACTTATGTTTTTCTCAGCTCTAGAAACATGGGATGAGAGTTGCAGGATGAAGTTGAGGCAAGCGAAAAGGAAATCTGGATAAAGACAGTTTGTGAAAGAAGGACAGAAGATGATGTATGGGTATACACCGATGGCAGACCAGTTATGCCAGAATGCTTACTCTCTCAAATGGCAAGAATGTATCATGGGGACACTCATGTAGTAAGGGACGCCATGATTACACTATTCAGACAGAATTGGTACATTCCAAAGTCCAGAATAGTTGCAGAGAGCCTCTTCCAAAGATGCTTGACCTGTCAACAGTTAAGTCCAGGCAGGAAAACAGTGGTCAGTTGGGGAAAAATTGGAAAGGCTGAAGGACCATTCACAAGACTGCAGCTTGACTTCATAGAGTTGCCTCCAAGCAATGGAATGAAGTACATCCTTGCCATCGTGTGCTTGTTTTCACGATGGGTGTAGGCATATCCCATTAGGAGAAAGGACAGCCTCACAGTTGCTAAATTACTGTTGAGGGAGCTTAATCCCTCATTTCGGTTTCCCAGTCACTTTGGAATCAAATAGAGGACCTCATTTTAATAATGAAATATTTTGATTAATCTGTGAAGCATTCAAAATTGAACCGAAACTGCACTGTGCATACCGTCCAGAGGCTTCTGGAATAGTTGAGCAATTTAATGGCACAATCAAGACCAGGTTAGAGAAAGTGTGTGCATCCACATCACTGAAATGGCCGGATGCATTGCCCCTTGTGTTAATGGGACTCCGAAGTATTCCTGACAGAAAAACAGGATTGAGTCCACATGAAATACTCATTGGAAAGGCAATGAGACAAGCATTTATTCCTGGTCATAAATTGATGAATATAACTGATGACTTTGTATTAGACTACTGCAAAAGATTGGCTGACCTAGTGCGTTGTCTCCCACCAGGTTGAAGAAGACGCAGTTGCCAGGCAGCCAACACAGGCGCATGATTTGAATCCTGGAGACTGGGTAATAGTGAAGAAACACGGCAGAAATTCGTGCCTTGCACCCAGGTGGGATAAACCATGTCAAGTCATACTGGTCACTATCACAGCAGTTAAGTGTGCAGGTTTACCAAATTGGATACATGCTAGCCATGCCAAACGAATTCCAGACCCTACTGAAGAACAACTGAGTCAACCAGTTGAAACAGCTAAAGGTTGTGAAGTTGAAGAATGAAGAGTGATAGATTCTGAAGTGATAAACAAGGAACAGCTGAGCACAGGTCAGGAGGATTGGATACCAGTGATTGATACACCTGAAGTTGTTAATCAGACAAGAAGAACCAGATTAGAGAGACAGGAAAGTAGTGGGGATCAGATAAGTGTAGAAGAACATGTTCAGGAAGAAGTGAACAAAGCTACTTGAGATCCCGAGCAGGACCAGACGGAAAGAAGAAGATACTCGGGCAAAGACAATCAGACCTACTCAAAGAAGATTGAAGATCTTAATAAAGTAGCATTGGGTGTCTCCTCAGGTTCACCCCAGGACCCTCTTACCCATAGGGTTTGGAAAGCGCTAGGTGCTGAATTATTCCCTTTGTTAAGACAGCTATGTAGCCAATCCTTGTTCAGCGGGATGGTCCCAGCTTGCTGGAAACAAGCAGTTGTTTCCCCCTTATTGAAAAAACCTTCACTTGACCCAGCTTGTCTAAAAAATTACAGGCCTATCTCTCTCCTTCCTCACCCGGTGAAGATCATTGAGCGACTGGTAAGCAGGGCGCTCTCCCAGTTTCTGGAGGCAAATGATATACTGAAGTACGTGCAATTTGGCTTCCGCCCAGCACAAGGGATGGAGACCTCCCTACTGACTGTGTTGGATGATCTTCGCATGCGTGCAGACAGGGGGTCATTCTGCCATACTGATCCTGTTAGACCTGTCTGCTGCATTCAACACAGTTGATCATAAGGCCCTCCTGAAACGGCTGGAAGGAGTGGGGTATGGGGGTTGTTGTTCTGGTGTAAAGTGGCTGCATTTTTATCTGTCTGACAGATGTCAGGGAGTGGCCCTTTCCCCCCCCCCCCCCCCCCCTTCACTCAAAGTTCACCAAGATACGCTATGGGGTTCCGCAGGGATCTGCGGTTAGCCCTATATTATTTATTGGCTAATGGTAGTCCCTTGGTGGACGTCATAGAATCGTATGATATAGGCTTGGTTTCCATGCCTGTATGCTGGATGTGGTACATTGACTGAGAGACAATACTCTGCAATTTAACACAGATAAAACTGTGATTTTAGGTATTGGGGGTAGGAGAGTGCCATACTCCCTCCCTGCAGACTTTTGGCCCATTCCTGCTGATCCTCCTTTTGCATAATCCAAGATGGTTCGCAATCTGGGAATCTGTTTTAATGAGAAGTTGACCCTGGAAACACAAGGCCGGTGGGAGCTGTTTCTCCCTTATTAGGGCCTTCAGGAAAATTATTCCCATTCTTCCAATTCAGACATGTGCACTGGTAGTAAGGAGCGTCATTATGAGCAGCCTGGATTACTGCAATGCTGTGCTGCTGGAATCCCCAAAGTATTTAATTGGGAGATTATAGAGAATCCAGAATGCGGTGGCAAAGCTGGCCTTGATGAGACCCTGTCAGTCCACTGCCTCCCAGGCCCTGGCGGAGCTTCATTGGCTCCCAGTCTTGCAGAGGATTAATTTGAAATCCCTTTGTGTTGTTTTTAAGGCACTGCATGGTCTGGGGCTCTTACAGCTGCAGAACAAATTCAGCTGGTATGCTCCTACTCGCAGTCTTCGGTCATCCTCTGCTAACTGAGTGAAGGAACCCCCGGTCAGAAGAGTTAGACTGGGGGGTGAGCCTTTAGTGCCAAGGCTTTGGAACAGCTTACCCACGGAGTTGCGACAGATGAAAGATCTACTGCTGTTTATAAGGAAAATTACATTTACATTACAAAGACCTGAGCAGGGACAGACCGTAAAAGAAGAACACGTTCAGGTAGCAGAAGAGCAAATTGTAGTAAGACCTGAACAGGACCAGTTAGAAGAAGAAGAGCAAGTTTGGGCAGAAGAAGAAAATCAATTAGAAATAAGACCCGAACAGGACCAGATAGAGGAAGAAGAACAAGTTCAGGTGGATGAAGTGACAATAATAAGACCAGAACAGGAACAGGTAGAGAGTGGTTCAGAACAAGAACAGATTATGCCTAGTCATGCTAAAAATAAAAGAGCTCTAGAAAAAGACAAAGAGGGTGAATGTGCAGTGCAAGTTAAAAGGGTCAGAAAAGGTGATAACTGGCCAGGTGGAGTGGAAAGACCGAGATACTATCTGAGAAAAACAAATGAAAGACCAGAACAAGTGAACAAGGTTACAAGTCAAACTCAGCCTAAACAGTCAAATGTGAGAGATCCATGAAGAAGCACAACACTGAGAATTCTGTATAATAAATACAAGGCTCCTGAGTGGACGCATGTAATACTAGAAGAATTTGAAATTTTAAATTTGAGTGAGGAATCAGAAGAAGTAGATGCTACACAGATTAATGGAAGAGAATTGAGACCACCATAAAACAAGAGCCTGAATATCCAAGTAAAGAAAGAAAGAGGAGAAATGATCTTCTCGGATTAAAATGGCGAAAAAATAGTCACTGAGTGCCCGAAAAATGAAGTTTCACACAAAGATGTTGTAGAGTTTGCATATGTAGCTTTTTATTAGTGGTTACAGTACGGTATGGATATTTCTAACAGTGGCTGTGCCGTATTCGATGATAACAAATAGAAAGAATGATACAGTTACTAATAGAAAGACAGCTACAATTAAAGAAGATAGAGTATAATTAGAAACAACAGATGAGACAGATTTTCATCACACAGTATCAGATAATGACACGTCTTTAAATGTCTTCACAAAGTTATTTCAATATGTAGATACAATGGAGATTAGTAATTGTTATGTTTGTATGAAATTACCAGTGTCAGTATCAGAGGGAATTGCATATCACCATTTACCTTTGACATATGGTATATCATGTAGTTTTCTAGCAAGTCTGTTTTATGCAACAGGAAAACGTCATTATTATTATTCAAACGTTGATGTAGTATTTTCAGAACTTCCTATTCGAAAGAATATGAATCCAGTACTTAGTAGTCCGGATGCACAGTTTATGGGTGAATTTTTCTTAACAATGAAATCAATAGATATAGTCAAAGCACACAAGAATAACCGAACATGTAAATTACGTGAAGAAGAGACCGTGTTTTAGAATTTAGTTGAGGAAAGGAGACAGGATTTCCAAAGGAAAGCTGCTGAACAGAAAACCCATGTACCTCCATGGGCTGGGAAAGATGGAATTTATGCAACTGGCAAGGCTCATGCTGCTATGTCCATGGACTTTGAGAAGAAAGGGAAAACCTGCCTCCATAGTTTAAAGACAGATTATAATAACACATTTATTAGTTCCAGTGATTGTGAACAAAACTTCCTATTTTTGGGAGGTTGGGGACTAAAAGGGGGACTGATCCAGTATTTCATGGGGTTTACTACGTGTGTGGGAATAATACCTATTATAAGTTGCCTGTACGGTGGTACGGAAGCTGCTACTTTGGGATAGTGTTTCCAAAAATATATCATGGAAAAAGAATCATTGGAAGCAATGAAAACACTAATGCACTAACATGAAGAAAGAGAGCTTGTTTTTCATAAATAGTAGGTGACATATTTGGTGCATTGAGTGGGAGTCATTCTGAATTCACATTGAATTTGTAAATTGTCAACAGTAGTTGATCGTCTCTCGACAGATACTGCTGGGGGTTTCTTGATGACAAACACAGAAATGGTTACAATTAGGTCTATGGTCTTACAACATCGACTTGATCTTGTTATTCTATTGGCAAAAGAGGGCGGAGTCTGTAGAATGTTGAAAGTTCAACATTGTTGGACATACATTCCTGACAAAAATAATGAAATTAGAAGGTATATAAAGAATATTACAAAACTTCAAGAAGATTTAAATCCACTGGAGGTTGACAGTGTATGGGAGAGACTAACAAAGAGTGTTTCTTCAATAGGGGCTTGGTTTTCTAATTTAGGGAAAAGTATTTTAGGTCAAATATTTCGTTCAATATTTGCCATAACAATAATAGTTTTAGCAATAATGATTTGGTGCAAATGTTGTAGAAACAAAAGAAAGGGAAGATATGAAGTGAATGGAAAAGGAAAGAAAAGAAAATATAAGGAAATCCAAATGGAGGAAAAGAAAGGAAAGTTATATAAAAGATGAAAGATTTAGAAAACAAAGATGGAATTAAGAACAACAAAGATGGAAAAGAAACTGAGATGTGCTAATGTTGGCATCTGGTTGGGATGGGTAATTTTAATTTTGCGATGGGTCAAAATGCCATCAGAGAGGGAATTGATGCAGCAAGGACTCGTAGAAAGAGACCTGCTCGGGAGCAATCCCCTCGTTTAACTCACTAACATTATTAAATACGTTTTGTGAATTAACTAACGCGCACCACACCAACACGCGGGTTGGTGAAGCTTGCTTATGTGTTTACTAATGATATTAGCATGAACGAAGGAGTAAAATGGCTTTAAACGGGAAAATCTTTATTGCGCAGTATGACGAGCTATCGCTTGGTGGGAAATTCTTGCGCATGAGCAAAAGGTACTAAAATGGAGTCTTGAAGACCCGTGTTCTTGGCATATGCTTGCTTGAACTAAATCAAGTACTAATGCTAACACGGGGATAGGTCTAATAAATAAACTGGGATAGAATAGAGGTGGGTGGTATACAGTGAAACCATTTATTTAAGTAATATCTGTCTTTCTGACTTTATTATTAGTGCGTATTTGGGCCTCTCATGTATGGCTGGAGTGGGCTGAATCATGTGATAATTGCACATGACAACTGGAAGTCAATCCGGAGTGGTGAAACAAAGGTTGGAAGAAGGACACGGTCGCAGAGTGGCCGAGCCTGAGAATGGATGGTGAAAAGTTCAACTGAATGGACTTACATGTTGGATTTTTAACAAATGTTGCAGATGAAATGTGAATGCGGGTGGAAAATAAAAATATGAATACAAACTAAGGGGATGGGTTTGCCAACAATGGGATTACTGAATTAAAAGACATGTAAGCATGGTGTGATTATCTTCCACTTTTGCCTGACCAATCAGATTTAGTATTTTTATGATATTGAAACATTAATGGGTGGTACATGAAGAACGAAAGGTATAATTGAGATAGCTTTAGTTAGTTAGCACAATTTGGGATGCTGTTGCTGCGGGAGGTGCTGTTGCTGGAAGAGATGCTGTGCGATGCTGATGAAGAGCCGAATGCAGAACCTTCAATCCTAATTTAATTTGGGTTAGCCAGAAGATTGCGGAAGAATCTCAAGGAGGAAGAGAGTGTCAGAGAGGGTGCTTCGCAAGCGTTGGTATTCTACAGGGGTCATCTATCTTGTCCTGATTTCTGTCCTGAAGTCTTTGTCGCCTGAAATACCCCGGGGAAACCTTACCAGCCCTTGGGCCAGGGTGTTGGTCTTCACACCATTCTTGGTAAATATATTTTCACGCTATTTGCAGATGTTCTTTTCTCTCTGTCCTCTCCCTTTCTGAACATTGATCATTGCATGAGTCCAAAGTTTTGTTTGATGAATGAATTTAATTTTCTCTCCTAAGGATGATGGTGACTGCACTGTGTATTTGAGATGTTTCATATCCTTTGAAATTTAGATAAAGCTTTGACTCTTTTCAGAGTCTGTGGTTATTTACATTAAATAAATGAATATTATTTATGTATTTATTTATTTATTCAGCTTATAAAGCGCACTATCACCTTGCAGGCATCCTGGTGGCTACATGAGGGGTAGGAGGGGGTGTCGGGGCAGGCACAGGAAGACTAGGACTTAGGAAACAACCAGGTTTTCACACTTTTTCTGAAAGTAGAAGCTCCCTAATTTGCATAATCTCCCAAGGAAGGCTGTTCCACAGTTTGGCCACTGCCACCCCAAAAGATCTTCACCCTGACCTAGTTTTTTAAACCTAGGTACTCTCACCAGTCTAGCCGATGAGGAGCAAAGCAGTCTAGTGAGAGTGTACCAAACAAATTTTGATTGCATAGCTAGGGGTCCTAACCCATGAAGTGCTTTAAAATCGAGGCAGAGGGACTTAAATTGAACTCTCTGCCTAAGAGGAAGCCAATGGAGTTCAGCCAGAGCTGCTGATGCGGACGATCTTCGAGGCAGCCCTAAAACTAATCTAGCTGCAGCTGATTGAATTCTTTGAAGCCTATCCATCAGGAAGCTGGGGGATTCAAGTAAGAGGGCATTGTAATAATCGAGCCTACTCAGGATTGTGCATCTAGCCACTAGAGCATGCGCGTGAGAGGATAGTAAAGGCAAGATCTTCCTAAGGGATCTAATGATTGCAAAGCAACAGGTTGTTGTTTTCGCAACCTGAGCTTCCATGGTAAGCTTATTATCCATCATAATACCCAGATTACGGACAGTTTCAACTGGGCGAACATTGATCGATGTTTCAGGAGGCCAGAAATTACCAGGGAAGTGATGAGGAATCCTGTTCCCTGCACAGAAGAGCAGCTCGGTCTTGCCAGCATTAAACTGTAGGGAATTGTTCTGTAGCCAGCCGGCCGTATCCCGCAAGCACTCATGAAACACCTCCAGCGGTGTCGAATCCACACCCTCAAAGGAGAGGATCAGCTGAGTGTCATCTGCATAGTTTATAATATCAATCTTATAAGATTTGATAACCGTAATCAAGGGTTTTAAGTAAAGATTAAACAAAATAGGGCTAATTGCCGAACCTTGAGGAACTCCAAACGGCACAGAGGAGAAAGCAGATTCGAATAAGTTAGCTTATGTAATTTTCACCATCAACTAGTTCAGCTAATGGTCCATCGGCCAGAGGACAGAACTTTTTGATCAGTGAAAGGTTAGTTAGGAATAGTAATTAACTAATTTTGAAAACTGTGGCAAAATTATAAACTTTGACTCCAGCAGTTGGCTTAATTGTGTGTGTGTGTTTATGGGACAAGTTGAGTATATGGTAGTGGAGTATTTGTTGGTACGCCACTGGACCAGAGGTATCCACTTCATTATTTGTTTTCTCCCATACCATTAATTTCTGGGGTTTTAGGGAAGATTCCCTAAGATTGGGCCCAGGGGACTCCTCATTATGCTGGACTAGCCGAGACAGATGTGGTACACAGACCTCCTGCACCTCTCCCTGTGACCTCCGCTCTTTATCCCTCTCAGGTGTTGTGTGTTTCCTGCATGGCCCATTGTTTCTTGCCTATGTTAGCCTAGTTCTGCATGTTGTAGGCTGCATTCCTCCTCACACGTTAATATATAAACACCCTTGCTTGTGCCACATTGTATTTTCACACAGATTCTGCATATGTTTGCGTGTTCTGTTTTTTCCTGGAATTTAGTCTGAACACCACAAGGTCAAACAACAGTGCTCCTTGTTATTCTTTCTGGTCTGGCACTGACATCTAGACAGAATATGAGAGTGCACCAGCTGCTTCTGAGAAAACATTTATTTGTCATATAACTGAAGACAGGAATTCTAAAAGCACACTGAGTATGACGGTCTTGAGACAAGATTGCTGCATCAGCTGAGGAGTAGAACGTCCATCTATGTATGCTAAGCCAGAGATCTTTGATATGTAATCTTTTAGCTTCATTATATAATATGGCAGGGCTTTTCATGGTATATGGTTTGTTAACGATACTAGCAAAATTTTGCATATGCATTTGTTTTCTAATTGTGGTGTAAATACTGCATCTTAGAGCGTGATAGTTTAAATAACTATCCTAACTTCCTTTGTGTCTGGTTTATCTTATTGTGAGCAAGTACGAGTGAAAGGGTGTGTCCTGTTACTGCAATCCCTGAGAGGGTTGTTTTCTGGGGTGCCAACTCACTTGTCTCTCTGGTAATGTTAGGAGAGCAAGTGAAGCACTAGGTGGTATGATGACTTAGTCCCTACTTGCCGATGTTCTATGGTCCCAAGCAATGTTCCCTCTAATTTTGTCCCCAGTGTGCGACAGAGTAAGGTCTCTGTAGCTGCAGCCAAGGCTATGTGAGCCAAGAACCCACCGCACAAGTACGCCAAGGCTTTAAGTGGGATGAAAAAACTAGGGGGGAGTCTCTCAAAGTGGCGGGACTGATGCAATTAAGGGCATGGCGTAAAAGTAAGTACGCTCAAAATCTGTGCTTAGCATAATTGGCCACCTGACTGATATTTTGCTTCTTCTGTTATTGTATCCAAATATATAATACAAGTAACATTACACCTACAAGAAGCCAGGACTATTGGCTTTGTCAATGGTTGGTTGTTGCATAAAGTTGTATATATTATTGAAAATGCTTCCGCTCTTGTGGTAGAGGTTGTGGCTTAATGCTCGAGCTGCCGACTTAGAAGATGGGTTTTAGTCTTGGGCCAGATTACCATCCAGCGATTCTCAGCGAATCAATTAATCATCCCATGCATACAAAAATAAATCATTTAAATCACTCCAATACTTTTGGGTTGAGTTCGCACTATATAAAACTTGCTGCATTTCTTTTCTAAATGTGGGGCTGATGTTTTGCCTTTTGAAAGAATTTATGTTAAATGCAGCCCATGACGGATGCTGTGATCAGGGGAGCAACTAGTCCTGAACTTAGGGGGGCTAACACTCCCAGCCAAGGCTGGCCCTGTGCAACAATCATTTTTGGCACCCCTCCCCAATTTTCTCCTCTTCCATGAATTCCTTCACTACCACTCACCAACAATGAACCTCCTCTCTCTATAGCACCTTTTTGACAAACATTACATCTTTTAATAGTGCTGCTCCTAGTTTATTCACACTCAGTTCTGTGATCTGCATGGTACACGTTCTTTGTAGCAGGTACATTAACCCTCTGCGCTGTGTGGGTGGCTGGCGTGCCCATGTAAATGCACGGTGAGCGATGCAACAGTGTAAGAGTAGGGTAAGAGGAGTGACTGCAGGGTGAGTGAGGTGACCACATGAATTTGGGTGCGGATGGAAGTGCAGAGTGGGATGAATGAATGCATGGTTAGTGATGGACTTGTTTGAGTGAGATTGCAGATTGAGCAGTGAGGGGGACAGGTGAAAGAACTATCACATGAGTGCAGGGTGAGTAGTGTGCTTGTGTGACTGCAGGGTGTGGTACAACAGGGTGAAAAGCACAAGTGTATTGTGACTGCAGAGTGATCACTGAGTGCAGGGTGAGCGGGTGAATGGTGTGAGTGCATGGTGATCAGTGTGAGTGCATTGTGATCAGTGTGAGTGCAGGGTGAGTGGAAAAGTGAAGGGCGAGAATGAGGAGTGAGTTGTCTGAATGCTGGGTGCATTCCCAGGCACAGAGACTATATGACCGGAAGGTGTCCGTATGTGGTGCAAGACTGTAGGAGAAGGTGAGTGAAAATTTGTGAGAGAACGTTTGTCAGTGTCTATACATTCAATGGAAATATAGTAATGGCACATTGTGTAGTGTACAACAGCTGAACAAAAATACCCAGGGCCCCTGGAATTCTGCAGCAGAGGAAAGCACCAAATTATGCAGCAGTGTTGGCTAAATTATGGAACAAGAATAGGCAAATTATGTAGGATAATACAGCACATGCTTTCATAGTGTTACTTCATCCTTTTTATAATTTTTTAAACATGGTAATCTGGTTTATAAAAAATTGACATTGTTAGACCCGTCAGCCCTTGGGTGGTCTTTCCCTATTTTTTTCGCCTTGGCCTTATTTTTCCCACCTACTTTTGTTGGTTTTAGGTCTCTGGGCACCTTCCCAATGTTTCCCAATGTTAAGGTGCAGGTGCTCTCTTCCTCTAACATGGCTGCCACTGACCCCTGCTACTGCAGTGCGGTCTTTGTAGATGCACACTAGTATCCAGGAGCTGGCTGGAACCCTTAAACAATGTTGCAATGCCAGCCTGCCAGCCTGCCCATAGCTAGAATGAGGGAAGCTCCTGGAACCTTCTAGACCAGGGGAGGTGACACCAACTGCCACTGCCAACTGTCACTATATAAGGAAAGGGAGGGAAACTTTCCTGTCCGAGCAGAGCAGAATAGTTGGGGCATCACTGACCTGGGCGAACCTACACAGGAGATTTAGGCAGTAGGGCCTAGTCAGGGACCTATGCCACTGGGAGTGACAGGGCTTAGGTGCTGCTTTCCAAGTAGTGAGAAACCCTGAGCTAGCCCACTGATCTGGCCCGGCGGGAGGGGAACCCAGGGACCATCTGAAGTGACCTGCTGTCAAGCCTTCAAATCACCCCCCCGTCAAGAAACCAAGAAACCTGTTTCTACAGAAGGGCGCCAGAACCAACAAGCACCGATAAGAGACCCCCCTGCGCTAATCAGGACCACTGGGGATCAACCAGGTACAGGGCTGTGCCCACTCCGCGCCCTTTTCCTCAACCTGGCCCCCCTGCGCTGTCCTGCTTCACTCTCTGACTGAACTGCCTAGATTGCTGTACCCCTGAGGTGCTTTACTCCCTCCGTGTGGCCTGACCTGCCCCCTAGCACTCTCCTGCTGAATCCTTGAAGAGCGCTGTGTTCCCAGTGATATCGCCAGAACTGTCGAGCGGAACGCCCCCCTGTAGCGCGGGAAAGCCCAAGCTCTGTGGTACTCACCGCCACCACCGCGGACCCTCTGTGTGCCCCAGAGCGCTGCCTGCTGCATCGAGGCGCTGTGTTGATTACCCCCCCTGAGAAGCGCTGCAATTCGCTCTGCCTGCTGCCTCTAGTTCTGCAGACGCTGTCGCGGCGGTGCGCTGGGCTGAGACCCCCCTCCGCCCACTCAGTGCCATCATTACGGCGGCCCCCGGTGCCAGAAGAGGGCCGCCGGAGTTCACAGTGAGCCGCGCTGGGCTCCGAAGCCTGTTCCCGCGTCACGTGACGGGGGCGCGACTTGGGCTCCGCCTCTGCCGGCGCGGTGCCTGCAGTGAGCCTTGGTCGTCCGCCCCGCAGGCCGCTCTGACATCGGCGGCTGCAGGCGGGTCTGCTTCGAGGCTGTGCCAGAGTGTACCCTGGGCCCCGGAGTCAGCGTGAGGCCCAGGACGGATTTCAGTGCGGCGTGGGGGCTCCGCGAGCCTCTCCGCCCGCACCAAGCCGAGTGAGGTCCTCCGGAGAGCTGGAGCTCTCCCACCGGCAGCAATCACCGCAAGGGGCCCCGGAACGGCCCGAACACAGCAGGTAAAGCCCGGGGGGAGGGTGGAGAACTCGTGGTGACGCGGGACCTCCTAAGAGCGAGAGGGAGGCCCGGAAACCGCCCCTCCCCTCGGGTAGACTGTGGCTGGGCCCTGTTGGCCCTATTCGGCCCCTAAAAGACACCGTGGGGCCGCCAGTGAAAAAACGTTAACCCCTGCCTGGGGTATAGTTGAATACCAGCCTGGCCCATGTTCGAAATAATGAAATACTTGTTGCTGAGTAAGAGAATGGTGTTAATTTTCCAATGAAAGGGCCTAATTGGGGAACTGTTTATTTTTTACCTGAAGGAAGGCTACCCTTGTCCAAGGAAGAGTTTACCCTTGCCTAATGAATGGTGGCCCAATCGTTAATGAGATGTTGCCTGGCCTTCAGTGAAATGTATTACTCCTGCATAGTGAAGTGTTATATGCCAACTGCAGTGTTCCCCTAAGTACTACTCCGGGAAATGTTTAATGCTGAGTAACATAACGTTTATTCTTAAATGAGAGGGCTGCTTACATGAATAAATGGTTATTGATGCTTGATGCAATGTTATTTGAATGTCTTTATACATAATTCCTTGCAGGTGCTGATCAGGAGCAAGGTTGTTGCCAAGCCCCCAGTCATCTAACATTTAATATTTATTTATTTAAGTATTTATGCCGAGTGATGAAACACCTGTGCTTTTAAGGAAAACTCATAAGTTATTGCTACTGTGAATTTTTGATTGCCCTGATTCTAATCTTATATAAAAGCTTATTAATTTGAATCAAACGTAACTGGTGTGGTCTAAGTCCTTGCGTGCACTTATTGTCTCGGTGGATGTGTGTGCTGTGTAGTCACTTAACACCTGAGCTTTCGGGTGCCTACCTGCTCGTGCCATGCCACCCCCGGGGAACTGGTGACCCCAGTTCTTACAGTCATTTTTAATTTTCTTATAAGTTCCTAGTAAAATGGTACCCCATGTACCTAGGGCCTGTAAATTAAAGGCTACTGGTGGGTCTCTGGCAACTTATTTTGCCACCCACTTAAGTAGCTCAGTAAACATTTCTCAGGACTGCCATTGCAGCCTGTGTGTGCAGTTTTAAACTGCAATTTCGACCTGGCAAAAGAACCCTCTTGCCAGGCCTAACTCTTCCTTTTAATATATATATGTCACCCCTAGGGTCAACCCTTCATAGCCCATAGGGTATGTGCAATATATTTAGTAAGTTGGACACATACCTTTAAGTTTTACATGTCCTTTTAGTGAACAACTCTCAAATTCGTTTTTCAATACAGCAAGACCTATCTCTCCTGTAGGACAACTTTGGGTTACTTTATTACATTTAATAAGTGTTAACTTTCAATTTGTATCAGGTAGGTATATTGAGTTTGGTTTGAGAGATTGTAATTTAAACCCCTCTTTATGATAAAGTTGGATTTTAAGTAGCAATTTTGAAAATGGCAGTATAAGAAAGCTGTCATTTTGCCTGCCCTGTTTAGTACCTGCAGGTTGTTCCTGTGTGGCATTACTGGGTGTAATTTGCAGTTGGACTTTGTTTATTCCTCCCTGACAGCCACACAATAGAGCGATTAGGTGTGCCTAAATGGGTCATCAACTGGCAGGATGAGGGGCGGATTTTGAAAAAGCCCCACTTGCAACTGCATAGGCTGTACCCTGCCTTCACTCAAAGCACTTGTCACCCCTGCATTGTTTATGCAGCCAGCTGGGAATCAGGCCAGAGAAGTGAAGGCAAGGCAGGAAACTTCAAGGGGAATTCTCTAGAACCTTCTCCTACTTCAAAGTGGACACCAGATGTAAATATTGGATCCTCAGTCCCAACTCTTCAATACACTTCTGGACCTGTGGAAGACTTAGAATGATTGCTGTGCTGCTCTACATGAAGGACTGCTGCTCTGTTGTCCTGTTGCATTGCTGCCTGAGTGAAGGACTGGACCTGCACCTTGAATCCAGGACCACCAGAGTGACTCCAAGGGCTAGTTGGCTAGCCTTCTGATCAGAGTCTCAGAGACAAAAAAGGCTGCAACCACCTTGAACCCTGCACCTGGACTTATTCTGTGTGAGTCCTACCCCACAAGTGCTGGGCACCAGTCCTGGACCCTGGAAGTAGGCCCCAATGTGATCTACCAGCCCAGCTGTGGACCTGTGAGCAGAACCAATGCAGCACGATGCATAAATAAATAAATCTCCTTGCAGTTGCATCAGAACCATCGCAGTGTGACTCATCTCGACGCTGGACCTCGCATTGCAGCCGGCAGTCTTCTTTGAACTGCCACATCATGATGCAGGCCTTTGCATCGCAAGTCTTTGGATGAGGACACAAGACTCTGCACCGCAGCCCCGCAGCTTCTTCAGAACCTGACAGCACGAGGCTGCAGCTTCGATGCAGAACTTTACATTGTAAGCAGCTCATGTACTGCATCTTCGATGATGACCCAGGACTCCAACTTGTGACTTTGTTCTAGTCCGGCGCAACCAGATAACCACAGTTGATGCTTTCTCTATCTAAGCATTATTTTCACTTAAATCTTTAAAATTGCATCTCTGATTCTACTGATAGAACTCTGGTCATTTTGGTCTCAAAAACGTTATTAAATCGTATTCTATTCTTCAAAATAGGTGTGGGATTTTTCCTGTGTTGTGTTTTCACTTTATTACTGTTTGAAGTGTTGCATAAATACTTTACACATTGCCTCCAAAATAAGGCTGCCTGTTCCAATAGTGGATACTGCTTTGAAATCTATTTAGAGGTGAGAAATCTGCAGGTAGAAGCATCCATCAAAAGAAAAAGTTGCTCACTCTGTAACAATATTTCTGGTGTATATTCTACCTGCAGATTCCTCACTGACTTCACCTTACTACCCATTCTGTAGGAAGGTTATAGGCCTTCTAATAAGATACCAATTTGAATTACTCTGGTGCACCGTAACAATGACTGATGTTTCACCTCTTCTGCACCTCGATAGGCATGGTTAAAAATGGACAAGACTTGATGTCAGGCGCTGACCCCGAGCCTGCACGCCTGCTGGCTCAGGAGACCTCTATCAGAAGTTTCCAATTCCAGTCCATCGTGTGGGATATTCAAATATAAGGATTCTCCAGGTAGTCAAGGAATCCATCAGAAAGATTGTTGCCAAAGGTAAGTAATATTTCTTTGGTATTTGTTATGGAACCTAGGTGTGCTTCTCAATTTTTAAGACGCTATGAAATAAACACTTTTAATTCAGCAGAATGATTACCCTTATTGGGATGATATTGCAATTGAAATGGGCCTACTTGTCTTGTGTCAGGTTGGACGCCACATTGGTCAAAAAAAAGATGATCATTTAAAAGAGTAAATGTAATAAACACTTCATGCATTATGAGTGCTGCTACGTTGTACTCAATAAAAACAACACAATGGTGTGATTGTCATATGTTCACTTTAATATTTTTGAGGCATTTTAACTTCTATAAATGTATTGAGTGAAGATGCAATAGCTGCATGGACGGGTACACGTTGATAGGATTGTTAGCAGCTTGGGTGTTCACGGATGTCTACCACTGCTGACCATACTGCACAGACTGTAAAGGTAAAAACATAAATTAGAGGAAATTTTCCTACAGCCATCTTTGTTGTTGTCAGTATCTGGCTTCTTATATTTGTATTCTACAAAATGGGCTTAGGAACACTTTATACTTTTTTAACCATCCATGTATGCAGAAATATCACACAGAACATATATAGTAACTCAAAAAAGTAAGAAATGTTTAGTCTGAGCCAAAAACATATATATTCTTGGCGACAATTTAAATAAATGGATGCATATGACATATGGGATAAAGTGTTCCCGCCTGCAGAAAACTAGGGGGGAGTCTCTCAAAGTGGCGGGACTGATGCAATTAAGGGCATGGCGTAAAAGTAAGTACGCTCAAAATCTGTGCTTAGCATAATTGGCCACCTGACTGATATTTTGCTTCTTCTGTTATTGTATCCAAATATATAATACAAGTAACATTACACCTACAAGAAGCCAGGACTATTGGCTTTGTCAATGGTTGGTTGTTGCATAAAGTTGTATATATTATTGAAAATGCTTCCGCTCTTGTGGTAGAGGTTGTGGCTTAATGCTCGAGCTGCCGACTTAGAAGATGGGTTTTAGTCTTGGGCCAGATTACCATCCAGCGATTCTCAGCGAATCAATTAATCATCCCATGCATACAAAAATAAATCATTTAAATCACTCCAATACTTTTGGGTTGAGTTCGCACTATATAAAACTTGCTGCATTTCTTTTCTAAATGTGGGGCTGATGTTTTGCCTTTTGAAAGAATTTATGTTAAATGCAGCCCATGACGGATGCTGTGATCAGGGGAGCAACTAGTCCTGAACTTAGGGGGGCTAACACTCCCAGCCAAGGCTGGCCCTGTGCAACAATCATTTTTGGCACCCCTCCCCAATTTTCTCCTCTTCCATGAATTCCTTCACTACCACTCACCAACAATGAACCTCCTCTCTCTATAGCACCTTTTTGACAAACATTACATCTTTTAATAGTGCTGCTCCTAGTTTATTCACACTCAGTTCTGTGATCTGCATGGTACACGTTCTTTGTAGCAGGTACATTAACCCTCTGCGCTGTGTGGGTGGCTGGCGTGCCCATGTAAATGCACGGTGAGCGATGCAACAGTGTAAGAGTAGGGTAAGAGGAGTGACTGCAGGGTGAGTGAGGTGACCACATGAATTTGGGTGCGGATGGAAGTGCAGAGTGGGATGAATGAATGCATGGTTAGTGATGGACTTGTTTGAGTGAGATTGCAGATTGAGCAGTGAGGGGGACAGGTGAAAGAACTATCACATGAGTGCAGGGTGAGTAGTGTGCTTGTGTGACTGCAGGGTGTGGTACAACAGGGTGAACAGCACAAGTGTATTGTGACTGCAGAGTGATCACTGAGTGCAGGGTGAGCGGGTGAATGGTGTGAGTGCATGGTGATCAGTGTGAGTGCATTGTGATCAGTGTGAGTGCAGGGTGAGTGGAAAAGTGAAGGGCGAGAATGAGGAGTGAGTTGTCTGAATGCTGGGTGCATTCCCAGGCACAGAGACTATATGACCGGAAGGTGTCCGTATGTGGTGCAAGACTGTAGGAGAAGGTGAGTGAAAATTTGTGAGAGAACGTTTGTCAGTGTCTATACATTCAATGGAAATATAGTAATGGCACATTGTGTAGTGTACAACAGCTGAACAAAAATACCCAGGGCCCCTGGAATTCTGCAGCAGAGGAAAGCACCAAATTATGCAGCAGTGTTGGCTAAATTATGGAACAAGAATAGGCAAATTATGTAGGATAATACAGCACATGCTTTCATAGTGTTACTTCATCCTTTTTATAATTTTTTAAACATGGTAATCTGGTTTATAAAAAATTGACATTGTTAGACCCGTCAGCCCTTGGGTGGTCTTTCCCTATTTTTTTCGCCTTGGCCTTATTTTTCCCACCTACTTTTGTTGGTCTTAGGTCTCTGGGCACCTTCCCAATGTTTCCCAATGTTAAGGTGCAGGTGCTCTCTTCCTCTAACATGGCTGCCAGTGACCCCTGCTACTGCAGTGCGGTCTTTGTAGATGCACACTAGTATCCAGGAGCTGGCTGGAACCCTTAAACAATGTTGCAATGCCAGCCTGCCAGCCTGCCCATAGCTAGAATGAGGGAAGCTCCTGGAACCTTCTAGACCAGGGGAGGTGACACCAACTGCCACTGCCAACTGTCACTATATAAGGAAAGGGAGGGAAACTTTCCTGTCCGAGCAGAGCAGAATAGTTGGGGCATCACTGACCTGGGCGAACCTACGCAGGAGATTTAGGCAGTAGGGCCTAGTCAGGGACCTATGCCACTGGGAGTGACAGGGCTTAGGTGCTGCTTTCCAAGTAGTGAGAAACCCTGAGCTAGCCCACTGATCTGGTCCGGCGGGAGGGGAACCCAGGGACCATCTGAAGTGACCTGCTGTCAAGCCTTCAAATCACCCCCCCGTCAAGAAACCAAGAAACCTGTTTCTACAGAAGGGCGCCAGAACCAACAAGCACCGATAAGAGACCCCCCTGCGCTAATCAGGACCACTGGGGATCAACCAGGTACAGGGCTGTGCCCACTCCGCGCCCTTTTCCTCAACCTGGCCCCCCTGCGCTGTCCTGCTTCACTCTCTGACTGAACTGCCTAGATTGCTGTACCCCTGAGGTGCTTTACTCCCTCCGTGTGGCCTGACCTGCCCCCTAGCACTCTCCTGCTGAATCCTTGAAGAGCGCTGTGTTCCCAGTGATATCGCCAGAACTGTCGAGCGGAACGCCCCCCTGTAGCGCGGGAAAGCCCAAGCTCTGTGGTACTCACCGCCACCACCGCGGACCCTCTGTGTGCCCCAGAGCGCTGCCTGCTGCATCGAGGCGCTGTGTTGATTACCCCCCCTGAGAAGCGCTGCAATTCGCTCTGCCTGCTGCCTCTAGTTCTGCAGACGCTGTCGCGGCGGTGCGCTGGGCTGAGACCCCCCTCCGCCCACTCAGTGCCATCATTACGGCGGCCCCCGGTGCCAGAAGAGGGCCGCCGGAGTTCACAGTGAGCCGCGCTGGGCTCCGAAGCCTGTTCCCGCGTCACGTGACGGGGGCGCGACTTGGGCTCCGCCTCTGCCGGCGCGGTGCCTGCAGTGAGCCTTGGTCGTCCGCCCCGCAGGCCGCTCTGACATCGGCGGCTGCAGGCGGGTCTGCTTCGAGGCTGTGCCAGAGTGTACCCTGGGCCCCGGAGTCAGCGTGAGGCCCAGGACGGATTTCAGTGCGGCGTGGGGGCTCCGCGAGCCTCTCCGCCCGCACCAAGCCGAGTGAGGTCCTCCGGAGAGCTGGAGCTCTCCCACCGGCAGCAATCACCGCAAGGGGCCCCGGAACGGCCCGAACACAGCAGGTAAAGCCCGGGGGGAGGGTGGAGAACTCGTGGTGACGCGGGACCTCCTAAGAGCGAGAGGGAGGCCCGGAAACCGCCCCTCCCCTCGGGTAGACTGTGGCTGGGCCCTGTTGGCCCTATTCGGCCCCTAAAAGACACCGTGGGGCCGCCAGTGAAAAAACGTTAACCCCTGCCTGGGGTATAGTTGAATACCAGCCTGGCCCATGTTCGAAATAATGAAATACTTGGTGCTGAGTAAGAGAATGGTGTTAATTTTCCAATGAAAGGGCCTAATTGGGGAACTGTTTATTTTTTACCTGAAGGAAGGCTTCCCTTGTCCAAGGAAGAGTTTACCCTTGCCTAATGAATGGTGGCCCAATCGTTAATGAGATGTTGCCTGGCCTTCAGTGAAATGTATTACTCCTGCATAGTGAAGTGTTATATGCCAACTGCAGTGTTCCCCTAAGTACTACTCCGGGAAATGTTTAATGCTGAGTAACATGACGTTTATTCTTAAATGAGAGGGTTGCTTACATGAATAAATGGTTATTGATGCTTGATGCAATGTTATTTGAATGTCTTTATACATAATTCCTTGCAGGTGCTGATCAGGAGCAAGGTTGTTGCCAAGCCCCCAGTCATCTAACATTTAATATTTATTTATTTAAGTATTTATGCCGAGTGATGAAACACCTGTGCTTTTAAGGAAAACTCATAAGTTATTGCTACTGTGAATTTTTGATTGCCCTGATTCTAATCTTATATAAAAGCTTATTAATTTGAATCAAACGTAACTGGTGTGGTCTAAGTCCTTGCGTGCACTTATTGTCTCGGTGGATGTGTGTGCTGTGTAGTCACTTAACACCTGAGCTTTCGGGTGCCTACCTGCTCGTGCCATGCCACCCCCGGGGAACTGGTGACCCCAGTTCTTACAGTCATTTTTAATTTTCTTATAAGTTCCTAGTAAAATGGTACCCCATGTACCTAGGGCCTGTAAATTAAAGGCTACTGGTGGGTCTCTGGCAACTTATTTTGCCACCCACTTAAGGAGCTCAGTAAACATTTCTCAGGACTGCCATTGCAGCCTGTGTGTGCAGTTTTAAACTGCAATTTCGACCTGGCAAAAGAACCCTCTTGCCAGGCCTAACTCTTCCTTTTAATATATATATGTCACCCCTAGGGTCAACCCTTCATAGCCCATAGGGTATGTGCAATATATTTAGTAAGTTGGACACATACCTTTAAGTTTTACATGTCCTTTTAGTGAACAACTCTCAAATTCGTTTTTCAATACAGCAAGACCTATCTCTCCTGTAGGACAACTTTGGGTTACTTTATTACATTTAATAAGTGTTAACTTTCAATTTGTATCAGGTAGGTATATTGAGTTTGGTTTGAGAGATTGTAATTTAAACCCCTCTTTATGATAAAGTTGGATTTTAAGTAGCAATTTTGAAAATGGCAGTATAAGAAAGCTGTCATTTTGCCTGCCCTGTTTAGTGCCTGCAGGTTGTTCCTGTGTGGCATTACTGGGTGTAATTTGCAGTTGGACTTTGTTTATTCCTCCCTGACAGCCACACAATAGAGCGATTAGGTGTGCCTAAATGGGTCATCAACTGGCAGGATGAGGGGCGGATTTTGAAAAAGCCCCACTTGCAACTGCATAGGCTGTGCCCTGCCTTCACTCAAAGCACTTGTCACCCCTGCATTGTTTATGCAGCCAGCTGGGAATCAGGCCAGAGAAGTGAAGGCAAGGCAGGAAACTTCAAGGGGAATTCTCTAGAACCTTCTCCTACTTCAAAGTGGACACCAGATGTAAATATTGGATCCTCAGTCCCAACTCTTCAATACACTTCTGGACCTGTGGAAGACTTAGAATGATTGCTGTGCTGCTCTACATGAAGGACTGCTGCTCTGTTGTCCTGTTGCATTGCTGCCTGAGTGAAGGACTGGACCTGCACCTTGAATCCAGGACCACCAGAGTGACTCCAAGGGCTAGTTGGCTAGCCTTCTGATCAGAGTCTCAGAGACAAAAAAGGCTGCAACCACCTTGAACCCTGCACCTGGACTTATTCTGTGTGAGTCCTACCCCACAAGTGCTGGGCACCAGTCCTGGACCCTGGAAGTAGGCCCCAATGTGATCTACCAGCCCAGCTGTGGACCTGTGAGCAGAACCAATGCAGCGCGATGCATAAATAAATAAATCTCCTTGCAGTTGCATCAGAACCATCGCAGTGTGACTCATCTCGACGCTGGACCTCGCATTGCAGCCGGCAGTCTTCTTTGAACTGCCACATCATGATGCAGGCCTTTGCATCGCAAGTCTTTGGATGAGGACACAAGACTCTGCACCGCAGCCCCGCAGCTTCTTCAGAACCTGACAGCACGAGGCTGCAGCTTCGATGCAGAACTTTACATTGTAAGCAGCTCATGTACTGCATCTTCGATGATGTCCCAGGACTCCAACTTGTGACTTTGTTCTAGTCCGGCGCAACCAGATAACCACAGTTGATGCTTTCTCTATCTAAGCATTATTTTCACTTAAATCTTTAAAATTGCATCTCTGATTCTACTGATAGAACTCTGGTCATTTTGGTCTCAAAAACGTTATTAAATCGTATTCTATTCTTCAAAATAGGTGTGGGATTTTTCCTGTGTTGTGTTTTCACTTTATTACTGTTTGAAGTGTTGCATAAATACTTTACACATTGCCTCCAAAATAAGGCTGCCTGTTCCAATAGTGGATACTGCTTTGAAATCTATTTAGAGGTGAGAAATCTGCAGGTAGAAGCATCCATCAAAAGAAAAAGTTGCTCACTCTGTAACAATATTTCTGGTGTATATTCTACCTGCAGATTCCTCACTGACTTCACCTTACTACCCATTCTGTAGGAAGGTTATAGGCCTTCTAATAAGATACCAATTTGAATTACTCTGGTGCACCGTAACAATGACTGATGTTTCACCTCTTCTGCACCTCGATAGGCATGGTTAAAAATGGACAAGACTTGATGTCAGGCGCTGACCCCGAGCCTGCACGCCTGCTGGCTCAGGAGACCTCTATCAGAAGTTTCCAATTCCAGTCCATCGTGTGGGATATTCAAATATAAGGATTCTCCAGGTAGTCAAGGAATCCATCAGAAAGATTGTTGCCAAAGGTAAGTAATATTTCTTTGGTATTTGTTATGGAACCTAGGTGTGCTTCTCAATTTTTAAGACGCTATGAAATAAACACTTTTAATTCAGCAGAATGATTACCCTTATTGGGATGATATTGCAATTGAAATGGGCCTACTTGTCTTGTGTCAGGTTGGACGCCACATTGGTCAAAAAAAAGATGATCATTTAAAAGAGTAAATGCAATAAACACTTCATGCATTATGAGTGCTGCTACGTTGTACTCAATAAAAACAACACAATGGTGTGATTGTCATATGTTCACTTTAATATTTTTGAGGCATTTTAACTTCTATAAATGTATTGAGTGAAGATGCAATAGCTGCATGGACGGGTACACGTTGATAGGATTGTTAGCAGCTTGGGTGTTCACGGATGTCTACCACTGCTGACCATACTGCACAGACTGTAAAGGTAAAAACATAAATTAGAGGAAATTTTCCTACAGCCATCTTTGTTGTTGTCAGTATCTGGCTTCTTATATTTGTATTCTACAAAATGGGCTTAGGAACACTTTATACTTTTTTAACCATCCATGTATGCAGAAATATCACACAGAACATATATAGTAACTCAAAAAAGTAAGAAATGTTTAGTCTGAGCCAAAAACATATATATTCTTGGCGACAATTTAAATAAATGGATGCATATGACATATGGGATAAAGTGTTCCCGCCTGCAGAGAAGTGCCATGACAATATAAAGGAATGAGGCCTAAGGCTGAATTTCTTATAAAGCCATGGAACTCCAAACCAACTAATAATACCTTTTAAGGTACAACAGGGGGTATTTTATACCTTATAATGCATGGTCACACTATCGCCCATCCCCAAAACTACATAAATCCTTGGTGTCCTGCTTCTTCAAATGAAGGAAATAGTATGGCTGCTGACATTAAGTATACACGCAGACTCTACACAACAAAAAGCAGCTAGTAATGTGTTGCAAAAGCATATTACAATCAGTTTAATGTAAGCAAGATTTGTATTTAAGTTGTAGCTCCTAATGAATAGTATCATGAAGAAAGATTATCCTGTAATGATCTATAGCACACAAAAAAATACATGTTGCCGTAAAATATCTCCTGTTTGCTGATCTCAGTTCGTTTTAGAAAAACGCATCATAAAAAAGAAAGATATTTAAACTCGGTTACTGCAGCTGTGTTCATGATCTGTGGCCTGCTTTCCAGCATGGATGCTACCTCTGGCAACAGACATTATTACATCAGCTGCTACTTTTTTTGAGCTGCTACATTATTATTTTCTTACTATAGATGAATAGAGATGTCACTGCTCATCTGTAATAAGAAAAGTAGAGACATGTTTTGTACTGGGATAGCAGACTACTATGTATTTTATTTGTATAATACATGAGATTCTGTGATCTCTGTATAAACAGCAATCTCGAACTTCTTTTTTATCCGCTCCTTGTGACTTAATCAGTTGGCAATCATAAAGAAAAGACGTAAAAGCTCGACTATTATAAGTTATTACAGTCAAGTTCTGATGTCACAATGCCTGCTGCCAGAGACAGCAGCCGAGGTGAAAGGCAAGTCAGGTCTCAGAGCATTATTGAAGCAGCTGTTTAAAGCAATAAAAACAGAACATTCCTTTTCTTTCTTATGCTCTATTTTTCCGTGAAAACAAGAGAGAACATGCTTTCTTTTTGCACACCTTCGAGCAGGCAAGATTTTTTTGCATGTTTATACACATTCCGCGCTACTGCTGTTCTTTTGTTTTTTTTAAAAACCTGACTTGAATTGACCTGTTTCTAATATCTGTTTGCAACAAATATCTAACAGGTCTTTCATGTGTTTAATTTTGCACTAGAGGTTTTATTTGTATTCTTCATGTTTGCAAACATGCTTATTTATTCATATGAAAGAGCTGCACACGAAGGTTTTTTGCGGTTTGTGGAAAAGGTGAATGGTTAGAGCGGCAGACCAGGGACCAGGGTTCAATTCCGCCTCGGCGGGTCTTGGGCTCAATGTCCAAGCACTCGATAATTCTCGCCTCGGTGCCTACTCTAATCATGGGTCCCCACTCTGCAACTTTGGGCAATAGCTTGCTTAATCTACACAACGGCCCTAAAGCGCTGGGATGCCTGGTTTCACCTTGGGGGTGCCCAGTAGGGAGCATCTCACAGGGAAAGCCAGGACGGTTTCTACAGCGGTATACAGCGCCAAGATGCCTGTCAGGTGATAGTGCGCTTTTCAAGTATACATACACACACACACACATGTATTATATAAGATAAAGTACCCCCTGGTGTATACGATAGGTAGTCACCGCGGAGTTTCAAAACCTTATAAAGGAAGTCTGCCTTCGGCCTTGTTCCTCTATATGGTTATTGAACTCCTCGGTGACTTGTCTTATCCTCCGAATGTATGGCATGTGATACTTTATCCTTTATATAATAGGAGCATAGCAGAAAGACAGCTAATTGCTCAATGGGGTTGAAAGCAACATTGCAATCAAAGTAAATGTAGGTGGGGCTTCAGAGAATGAAGTGGACTTTTTACTGTGTTGCAATGTTTTGTTCTTGAAATACGCATTTCTTAAGCTCTTTCCTATATTGAAGATGGATAGGTGTCGCCCTGAATCATATCTTGATCAGGGGCGGCTCCTCCCTAATGGCAGAGGAGCATTGCCCCACAGGTCAGAGTCAGTCACAGAAAAATGAAATGATAATAAAATAATAATATCATTTTATTTTTCTGTGACTGGACATGTGTAGGGCAGGACGGGCCGGGCAATGACAGGGAGGAATGGTGGGCACTTAAAGCGTGCATGTCAGTTTGAGAGGCTGTCTTAGGCTGGCCAAACAGACATGTACACTTCTATTTCTCTAACCCAGCTGTGTTGCACAGCCGGGTTGGAGAAAAGCCGCAGGTTTCCAGGTACTGTATGAGCACCAGACCAGACTACTCAGACCAATTCCGGCGCTGCTCTCATGCTAGGTATCGCATGAGAGCAGCGTCTGGAATGGGTAGGAAGCCTGTGCTTTCCCAGTATCTGCCAGGAGAGAGCACCAATGTGGCATCGGTGGCAGCAACAGGTAAGGTTTTTTAATATTATTATTTTTTCCCTTAAATCCCCCTCCCACCCCCCCCCCCCCCCCCCCCCACACACTTTTGTTTTGCTGCAACAACCACTGATGGTAATGTCATTTCAATTCATGGGTGTGTTCATAAAACCTTCCAATTATCTTCATGTCTAAAGAAAGATTCAAGTGGATTCCATCATGGAGCAGAAATGCTTGAGGAATGCAAGAATTTGCAGATGCAACTTACATTGTATCTGCCAATTAGTCTTGCCCCATATTTTCTACGATCTTCTTCTGAGATTTGATCCATGGGTTTTTCTGAAAGAGAGGATATGCTTGGTTTAATAAACTCTGATAAATGTTTAAAGTTCAACACTGATAATGGTTCCGTCAAATGAATATACACTTTTATTGGTTCTGTCAAGAAAAATATTCTCCCTGATTCCGGAAAAAAGGTATGTATTACAGAAGTAAAATTGTACCAAAGATAGTACTTGTAGAGGAGGTTTCCTAACAGCGCTTGTGCTTCCATAGAGAAAGGAAAGGCAAAAACAAGTATTAGGATGCCATCCAGTGATAGTGGTAAATTACTACAAAAGGCCAGAAAACGTGCCTCATTCTAGTCTTTGGGAAGCACTGCTGCTGGCCATATGCTATGACCTTTGAAAATCCTCCGCTGTTCAGTAGTTTTAACCCGTTTAGGATTAAGAGAAGGAGGGACTAAGTATTACCAAAGGTTGTTTCCGGTGGATAGCAGTATTTGGAGGACTTTGTACAGGTGTTGACATTTTTTCTGTATGAACTTTATAAGGGCATCTAGTTGCTGCAATGGTTTTCCACCCTTACACCTGCCCATAAAGTGGATATGTCATTGGTGATGTCAGTGTTGATGTGACATGTGGTGTGGTGTCACCAGTGTTGTAATCTGTAATGTGATTTGTGATGTCATTTGTGACCTCATATGTGAGGTCATAAGTAGAGTAATAGGGTGGGTAATGCATCCTTTTGATAGGTTTTGTGATTACTGTTATGATGTTCCATCAACTGAAGGTTTTGGGTGATCTTGTATAACATTAATTCCCTTCATATTCATTGTATTGAATAGTAAATCTACCCTTGCCCTCAGTGCGTGCTGTGCATGGACTTGGGCCACGCTCATCAGAATGTGGGTGCAGTTGTACGCTTCAGAGGAAGCAGAGCACAACCTTAGATTGTCCCCAGGAGGTTTATATGTATTGTCTAGACCCCACACTGCTCCCGGTCCCACCACCCTGACAGCAGGGACTGTTCTAGGATTTTGGGGGCTCTGGGTGACCTGGGTGAAAAGAAAATATGCGAGGCCCCACTAATTTGCATTGAGGATGACAAATTCAGGGGTGTTAGCATATCAATAAGACCCTGAAGCTGATTTATTCAGATCCATTCTTCACAGCAGCCCCTCCCTCTCAGCCACCTACTAGCACCTCTTAACAGCTCATAAAGGGCTCAATATGTGAGAGTTGCTATTAGGCTGAGACGGTTAAAACTGGGGGACAATGGGTGTCCTGTGGTGCCTCTGTATTGGCAGCAGGGCAGGAGGCCTGATTGTAGGGCACACCTGCAGAATATGTCTCCTTGCAACTGGGCCCATAGGAGCCCTCCCCCTCACCATGGGCACAATTAAAATGAGGCCCATCTCTCTTAATTGGTTGGGCATGGATGAGGAAAGGACCGGTGTGTAGTGGCCTGGGTGTGTCACACTGGTGCGAGGCTCCATGTTTGTGGGCTGCGTGCAGGGCCCTGGGCAGCTGCCCACATTTCCCATGCCAAGCGCAATGCACATGGCAGAGAAAGGAAGAAGCTGTATTTCAGCTGTCAACAAACTTCAGTGAACAGACTCCAGTAACCACTCCTTCCTCCAGCAACGACAGCCAGCTGACCATTGCTGCCTGGATCCCGGTCACCACTAAAGATACTCCCAAGACCATGAAGAGCACTCACTCAGGAGCCCCCACACACCCCTGCCCCCGCACATCTTCCACAGAACCGCTGCCATAGGACCCAAGCTACGACACACCATCAACGCCACCTTTGAATCTGGCACATTCTCCGACGACTGGAAATGTGCAATAGTCAAGCCACTCCTCAAGAAACCATCTGCAGACCGAACAGACCTGAAAAGTGACCAACCCCTCTCTCCTACCCTTCTCGGCCAAAGTCACTGAGAAGATCGTCAATGCCCAGCTGACAAACTTCATTGAGGAGAACGTCCTCCTCGATCAATGCGGACCTCTCACTTAGAGGGCAGGTGGGCACGGTGATATCCACCAGTCTCTATCATCTCTGCAAAATCAGGAAGATCGCCCACCTGCTGACCCACTCAGCCCTAATTCAAGTGGTGATAGCGTTGGTCCTTTCACGCCTGGACTTCTCAAACTCCCTCTACATTGGTCTGCCTCAGTACCTGCTAAAACGTCTGCAAATAGTGCAGAACCAGGCGGCAAGATTAATTGACAAATAGCCAAAATGTCACTCTGCCAGGGATCTGATGATCAAGCTTCACTGGCTTCCTGTGGAGCAACGTGCAGCATTTAAGACTGGGTGCCTAGCCTTCAGAGCATTGCATTGCAACAGCCCAAGATTCATTGTGACCATGATCAATAAGCACGTTTCCCCGACGTAATCTCCGTTCATCTCACCTTCATCTTCTATCTGTCCAGACAATAAAACTCAAACGTGCTGGAGGCTGCAGATTTTCTTATTTGGCACCCATCTTCTGGAACTCTCTCCCAGTAACAATGAAGCATGATTAGCGCCATGAAACCTTTGGTGACCGTGCGCTCTATAAATAACTGATAACATTAACATTAACCATTCCTAATCCGGATTCCACAGCAACCACAGCACTGAGACCGCCCTCCTCGCGCCACATACGACATCCACACGCTCCTTGACCAAGGCCACACCGCAGCCCTCATCCTACTAGACCTCTCCGCAGCCTTCAACACTGTCTAGCACTGCACTCTCATCGCCACACTCCAGGACGCTGGTATACAGGGAATCGCCCTCAATTGGCTCCGCTCCTTCCTCACCAGCAGAACCCAAAGAATCAGACTCCTCCCCTTCTTCTTCGAACCCACAGAGACCAACTGCAGAGCACCCCAAGGATCGTTGCTCAGTGCAACGCTCTTGAACATCTACATGGCCCCCTTCGCCACCATTGTCAGACAGAAAGGACTCAGCATAGTAGATCCTACGCTGACGACACCCAACTCATCCTCGCCCTCATAAAGGAACCCGACGCCACCAGACTCAGCTTCCAGGAAGGAATGAAAGACGTTGCATCCTGGATGAGCAGCAGCTGTCTGAAGCTCAACTCATAGAAGACAGAAGTCCACATCCTCGGGCCCACCCCCTCAGCTTGGGACAACACCTGGTGGCTCACCGCCCTTGGCAACTCCACCCCACCCCCACAGACCACGCCTGGAACCTCGGCATCATACTCGACTCCTCCCTCACCATGGCCCGCTAGATCAACGCAGTTGTCTGCACCTGCTTCAACACCCTCCGCATCCTTCGCAAGACCTTCAAATGGATCCCCCCCTCCCACCCCCCCCCCCGAGTCTGGATAGACCGTCACCCATGCACTCATAATATGCAGACTGGACTATGGAAATAGCCTCTACTCCGGAATCAACAAATCCCTGGTAAGCAAACTCCAGACCATCTAGAACACCACAGCCAGACTCGTCCTCGGCATCCCACGGCATGAACACATCACCCAACACCTGCAAGACCTCCACTGGCTCCCCGTTGAGAAGAGAGTAACTTTCAAGCTACTCACCCACGCCTACAAATCCCTCCACAACACCGGACCCAAATACCTCAACGAAAGAGTCTCCTTCCACATACCAAAGAGAAACCTCCGCTCCGCTGACCTCGCAGAAACCCTGTGCATCAATAGAGCCAAAGCGGGTGGAAGAGCCTTCTCCTACATCGTGCCAAAGGGATTCATGCGAGGGAAGTCAAGTGCCTGGGAGTACTAACGGTGGGGTAACCTGGGTCATAGCATAAGAAATATGGGGGTGAAGAGCCCATGCAGTGATATTGGGAGCTCAGGGTTCCTGTGCGCTGCCTCTTATAAATACCAGGGCGTGGATTTACAAGGAACTGACGCAATTGCAGAGATGCGTCAGTTTCCTTGCACCAGCATCAAATGTCCTTGTGCCACCATGGATGCGCTTTATTTACAATACAGTACTCCATGACGCAAGGATTAACAGATGCGCCAGAAATTCTGACACATCTGTTGGCCCAAAAGTCACTCATTGCTGGAGTTGTGTCGCAGCACGATGCAACTCCAGCAAAGTATTTTGAGGCCTATACTTACTGTAGTGCATCACTCTTTCTGCCTACTTCAAGCAAGAGTAAGGTTTTGACGGAGTGGCGTCCCAAAAGTGGCGCAGTGAAATCTTGTAGATTTCACTGCATCCATTTTACGAGGCCTTCCTGCGTGGACAGACCCACCCTGCATACATTATACCTAACACAGGCATAATGTGACGCAGGGCTTTACAACGTGAGGCATCTCCCTAGATGCGTCACATTGTTAGTAGGCCGCATTGTTTGTGCCGCCGTTGCGTCAAAAAATGTGACGCAATGGCAGTGCAAGGAGGCGCAAGGGGCTTGTAAATCTGCCCCCAGGTTCTTTGGTCATTTCCAGCTCATTCACTGGGTGGAGTTGGTTTTCTTTCTCTGTGGTTTTGATGGTTTATGAAGGCCAAGGAAAGGGTAATGGTTGGGGCAGGCATTAGTCTTGACCCTGCTTTCTGGTCATGGAATTCATATTTATGAAAATTTGGATTTTTACCTCACTGATTTTCTCTTTGTTGATGAAGCTGGCAGGGAATTGTAATTAGCCTTTTTTTTATTGTTTGTTGCACTATATGTAGATGTGTGTACATATTTAACCTCTCCCCTGCTGATGACGGAACCGCTCCGTCATCAGCCGCGGTGGCGCTGTGCTGATGACGGAGCGGTTCCGTCATGGCTCGCCCGACGCGCCTGCGCGGCGCGGATTCCGCGCCTGCGCTGGGCGTTCTATTGAGCGGGCGGGGCCATGACGGAACCGCTCCGTCATAAGCACAGAGCAACCGACGCTGGTGACGGAGCGGTTCCGTCGCCAGCATGCACCCGCCGCTCGGCCGCCCTCCCCACTTAGCACTGTGGCGGAATAGCCGCCGCAGTGAAGGGGTTAATATATCTGTTAAAAATTAATCTTTTGGTCTGCTGAAGGAGACCTTGAAATTATGGAATAGCCCTGATATGTCCACACATTAGTCACGAAGCGTAACTCAAATACTGTATATGGAATTACAGAGTGTTTGTAGCAATCCTATAATATCTGGGAATCTAGACTGTATGGGTCTTGTTACCCAAGATACCCGTCGACCCATGGACATCATATGATATTGTGGCTTAACAAGAAACACGTGTTGATGACTGTGCATAATAACTATGCACTGTTATATTTTATATTATTGTACTGTTTTGTAATGTTTGCCATGAAAAGGTGTATGAATAAAGATGTACTACTTTTGAGGGACACGCCGCTTTCTATGGATATCTATGAGCACTACAAACAATAAGAACTACTTCCAATAGATTGATCAACTAGTATATGTCAACCATAATAGTTGTTGCTTTACTTTTTAAATATAATAGAGACTTGATACTCCTTTAACATGGGTTTCTACCACCTCACAATTCAGCCTTAGTGTTTGCCACGTTATCATCTATCAGTACGTTTGATTCTTATGTCTTCTACATATCCTTGCACACCACCACTATCATATGAACACTTACCATATGGTTTTAAACCTGGAATAGGTGAAAGATATTTTTGTATTGATTGGTGAGTTTTTGTGTGTAGTTTTGTGGTGGGTGGATGCATGAATGGTGAGTGCATCGATGGATAGATGACTGGGACTTATAAATGTTTACGAAGAATAGCTGGTACCTCGACAACAATAGAGTAAAAGGCAGGGGACCGCTTTTCCTCAAAGTGTTACGTTTTGCTACAATCTGCCATCCACAGCTTCACTTAAATGCAATTGGAAGTGCATGTGAATGGATGCCCACAGTAGTCCCAGAATGTCATCCATGATGTTATGGACAGGTTCCCATAACCCAGGCACTCCACACCACTGGAGTCAAGCTAGCCGGGCTGATGAGAGGTGTTACCTCGAAACCGGTCCGGTCCTCGGATGCTTGATTCCGTTCTGGGAAGGACATGGCTTTTGTAGTTCGGACTGGACTGTTCCCATGGGGCAACAGGGTCAGAGCTGATTTGCATATCGCCATTGTCTAACCCAGGGTGGTGTGGAGTGCAAAAAAACGATGGATTAGGACCCAGATCTTTTGACTGGGTTGAATGTGTGACATTGATCCTCATTCGGTCCATCACCTGTTGTTTTTGCAAACTCGCTATAAGTGTACTGGGGATGCCCAGACGTGGGTCCTAGGCACTCCACACCACTGGAGTCAAGCTAGCCGGGCTGATGAGAGGTGTTACCTCGAAACCGGTCCGGTCCTCGGATGCTTGATTCCGTTCTGGGAAGGACATGGCTTTTGTAGTTCGGACTGGACTGTTCCCATGGGGCAACAGGGTCAGAGCTGATTTGCATATCGCCATTGTCTAACCCAGGGTGGTGTGGAGTGCAAAAAAACGATGGATTAGGACCCAGATCTTTTGACTGGGTTGAATGTGTGACATTGATCCTCATTCGGTCCATCACCTGTTGTTTTTGCAAACTCGCTATAAGTGTACTGGGGATGCCCAGACGTGGGTCCTAGGCACTCCACACCACTGGAGTCAAGCTAGCCGGGCTGATGAGAGGTGTTACCTCGAAACCGGTCCGGTCCTCGGATGCTTGATTCCGTTCTGGGAAGGACATGGCTTTTGTAGTTCGGACTGGACTGTTCCCATGGGGCAACAGGGTCAGAGCTGATTTGCATATCGCCATTGTCTAACCCAGGGTGGTGTGGAGTGCAAAAAAACGATGGATTAGGACCCAGATCTTTTGACTGGGTTGAATGTGTGACATTGATCCTCATTCGGTCCATCACCTGTTGTTTTTGCAAACTCGCTATAAGTGTACTGGGGATGCCCAGACGTGGGTCCCAGGCACTCCACACCACTGGAGTCAAGCTAGCCGGGCTGATGAGAGGTGTTACCTCGAAACCGGTCCGGTCCTCGGATGCTTGATTCCGTTCTGGGAAGGACATGGCTTTTGTAGTTCGGACTGGACTGTTCCCATGGGGCAACAGGGTCAGAGCTGATTTGCATATCGCCATTGTCTAACCCAGGGTGGTGTGGAGTGCAAAAAAAACGATGGATTAGGACCCAGATCTTTTGACTGGGTTGAATGTGTGACATTGATCCTCATTCGGTCCATCACCTGTTGTTTTTGCAAACTCGCTATAAGTGTACTGGGGATGCCCAGACGTGGGTCCCAGGCACTCCACACCACTGGAGTCAAGCTAGCCGGGCTGATGAGAGGTGTTACCTCGAAACCGGTCCGGTCCTCGGATGCTTGATTCCGTTCTGGGAAGGACATGGCTTTTGTAGTTCGGACTGGACTGTTCCCATGGGGCAACAGGGTCAGAGCTGATTTGCATATCGCCATTGTCTAACCCAGGGTGGTGTGGAGTGCAAAAAAACGATGGATTAGGACCCAGATCTTTTGACTGGGTTGAATGTGTGACATTGATCCTCATTCGGTCCATCACCTGTTGTTTTTGCAAACTCGCTATAAGTGTACTGGGGATGCCCAGACGTGGGTCCCAGGCACTCCACACCACTGGAGTCAAGCTAGCCGGGCTGATGAGAGGTGTTACCTCGAAACCGGTCCGGTCCTCGGATGCTTGATTCCGTTCTGGGAAGGACATGGCTTTTGTAGTTCGGACTGGACTGTTCCCATGGGGCAACAGGGTCAGAGCTGATTTGCATATCGCCATTGTCTAACCCAGGGTGGTGTGGAGTGCAAAAAAACGATGGATTAGGACCCAGATCTTTTGACTGGGTTGAATGTGTGACATTGATCCTCATTCGGTCCATCACCTGTTGTTTTTGCAAACTCGCTATAAGTGTACTGGGGATGCCCAGACGTGGGTCCCAGGCACTCCACACCACTGGAGTCAAGCTAGCCGGGCTGATGAGAGGTGTTACCTCGAAACCGGTCTGGTCCTCGGATGCTTGATTCCGTTCTGGGAAGGACATGGCTTTTGTAGTTCGGACTGGACTGTTCCCATGGGGCAACAGGGTCAGAGCTGATTTGCATATCGCCATTGTCTAACCCAGGGTGGTGTGGAGTGCAAAAAAACGATGGATTAGGACCCAGATCTTTTGACTGGGTTGAATGTGTGACATTGATCCTCATTCGGTCCATCACCTGTTGTTTTTGCAAACTCGCTATAAGTGTACTGGGGATGCCCAGACGTGGGTCCCAGGCACTCCACACAACTGGAGTCAAGCTAGCCGGGCTGATTAGAGGTGTTACCTCGAAACCGGTCCGGTCCTCGGATGCTTGAGTCCGTTCTGGGAAGGACATGGCTTTTGTAGTTCGGACTGGACTGTTCCCATGGGGCAACAGGGTCAGAGCTGATTTGCATATCGCCATTGTCTAACCCAGGGTGGTGTGGAGTGCAAAAAAACGATGGATTAGGACCCAGATCTTTTGACTGGGTTGAATGTGTGACATTGATCCTCATTCGGTCCATCACCTGTTGTTTTTGCAAACTCGTTATGGACAGGTTCAGCATTCGGTCATTATATCAAGAATGCTCGCAATATGCTAAGAATTACCACCATTAGGGCAGGGCCAACATTAACCGCGCAACCCCACATTATGCCAAGACTTACAACTGTTACGTCATGTGCAGCGTTATGTTGGGCGCAGATGGCATCATGCCATGAGTGTGACCAGTTTAGAAAGAACAGCCCCCATAATGGTGGGGCCAGCATTATGTCACATGCGGATATCCTTGCTATGTACAGAGTTACCATCACTATGCCATTTGGAAACTTAGTTATTTTTGTAGGCTGTGTGAGTTGGCACCAAGTACATGCCACATATTCTAAATGATATACATTAGCAATTGCAACATGTAAACTTTAAAGTAGCTGTGCCTCTTGGGATAGATGTTTTCCAGTTTCTATACTGCCTTTGCATAATGCATGCCTACACATTTACAAATGCATGCAGCTGTGGGAATTGCACTGTGCTGGGTACTCAACACCTTCCTAACAGTCAAAACCTTGAAAGGGCTGTAGGGTGCAGCTGAGCCTGTCACCTTGATGGGAGGTATGTGCTGTGTAATCCCAATATGGGTTAGTAGTATTAAGCCATATTTGAAAAGTAGTGCACAAACAAAGATATGGCATGAAACAAGTTTGCAAAGGTAATCTCAAACATTTCATAATATGTAACTGGGCATGTGGATTCAAACTTCCTGTTTACTAATAAGAACGTAAAACTATGGGTGGCGATTTAAATCTGGGCGAGTAATACCATTCACCAACATTCAGAATAGGATACCTAGAAAGACACGCCTGGCATAGGTTGCCTTGCGTACAAATATGAAATAAATAAAACGCATTTCGTTGCGTGCACTGCATCACCAAATGCGATGCAGTGCGAGCAACAAAATTCGTTTTATTTATTTATATGTTTACTTACCTGTTAAAGTCCGTAATCCATACATTACTACCCCGCACCCTGCCCCTGCCCCTCCCGCTCCCCACGTCACCGCCCGGCAGGGACTCCCACTACCGGGCGCGGCTGATTTACATGACATTTTTGCCTATGTTTCTCTATTTTTTTTTCTTTTTGCTTCGTTACATTTCCTCCTTTTGTTCCTGGTATTTTCTTTTCTTTGATTCGTGTTCCAGTTAACACCGTGACAGGATCCATTGTAGCCCCAGCGCTGCTAATTAAATGCCCACTATATCCGGAGATACTTCGAGGCTTTTTAAATGAGTGCAGAACAGCTACCAATATCCGTTGGTCTTGTACCGTGGTAATGGTAAAACACTGACCGAAGCAGACTCATATGCAGGGATGGTCACTCGATAGGAGCGTGGGGGATTTGTCCCACTACCGGGAGCCCCCACTGGCTGAGACACTCATTATTAAAATACGTTCCCTTATCAAAACTTATGCCAATCGTTGTTTTTCCACTGGGGGCGGGGCTACAGCACTCTCCCCTGTGAGGACAAGGAGTAGCTGAGGTTATTGAAACTGGACTTCGCATGTCATATTGGCCGATGTTTTCACCATGCCCCACCTAACATGCGCAGTTTAGGCTTCGATGGAGCTTGAATGACAGACACACAGGCCCCTCGTTCTCCCATGGAGCGTAGTGCTTGCCTGACCTAGCCAATCCTGGCACTGCTCTTGTGCTGTTTCGTATCATAGGCAGCATGAGAGCAGTGCTTAGATTGGCTGGGAAGCATTTCTCTTGAATCAGTATTCACCTATTTTCCAGCCAGTCGGCGAGACGCGGGAGAATGTACTGCAAGCTTATGTGTGCTGAATGAAGTTGTCAAGCCAAGGTAAGTTAGTGTTTATTATTACATTACTTCATGCTTCGAGCGGTAAATGCTTTATTATTAGTATGTGCCTGATCACCTCTGCAGAACGAATTTCATTTTGCAGCTATGCTATGTTTCAAAATGGAATTCGCATTTGCAGAGGTGTTCAGGTTCCTTCTATTTATTAAGCATTTACTGTTCGTTTTAAGTATATTTCACTTGTACGTGCCTCACTTCATTCTAAGGCCATCAGCCGCCACAGCTCATACGCACCTGACTGGGGTAGGATGTGTTCTTCACATCTTTTTGCCTGTCTGGTAGTATTCAGTTCATTTTTCGCCGTCTGCAAAACACAGGCACCAAATTATGTAAATACTTGTACCAAGAAGTGCTTGCCCTAGACCAGTGCTTCCTAAACTTTTTATAACCACGACCAACTTTTAGTACCACACTTTCCCAGCACATCTAGCTTTAATGAACATAAGGTGGGTGATTTTGTAATGTAATTAAAGCATTGTGTGGTAGCATTGTCATTTACAGACAGCACATGTTTGTATTGAAATGGTCACTAAATGTGCACGCTTACAGCTTTACTGATCAAATTATATTGCACACAAATGATAATGAGTGGAAATCGGGGTTCAGTGAATACTTATTATTTGTGCATCAAGTAAAGTGTCCTGATTTGTTCTGATCCTATTAAAATCTTTGATTCTATTACACTTCAGACTTGCAAAAAATGTACTTCAATATTGCATTTCTATCTGCTGAATATGTATAGTTCACCACCAAGTATAATTTAAATTTTGTTATGTGTTGGCAAAATAGGCTCAGTTTACTTTTCTTTCTCTGACTGAAAAGTGAAATGAGTTTGTAATCACAACGGCAGGATTCCCTCCCTAAGGTCAGAGGAGCCCCCACCCCACACATTGTTGCGCAGAAGGCGTGAAAAATAAAATGGAAATAAAATAATTGTATTTCCCCTTTATTTTTTTCCTGCCCGCCGAACCATGTGTGAAGGTGGGGCGGGGCCAGTGGGCCATTGTTGCTGATTGGCAGCAGCGAGAAGTGGCCATTTCAGTTTGAAGTGTGGATTTCGGTTTGGCCGGCTATATTGCACCAGCCAACCTGACTTACGTAATTCAAACCTCTCCAGCAGGAGCTGTCTTAGACCCCTGGGTGGAGGGCAGTCACAGGCCTCCAGTGCCTTCAGGAGAACTGAGCCAGCTTGCTCCAGCTAATCCTGACGCTTCACTCATGCTGCTTAACGTTATTAACAGCATGAGAGCATCATCTGGATTGGTTAAGGGAGTTGGCTGTGGGACCTCGTACTTGAGGACGTGCTGCAGGCTTCTAAGGGAAGTTAAACATTTATTTTTTCTTTATAAAATGTTTTTAATGTAAATAGTGTAATGTAACTAGTGCTCACGTTAAGCTCTGCAATACCTTTGGGTTAAGTTTGCACAGCATGCTATAAACAAAAATGCTGCTCGTATAGTGCCTCACCATTTTTGTGTGTCACCAACCGCCACTGGTACACCCATGTTAAATAAAATAACCAGCAGTAGACATAGCCTGACATTTGTCCTCTGTCTTTGAGGCACAGCAAATGTGACAAGATAAATACAGAATTTAAAGGCATATTTATTTATTGGTTTGACTTTTGCAACCCACCAAAAATTGCCCGGGTTATGAACCATGGTTTGGGAAATATTGTCCTAAATACATTTTGCAATGACATAGCAAATATGTTCACATTTACACTGTAAGCAACATCTCAGATTTGTTAGTAGTGGTTCATATCAGAGCTGTCAACTAGTCAACCAGCGTGAATGTAGTTTTTCCTCTGTTTGCCAAACCTGTATTTCCTAGTAGAGTATCAATGAAGTGTTAAAGCGATGACCAGGTAATAATCAGGCGCACAACAAAAATTATGGCTACTGTAAAATATCCTACAAAGGTTCTGCTACAAAGCCAAGATAAGGAAAGTCACCTCACTTCCTTACAAACACCAAGGATCCCCTCGGTTAGACAATTTGAAAAGTTCTTAGCTGAGCAGAATATAGTCAATATTCAAGTCCAATAATAGTCTCAAAGAATGTATGTATCACCGATAGACTATGGAGTATCCTGCTTTGTGTCCAAAGCGATGTATTCTCAGGATTAACAACACCAGGGTTTGTTGTCCAAGCATCAGTGTCATTTATTTCGGTTCGTATTCCATCAAACAAAAACACAGCCACAGCCAACACGTGTTTCGTCTGGCATTATTGTCATGCCTTACGACTTCTTCAGGGCAAAGAAAAGTTATATCCTTCCTGTAGTTCAGACCTCCAATGGTATAGCCGTGAGTCACAACTTCATTGTAAGAGGAAAGGTTTCCAAAAGTAGCGATAAAATTATAATTAGATATGAAAATCTCCAATTTCGTCAAAACGATGAGTTTGATAAATATATATTTTCCGTATTCTTGCTGACAGTTTCCAAGGTTTCCAGGCTGACTGTGTTTTCCTGACGGCGCACACGCGGTTGAATGCAGATAGAAGACAACCCGTCACGTACTCGTGTCAAGAACGGGTTATTTAGAAAACTTGGAAACTGTCAGCAAGAAGTACGGAAAATATATATTTATCAAACTCATCGTTTTGACGAAATTGGAGATTTTCATATCTAATTATAATTTCATCGCTACTTTTGGAACCTTTCCTCTTACAATGAGGGTGTGACTCTCGGCTATACCATTGGAGGTCTGAACTACAGGAAGGATATAACTTTTCTTTGTCCTGAAGAAGTCGTAAGGCATGACAATAATGCCCGACGAAACACGTGTTGGCTGTGGCTGTGTTTTTGTTTGATGGAATACGAACCGAAATAAATGACACTGATGCTTGGACAACAAACCCTGGTGTTGTTAATCTGAAGAATACATTGCTTTGGACACAAAGCAGGATACTCCATAGTCTATCAGTGATGCATACATTCCTTGAGACTATTATTGGACTTGAATATTGACTATATTCTGCTCAGCTAAGAACTTTTCAAATTATCAATGAAGTCTTAGCCGCTCGTAGGCTTGGACTCTGTACATTTTTGTATTTTCGTGATTCGAGGAACAGCGGACCAGTGGAACAAGGGGAAGGACTATCCAGCGCCTGAGGGGCAGAACGATCACAATTCTTCCGCCGGGTCGGGACTGCGAGGTCCAGCAGGCCTTAAAGTGTCATCATTGGCCGCAGCTAGAGCCTCTTCCCGCACCCTCCCCCTACAGCACATAACGCCTTGCGGCCCCCGCTCGCGGGAGCCGCTCGTAGGCTTGGACTCTGTGCATTTTTGTATTTTTTTGATTCGAGGAACAAAGGACCAGTGGAACAAGGGGAAGGACTATCCAGCGCCTGAGGGGCAGAACGATCCCAATTCTTCAGCTGGGTCGGGACTGCGAGGTCCAGCGGGCCTTGCGGTGTCATCATTGGCCGCAGCTGGAGCCTTTTCCCGCACCCTCCCCTACAGCACATACGCCTCGTAGTCCCCGCTTCGCGGGAGCCGCTCGTAGGCTTGGACTCTGAGCATTTTTGTGATTCGAGGAACAGCGGACCAGTGGAACAAGGGAAAGGACTATCCAGCGCCTGAGGGGCAGAACGATCACAATTCTTCAGTTGGGTCGGGACTGCGAGGTCCAGCGGGCCTTGCGGTGTCATCATTGGCCGCAGCTGGAGCCTTTTCCCGCACCCTCCCCTACAGCACATACGCCTCGTAGTCCCCGCTTCGCGGGAGCCGCTCGTAGGCTTGGACTCTGAGCATTTTTGTGATTCGAGGAACAGCGGACCAGTGGAACAAGGGAAAGGACTATCCAGCGCCTGAGGGGCAGAACGATCACAATTCTTCAGCCGGGTCGGGACTGCGAGGTCCAGCGGCCTTGCAGTGTCATCATTCGCCGCAGCTGGAGCCTCTTCCCGTGTCCCTCCCACAAACTATTTTAGCCACGCCTATTGACGCGCTAGCGGGACGAGCGCGGGACGAAGACCGGGGCAAAGCCCGGGCCCAGGGCGGGCCCGTTTTAGCCTGTTCCAGCCCGGTTGAGACCGGACCGGGCCACCCCCTTGGCCTTCTGCATCGGGATATCTATCAAACCAGCTACGGGGGTAAGACTTGAAGCTTCCATTAACTTGTATAGGTACTGAAAACTCTTAGGTTAAATATGGCGAGCAGAGAAACCAGGAGTAAAGCCGCAAACTCTGTTGCCCATACAGTCGGTGCTATGGATAATTTAATTTTAGAGCCAATTCTCTTCTGACACATGAAATCGCAACCTTGGAGCGTAGACTTTCACAGGGAATCGAGAATGCTAAGCGATCTTCTCTTGGCCACATAGCAAAAACCCTGACTCCAACTAGACACCCAGTTCCTGTGGAAACAAATGTGATAATTAGTACTCCGTCGAACTTGGGGAGTGTCGCTGCACCACTAATGGACCCTTTGCTGAATGTTTCCGTAATCCTGGACTCGGTCTTAACCTCGAGCATTACAACAGCTCCACCAGTAACTGAGAATGTCAGGCCACAAAATCAATTGTCCAAAGGGTCCAGGGAAGGAGCAATCCCCAAAAGGAAGCTTAGTCTACATACATCAGGGGGTAAAAAGGCGAAGGTCGCCAAGCACCGTAACCCTATGGAGGACAACAGGGGGAGGAAGGTTGTAGAACAAACACCTATAGACACTAGCGTTCAACATAGTACTCAGGCAGACCATCAGCCTGCTGACATAGTCAGCTTACTATCAGCTAGTGGCTCCCGGGGGGTGGGTGAAGCTGTTGTAGAGCACAATAATTTGGCTAGTTTGTTGGAGTCTTTAATCCATCTGCTAGAAGCTAGATTTGTTAAAATGGAAGCTAGGTTGGCCAAAATAGAAGAGGTAACAGGGGCTACTATAGATTACCTCAAGTCAGCAAACCTACAACAGGGGAACACGAGTAACAACTATGTGTCTGCCAAACCAGTGGGGCCGCAACCTACAACAGTGCCCCCTCTTCGAAGTACCATACTTTCACCTACCCAACCCCCCCTCCTGTAATTCCTCCTAACAAATCTGCACCTACCCAACCCCCTCCTCCTGTTATTCCTCCTATTAAATCTGGCACTGGTATAAATAGGGCCACGGAGATAGAGGGCCGTAACGCTTTGGAGGAAAAAACCCAACATAACAAGCGAGCGATAAACCTCCCCCTGAGGCAGCCCCGTTTGTGGTTGTCCTAAGCGGGGTTCCAGAGCTTGTTGGCTCTGTGAATGAAACATTATTATCCTTAAAAAATAAGGTTCTAAGCTGGCTTAATAAATATAGACCCCTCCCCCCTGGGATCACTAGTGAAATTATCCTAGTCAGACGAGTACTGTGGGTGGGCCCTACAAAGAAAAGTAACAATGGCGACTGTGTTCTAATAAACCTTAGGGACCCGATGACAGTGGCCCATATCTGTAACTGGCCTTCAGCAACCCCAGATACCTCTATCCAGGCATCCATTGTCTGCCTTCTACCCTGACAAACTTGAGCCGTTTGGGGGAGAGACGGATGAGGGTTGGTCCTGGGTAACACCCAGAAAACCACGCAGAGAGAACTGGTCTAGGCTGCCACCTAGCGTATGTGGGAGGGGTGAATGGAATATCCCTTATCACTGTGGTCCGTACAACCAATTTTCACACCCCAATAGGTTCAGTTGTCTGGATATGGTTGACTGACATCACACTAGGGCCCGGGGATGTCAGTGGCGGTCTACTACTCCAGTCGAGCCTATTAGAAGTGTACACATAAGGGCATCCACTCTTGACAACTCGAGTAAAGGCAAGTCTTGAGATGCTAACAGTGAATCGCTCAATCCAGTAGAGGTATGTGAACGACCACCTTTTAGGCCCAAAGATGGGAGTACTCACCCATGTGTTCTTAACTGCTGCCAAGCACCTGAGGCTCTACAAGACTTGGAAGCCGCTAGACCAACTGTCAATTTCCATCGTCTCCTGGAACTTGGCAGCGTTACCAAACAAACTTGAGTCCCCGGAGTGGGGGTCATTTATAGATAATCAAGACGTCTGCCTCTTCCAGGAAACATGGGCCATGGAAGACTACTGGCGCACTGGATTTGTCACTTTCTCAATCCCAGCGAAATGGGCGGGGAAGAGTCGTCCGTCTGGCAGACTCCATACCTGGGTGGGCTGCCACTTAGGGTGTAAGGCAAGATCCCTTGAGACAAACTCCATGGATGTCCAATGCGTATTATTGGAGTGGCCAAATGCTCTCAAATTGGCACTCGTCAATGTATACTGTAGACCAGTGGGGGTAGCTAATACCTCAACTGCTATTGAGGACTTAGCGGCGTTCCGGAGTACTATCCTGCAAGGCACCTCTTACGTAGTAGGGGGTGACTTCAATTGCCAATTTGAGCCGCTACCATTGTTCTTGGAGGGTGCAACCATGGAGGAAGATTACCATTGGGCAATCCCTCCGCTGGCGGGCCCCCCAGTGAAGTCTTGGACACCACTAGCCACCCAAATTTTGTCCCTGACCCTTATTAATGCTTTAAGGGCCTGTAACGGGCGTGCTAATGGAGATATTCCTCCAAAACCCACCTTTAACAGACTAGGGCATAAATCCCGGTTGGATTACATTTTAGTGGAAATGCGTGATTGGGCTAGAGTCAATGGATTTGATGTAATCCCTCGAGACGAAAGCGACCATAATGCGCTGATCCTAAAATTTTCGGTGCCGGGTGTTACTATCGATTCTCAGGGGGTTGACGACCTTTCGGACCCTAGAGCGATTTTATCTAGTGACAGACGCAGAGTTAGGTGGGCAAAAATGATAGGGAACCCCAAAGATATTCAACGGCTTTATGCCAAAATAGTCCCAGCCCTACAAAAAGTTGAAAATCTTATAACGCAATCTCGCAGTGAGGACTATTTTACTAAATTGAGGGATATTTATTTGGAACTATCTGGCGCCCTGGCGGAGGTACTCACCCGGTAGTGCAGGAAAAGAAAGGCAAAGGGTTAAGAGCCTCATGGTACAATGCTGCCTGTAGGAAGGCCAAAGCAGACCTCCTGGTAGCCATGAAGCAACAGGACAACATTGCACTGGTTAGGGCTAAGAGGAAGGAATATAAAGTTTTAATTCAAAATACCAAGATCGAATGGGACAATGACAACTGGACCGATATGATGGGTGCTCTAAAATTTTAATACGCCCGTAAATTCTGGCAGATTGTAAAAACCGGTTCTGCCGATCCGACCCCAGCAATTGAACCTAATATCGCACCAAATGTGTGGGAGGCCCATTTTCGATCCTTGTATGTCTAAGCAGCTATAGATTAGTTTGGGGACCCTGGCATTTCAATAGTAGACCCTCCCTCTATTCCCTCTATGGAGTGGGACGAATTTACTATGGCTGAGGTTGAGGCAGTCATTTCCAGACTCTCAGCAGAAAAAGCCCCAGGGCTCGATAAACTACCAGGGGATTTGTTCAAGCACGAACCTACTATTTGGGCCCCATATTTTCAGATGGTATTTAATGCAATCCTGGGAGGGATGCCGGTGCCCAGTACTTGGCTGGGAGCAGAGATTGTTCCCATCTTCAGGAAGGGCTCTCCTCTGCTCCCAGCAAACTACAGGCCTATTAGCCTAATCGACGTCCCACAATTTTTTTTGCGAGGCTGGTTCTGGATCGCCTATTAACATGGATGCTTGATCACTCTGTCTTGAGCCCATATCAAGCCGGGTTCAGGAATGGAGATTCAACTATAGATCAAGTTTTCCGCCTGGCTCTCATATTTTGGAAAACGGTTAAGTTGGAGGGTGGCAGCCTCTAAACCGTTTTCGTTGATTTACGAGCGGCTTTTGACCTTGTACCCCGTAAAAAACTCTGGTCTGTTCTCTCAAACTTGGGGGTCCCACAACATCTATTAAATATAGTTATCGGCCTTCACACAGATAACTTTGCACAAGTCAGATGTGGCGGAGGGGTACCTTATCAAACAGATTCCCCGTTGGCAGGGGGGTAAGACAGGGCTGTGTGCTTGCACCGACCCTGTTTTGCCTCTATGTCAACGGGGTCATTGTCCATCTGAATGGGGTGGAAAACAGGGATGCCCCTAAGTTGGCAGGCAGCAGGGTGCCGGCGATTACGTTTGCGGATGACACCCTGCTGCGGTCTAAATCGCCTATGGGAATCCAAAGAGTGCTAGATGGCTTAGAGGCGTTCTGTGGAGAACATGGCCTTGAGATCAATGCATGGTTTTTAATCCACCATCAAAATCTCGCCCCAACCCGCATATTGGTGCAAACAGGCTAGAAAGGGTCCGAACCTTTGAGTACCTGGGGGTCACCCTAAAAGAGAAAATGACCTGGGGGCACAATCAAACAAAATCACAATTGAAATTGACCCAACTGCCGGGTGGAATCCTCAGGCTTACAAACAGAAATAAATCCTCCACTAAGCCGATTGGACCGCCGTTAGAGATTTATAGAGTCCAGGCTAGGGGTGCGGTTATGTATGAAGGCGAGCTCTGGGGCCACATGTGTAAACGCGAACTAGTGGCAACAGAGAATAAATTTATTAGGCAGCTACTATTACTACCCCCTAGCACTCCCCTGTTGCCAATGAGGCTTGACTTGGGTCTTAAACCACTTGATGAAGACTTGGGTGTTAGGCCCTTGACCTTCTGGCGCAGGATATGGACTACACCTGAGTTAGCTAACTATAGGACTGAGCTGCAGGAAATCTTGACCCTCCCAAATGTGGTGAAAATCCCCTGGTTCAACTACATAAGGAATGAACTAGGGCGACTTAGATTACCCTCTCTATGGTCAGACCCCCTCTCCTCTTGCACCAGGATATCACGGAAGCCCTTGATCACATTGTATCATGATAGCAAACTTGAGGCACATATATTCAATACAGATCCGGGCACCATGACTGAATCATTTTTAAAGGCTAAGGACATGTACAAATTTGAACCAGTCTTAGACATGATATTCCCAACCGCCACAAGGAAAATGTACCTACAATGGAGGTACGGCACTTTGCCTGTTCGAACCTACACCAGTAAATGGTCGGAGTCCTCCCCGAGTCATTGCCCCGGGTGCAAACTAGAGCAAGAAACTGAGTTGCACATACTGTTCGTCTGCCGTGCTTACGCGCGGGCTAGGAGGCACTGGATTGTCCCGGCCTGGAAAAACTTAGGGTTTTCTCATTGTTTGCAGGTGTATAGGGTTTTTAAAATGGACTTATCAGATATGATTGTTTTTGTCGTGGCAACATTTTTAGAAAGTATATGGCATAAGAGAAGACATCTACTAACTGTAGATGCTGCATAACTGTCAAAATTGGATTATGTATTGTTTTTACAAATGCCTTTCAGTTACTGTCTGTAATGAATACCTGTTAAAATCTATCCGTTGGTTTTATACTGCCCTGGAGATGCTTGTTTTTAATGTATATTCATTATTTTATTGAGCTGTTTTGTATCTTTTATGACAACTTATTGTCGAAATAAAGATTGCTGAATGAAGTCTTAGCACAGTGTACAGCAAGGGGGATGTGGGAGGTATAAGGGAAACAGAAAGACACCTGGGCTCGATTTATTAAGGTTTATGTGGATACTCTCTTAGCGCCACTCTACTTTGCACTGTGCGAGTGACGAGTCCTGAGTAGGTGACAGGGTGGAGCCTGCAAGGATTTCTCTTTCCAACTTGGCTTTGCAGTATAAAGTGTGTCTGATTTTCACTGCTGCATTTGATTTGGCAGCGATGAGGAGAACCACTTTAGTACCACGCCATTAATGTCCACTCGATTCTAAAGGCTATTGATCAGGTGATATAGTTGACTATATGGAAGACAGCTGCAAAAAGTCAAGGAGCACATTTATGTAGGAAAGACTTAGGTCCAGGAAGCAGATCATTGACAACTTGTAGAAGAGCAGTGTCAGTGCTTCAATCCTGTCTGAAACAGATTGAAAATTGGCCAAGAGATTGTTTATTTGGTTGTTCGAGAAATTTAGGAAGCAGCACAGCTTGTAATCACCTTTCCCAGGAAAGCTCGACCTCATACAGCTCCAAAGTTACTGAGGGTGGGGTGTTTTCCGAACAGGTGAGGCTTGACTAGTTTTCCCAAAGCCTCAGGACGAGGCTAGAGGTACCGACGGACAGAGCGGGGCCTCCCATCCCTGAGCAGGTGCCAGGAGAGGCGAGGCTTACTCCCTAGATTACTGGGGAAAGAATCCCTTGACATCATCTGGCACAACCGGACTGTGAGTACTCTTTGCCTGCAGAACTTATGCCAGATTAAACATTGGGTAATATTTGGTACCTAATAGATTATGTTTCATTTTTGAATCACTTTAAGAAATCACGTTTTTTATTTTTTCATTTTGCAGTAGTGTAAAAATTAAGATCTGGTCCTGATGAAAGCTAAGCAGGGGAGTTGCCCCTGATTACAGCAGAAACATGTCAACCACTTTATCATCTTCTTAGGGCAGTTATTATATTGCACTGTCGAACACTTTAGTTTTAATCTTGACCCCATGGTTCAATTCCCAATAAAGTTTCCCTAGAACATGGTAGTCAATTTTACTTCACTATTTCATCTCTTACACTGCAAATTATCTTCTCTTTGAGCCCTCACACCATCTTACCCACTGGACACTGGAGGTCGGATCCGCCTGGGTGGTCCTGGATGATTGGAGAATAAACACACAATCCATCAGGTGTGTCTCCTCATCTGAACCGGGACCTCAACACCAATCCCAGATGACGAGACTCCGCCATATGGGTGGGCCGATGGGATTCATTTCTACTGTTTTGCACACTCTTTTCTAAACTCTCATGCATTCCTCTTTTCTACTTGTAGAGATCAGTCTTCTGTAGAGACCCCATTAAGCCTTCTTATTGAACTGTCTAAACTGGGGGTTTAGGCTATGAGTGGTCTTTAAATATTTTCACCCCTTGGACCCTCCCCCAACCTTCTTGTGTTATTTGACTAGTTTTCAAACAGTTAAGAAGTGCACCTTGCATAATTTCCCAAAATTGGTCCAGTTTGTTAACAAGTGTTTGCCCACTTCTATGCAAATGTTATTGGTGAAGTGATTTGAGTGTTTAACATGAGAAATTAATTTGAGCAGCGAGGCTCCAAGGAAACTGTAAAATTAGAGAAGGACATCTGGGCTTTCGGATTAGATTCTCATCAGCCAGGTGATCAGGGATTGAAGGAAGTGAGAATTTGGAGATAAGATTCTTTTTCACGAGAGAATTTTACAAATTATTTACGTCTGGCATTGGGGACTCCATTTATCCCTGTCATGGAGGTGCAGGTGACAATACTTGTGTTATTTAGCAATGTCCAAAAGAGTTTTTATATGTGAGGATTTAGACCTAAAAATGGTTTGTGTAGTCTATAGGGCAGTGCTACACTGAATCAGATTCTCAAGAGAAGGGGGTTGCTTACAAGTGTTCTCTGGTCCCCCGAGGGATTTTCTATCTTCATGGTCACCTTTCAAGAACGAAGCGGTTAAAGGTTTCAGTCTTCTGGCTTTTCAAAAGAGCACCTATAAAGTTTCCTTTTTTATTGATAGAGATTTGCATCCAGTGAATGCAAAGGCATAAGGAAGCTAATAACCATGGGACCGATCGACCGAGATAAGGTCATTTATTAATAAAAGGAGATCTTTGGAAAATATAATATCGAATATAGATGCTTTGCAGAGAGCAAACGATGTCTTGAAGAAACATAGAAAGCTGTGCTGTTTGCATTGCCCAGTGCAAAATTAGGTCACAGAGAAAGATGCTGGTCTCAGAGATTATGGGTTATAATGTATTTCTCCAGGAATGTGATATTCTTTCCTGGGGGTTGGTACATGAATAGTAGAGGTATTGTCAGTACAGAGTTTTAGAGATAAGCATTATTGAGGTGATATTGGTCCCTGAGGAGTTCTTGGGCCATATTATATTATTGTCGAAATCTACAGATCCAGTGACCCGCCTGTCTTCAGGATTACATCACAGGGTACCGTATATTGGAGGGAGGGAAGAGAAGATGCAAAACATGAAGACCACTATAAATGTAAGGCATGGATGGAGAGTCCTCAGTAGATAAGACAGATGCAGGGATCACCCCCAGTAGATATGGTGAATGCAGGGAACATCTCACAGTATAGCTAGTGAGTTCACTGAACAGCCCACAGTAAATGAGGAAGATGTATGGCCCAGTCTCCAGTAGAGGTACGAATTGTGGTGAAAACATTCAAGATAGACATGGAAGATGCGCGGTGCGTCTACTGTCAGGGAAGGTAGGTGCATTAAACAGCAAACGGTATATGTGGAGGATGCATCTCTCTGTTAATGTACTGCATGGAATCATTAGAAGTCCCAAACACATGGAGCACTTCAAAGTCAATGTGATGGATGGATGTCGCAGTGTGAGTATATATTGTGACGGCAGTGAGTGGACCCCGATAAGTCTGAGCAGTGTGTAAAGCGGCTACCGTAGATGCGAAGAGCCACAGAGCAGCCTCAAGTCAATGGGATGAATTCACGAACAAGAACTTAGTAAAGGTGGAAGATAACTGGAGCGGCCACCAGTAGAGGTGATGAAGGCAAGGTATAGCCATGATTACACAGAGGAAGCCTGGAGCAGCCCAATGTTGAGGTGGAGCATTGAGGGCCTCATTTATTAAGTGACGCATCGCTGCGTGAAAACAGCGATACATCACTTATTATTGCGCCCTCCTTACGACTTGATTGATGCGTCATAATTACTGTATGACGCATCATGTCATAAGGAGTTACAGATACGTCAGTATTTCTGATGTATCTGTATGGCGCAAAAGTGACGCAGTGCTGGAGTGTGTCACAAAAGTGACGCAACTCCAGCAATGTGTCCTTTGACATGGGGCAAGCCCCATGTCAAAGGCCCTGCGTCAGTCTTACGCCTGCTGTGAGGCAAGCGTAAGATATTGACGCATTTGCGTCCTGGAAGCTGTCGCAGTGAAATCCTATAGATTTCACTGCGTCACTTCTATGACCCTTTCTTGCATCAGAACGCCTTCCCCCTGCATACATTATACTTGACGCAGGTATAATGTGACACAGGGGTTTACAAAGTGATGTATCTACCTAGATGCGTCACTTTGTAAACACGGTGCAACAAGGCACCTTTTTTACGCCGCTGGTGCGTCACAAAAAGTGATGCACCAGCGGCGTAAAAGTGACGCAGAACCTCATAAATAAGGCCCTTATAGTTTAGTTCCCATGAAAGTGGAGGAGCAAGTGAGTAGCCTTTAATAGACATTATGACTGTTTAGGGCATCCCATATAGATGTGAAGGATGCATGATAGAGCCCTAGGTAAATGTGGGTAATGAGTAGAACACTAAACAGGAGTTGTTAGGAGCAGAGCTTAGAAGAGGTGAATGGTGCATGCAGCATCTTCTTGTAGAGGTGGTAGATTCATGGAGTGGTCCCCAGTAAAGGTGGTGATTGCACTGAGTGATTCACTCTAAACTAAGTCGCTACATAAAGCTCGCTGATATTTGAGCGAGAGAGAAATAGGGCTTAGACAGCACTAGTTTCCTTATATTTCAATAGTATTAAAAGGGACTTTCTACATCAGCACAGATGTTGATATGCATTAAATATTTTATGCATAGGTATCTGAATCCAAAAAGCCTCAAACATGTATACAGGAATTCTTCACAAGAGGAAGATGCCAAAAGCATCTGTTTCTTCTATTATTGACATGACAGTTCAATTTCTATGTTAAGTTTACCATATTGATTATTTACTGTTAGGATGATATATGTATTACTGAGTAGCTGGCCCAGTGATGAGATACGAATGTATGTTGACAGCTGTGGTGAGATTGTGTGAGCTGGACATACATTAGGACAGGAGAGCTTCTGTTCTGCAAAGCAGTGCTTAGAAGGATCGCCTAATGTATTTATTATATTGAGAATTCTGCTGGTAGTGTTAGTTGGTCCTGTACTGTCTAAAACAAGCTAACTTTTTATTGTTTTGCTTTTGCTCTGTAGCAGGCTTTCTAAAAGTAATGTAGTCAGAAATAAAAACGCAAGCCATACGCATTGGCTTTGCTAATGATTGTTGACAGTTTCCGCCCCCCTCAATGTAAAACCTGCAGTTCTAAAGAGGATCATCCCTTCACCTAGGCCACCTGACACTAGTCCTCTCACAATGCATGGTGTCTCTTCCTGCTCTGTGAGGAGAGACCATTACAGAAATCACATAGGTGTCTGCGGTCGAATGAGCAAGGAGGGCCTGCTACCATCACCGCATTGTATGTAACCTGTCAACCTTCGCCATTCTCCGGTGTCCTCGATTGGCACTTGCCGATGAGTTCTGGAGGAGAGGTTTTGGGTTACCTGCAATAGATCTCCAGTCTACTCTTACACCTATCACTTTGCAAGCAGGAAGCGTCCATCAACTTTGAATGGCAATACACCTGAGACAACCCACCCCACAGCCGTAATATGAGAATTTGGCTCAATGTTGCGTGCAAAACAAGGTCTGAATCAGTGTCAGTCAAGCTACAAAGGCTCACGTGCTGCAATTTTGCAGCTTTTAATAATGGTGCTTAAGCTTCCAACCTTCTTTGTATTACCTCGATCAGAAAAAATCTGAGTATTCAGAGCTTGTAAACTGCACCACCTGGCGCTCTATGCTTAGGCCTTGAATGTGACTTGCCATTGACGGTGCAGCATTGATCACACTTGTGAAAATCTGATGGGTGCTTTACTGATCAAAATCTGCATGTTCAGTGTTTACCAGGCCTTTTCCCCCCAATAAATTGCGGCAGGTTTGGCCCACTGAAATTTATATGGGTGACGCAGACATTATCACCCTGGGTAATGACTGGATCCAGGCAAACCCTAAGAAAACGGGTGTTTATGCAGTAGTCGTTATTTACCGGGGCACTGGAAGTCAATTAAAAAGTACAACATCCTTTGGAATATGTTGCACTCTGGCCATTAAAAGCCGTGTTCAAATTAGAATCAAGTTTGAAATAGGCATGTGAAACCGGCAAAAATCCATTTGTAGCATAAATCCATTTTTTCTCCTTAAGCCTTTGTAGAATTGTGCTTTGTTTACTTCATGTGGACAACATAGCTATCCTAACCAAGTTTTCGTGTATCCTGGTTCCATTACACCCACACAGTCCCCAAATCCAACAAGTATTGGCAAGGCCAATTGGTTACGTCTATACGATTTCTATTGACTTTGTCAATGTTTTTATTTTACATAATGTAGAACAGTTGAACTGCTGTGCAATATAACTTAAAGTTAATAGGGCATAAAAAACATTAACAAATCCAAACTGTAGAACAATTTGGTGTTATCAATGTTTTTGTGCCATGCTGCCTGCATGGTTGAAAGTAAAAACATAAAAGTGTGTTAAAGCAGTCAGCATTGATGACATCATACCTATTTTTTTTTAATATTACTTTCAGCCATGCTGCTGGACAACATGGCTGAAAAATTGCAAAGTGGACAGATCTTGCGTGACCTATTGGCTTTGCCAATGCTTTTTTACTAAGATTTTTGGAACTCAACAACATAAAGCACCACGCTCAGAGGAGGCAGGTGTGGTTCTACAAGTCTAGTGAAGAGCAAACATTTCATTTGAGCTCTGAAGTTGCAGCGATTTTAAGAAAGTTGTTTAAAATTTTCATGTGAACTGTCCCTTCCAGGGTTGCTGCTTGCATTGATCTTCAGAATCATCCAGTGCCAGGTTCATGCATCCATAGGCACAATTAAAGGAAAGATGTGTCGCACTGGCGGCATCTCCCACAATGAGGGCGGCTGCTCTTATAATGTGCAGTAGGGTAGGGGTGATGGAAGGTTGAGTAATGAAACTGGATCTGCACATGTGGCACCATAGTGTTGGGGAAATCAGTCGTTCTACCTGTGCACAACTGCAACACCTAAGGAGTTAATACCTACAGCCACACAACGGACATATATAAAACCTGGTATCAGGGGCGTAACACAGGCCCCCGCAGCCCCTGCGGTGCGGGGGGCCTCTAGCTCAAAGGGGCCCCCTCGGCACTGCACTCTGGCTGAAGAGCTCCTGATTGAACCTGGAGGGGGCCCCTCTAAGTACCGTGCAGGGAGGCCCCCCTCACTTTTCGTCACGCCAGTGCCTGGTATCAAACTTCCCCGGGAAACTAAACTGATATTGGCCACAAAAAAACCCACAACATATTTGTCGCGCTATAAAAGTTGCGTAAATAAATGAATAAATAAATAATTAAAAAAGTTAAATTCAATTGTAAGCATAGTGGTGATGCTGCCACTAGAGGAGGGGGAGGAGGTATTGCCACCTCAGCCTCTCGCCACCAGTTCTGTCTACCTGCGGGAGAGGAGCTGCAGCCATAAAAGGGGTCTTCGCCGATGGTCCTGTGATGTTTTGCACAACTGGACAGGAGAGGAGGAGAAGCACCAGCAGTACCCACCACCCACAGTTAACCCTGAGCACTGGAGCGATGGCACTAGGTAGTCTCATGTAGCATAAGGGTTAGATGAGCCAACCTTGAAGTTGGGGAACACGGTTCGAGTTTCGGCAGGAGGCTCAACATCCTGTGGTTCTGGGAAAATCACTGCCAGTGAAAAAAATTATGATTGCAATTAGAGGAACCATTTAGAGGAACCATTCTCGGAAAGAAGGCAATGTCACAGAGAATGGGAAGAGGTAAGCGGTGCAGATGGCGTGTCGCTGGCAATTAAAATAACAAAGAAGTTCAAAGTGGATAGAAAAGGAGTACTTCATGCCATGGGACACTGATAAGAAGTACACACAGAAGAGCAAGTTGAAATGGTATGCTACAACCAAAAGAAACGGATGAAAAGTAAGTGGCAAGCGTACAAACCAATGAAAAACAAGGGCGGGATGTAATCCTCTTTTAAGATTTTTATTAAATACAATTGATTTCACAAGCACAGCAGAAGCACTCTGCAGGCGAAACCTAAAAACAGCTATGCTTCCCTGCACATGTTGCACTGCAACCTCCTAGATTGTCAGTTGAAAGACTGGGGACATAAACCTTATATTTATGTATTACAAATATGAGCCATTAGGCAGTGAAGATGCAACATTTTGTTAAACCTTTCGATTTCCTAATTGGTGTTCAATTAGCCAAACCTGAGAATCCTTTTCTTTCTGAATAAATCATCCATTGCATTTTTAATGATCAAAATACAAAATTATTTTCACGTTATGAAGAGTAAATAAAAATTAACACATAAACTAAATGCCAGGACTTTCTTCCTTCGTTATTATCTCTTTGCCAACCATAACACTTTATCAGCAGTATTCACCCCAGAATCAAAGGGTAAGGTCATGGTTTTCTTAGCCATTCAAATCAAGAGGAGGAAACATGCCACTCATTGTTGAATATTTTTTAGAGATGCTTGCAGCGGCATCTTTAATGTGATACTGCATCAGACTATGACATTCTTCTAAGCTTCGCAGATCCTGGTGAAGCTAAAAGTGTTCATTCCTCCATGAAGTTTTGTGTTCCCACAATTTGTATTTGTGCATCGTTTCTTAGAAAAACTCCTACAAAAATTATATTCGGGTGCGCAGAGGTGGATATGATGATGCGGAATGGTACGTTTATACATTGAATTCTATAAATGAATTAATTTGCACTTCCGATACTAAAGGGGGTGTCAATGTGTTGTTGTCCAATGAACTGAGACATATTTTACACATTCAGACGTATAAGTAGTACGAGATCAACTTGAACACCCTGCCTCAGCCTGCTATTACCATGGTCACGTCCAACTTAATCCAAGCTGGGACCTAGCTCTGATGTGTACGTGTCATTCAATGTCCTATTTTGTTTTGTTTTCTTTAGTAATGCTAGGAGGAACAGTAGCTGCCGCTCCACTAGAGTAGAGGAGCGCCGCACCCCCTGCCACCGCCAGCAAATAAAACGATAATGAAATGGGCTTTGAACCCGTTTGTATTAGTTTTATTTTAATCCCCTGGACCCACCCCCAGGATTCTGACGAGTCTTGGGGGTGGGTCCAGAGAATGACACTACTGGTGGGGGAGTGGTGGGCACTCCCTTCACTGAGCATGAGGGTTTGGCCAGCCGTCTCAGGCCAGCCAAACCCTCATGCTCAGTGAAGCTCTCTCCCGCAATAGCTACATTGCTGAGGCTGGAGCTATAATTAAATTAGTCATTTTCTTTTTGTTGTATAGAGTAAATCTCTTCAGAAGATTTGGCTTCATGCTATTTACACTGTACTTCTATACAATAATGCTTAGATTGGTTTATATGAAGCTGTTTTTTATTTGAAATAAACATACTAACTTGAGACTTAGTTGTCGAATGGGGTTATTGTGTAACAACATTGGGCACACTGTAGTCCAATCTTGATTTGAAAGTGATTACCCCTTTACATCTCATGCCGCAAAAATGATCATCAACTAAGTGTTATTGTGTTAATGGCCCCAGGTTCTTTCAGCTGCATGCTCAACACCAGGCAAGCACCTTGCATCTGCAGCACAGGACCAGTAGCTAGGGTTGCCCCGTTGCTAGTTTTTACCGGCCTGGCCAGTCTTTTTCTACGGAAGTCAGCAACAAAAGGTGGCAACCCTACCAGTTTGCCCCACCAAGTTTAAGTATGGCGTCATCTACAGTCCTAGCAGGCATCTTACATCTCCCCCTTCCTTCCTATTACCTAATAGACCTTTTCTTTCCACCGTCCTCCCAATAGAATGAATGTCGCTCCACAGAAGTTAATCCACTGCTTCCTAGCTCTCTCCAGAATGACCGTCCCCACCCAAAAGCCCATTTCTCCTTACGTTTGCTAATTTACCTACTCATATGAGGCATGTTCCTCAAGATCAACTTGGCATGAGAAAAAATTAGACAATTGATAAGACAGAGCCTGATCAAAAAGGTAAAAACGTAAAAAGAAATATTTATATGTATTTAATGCCCATGCGAACTCCGACAAACCTCAATTCTCTGAAAGAAGTGTGGGGCATATTACCAACGTTTTTCTCCAATGCGATAAAAGATCCAGTGATAGCGGCGAAATCCGCCAACAACAAAAGTAAAACAGCGAGAAAACTTTTATTGCTAATGTAAACCTTGCTAATAGGCAGGGGAGTATTCAGCCTCAGAATCCACCTCCCATTGGGAATAATGGCTAAGTCAGGATTTTAGCAGGTGTAAAAATTCCTGCGATAACCCCGGTTAGCGCGACTTTTTACATCGCTAACCGGGGCCTCATTGCTAATAGGCGTTAGGTCTGTTAGCTGCTGTTTCCATGGTCTTTTAGTCGGGAGCGCCTACTTTGCATGTCATTAGCGATAAATATCGCTGACATGCAAAGCGCCCCCAAAACGGTCGCTTTCGCCAGAAAGCTGTTGCTAACAGCTGTTAGCGACAGCTTGCTGATAGGGCGATAATAATATTGCTGCTTTAGCCGCAAAAAGTATCCCTAAAGCGGCGATATTGCCCTTGCTAATATGCCCCTGTGTTTTAAATCTGGGGAGCCATCACTTGGTAATCTCTACCTCCCCTCAAAAGATGTTTGAAGTGTGCAATTCTTAGCACCAGCAATGACCTAGAGTGTGGTGGCATAACATGCATATATGGAGTAAAAGTGAGTGAGAAAAACTGAGGATTATCTCTAAAGAAAGACTGGTAAATCAAGCAAAGGCCCTTCATCTGAAAATGCTGCATTTTGTCAAGCCTACTGAATCAACATGCAAACCTATCAGTCATCTTCTAAAGCTGCTGCAGCTTAGAGATCAGGGACTCCAGAGACCAAGTTATAAGACATTGTTGAATTGAGATGGGAGAGTATGCAGACTCCCACAATCACAGCACGCTTAGTGGGAGGAATTAAGAGAAGAGTTTTTCTTAGGATTGTTATTTGGAGCCAGTGGACTGCACTCTTTGGGTCTGAGCAGAGACGGAAAGCTCTGGTCAAAGAGAACATGTACATGTTTTCATAAAGTTACTTTGCTAGGAGGTCAGCCCAGGGTTTTGAGCTAGTTTGGAGGACCACCATGTTATGTAAACTTCCACCACCTGCTGCTTCCCACTTCCACTCATCCACCTCAGCGCAACACAAAATGTCATTCTTAATCCACATTTACACATTCCACACAGATATTTGTTTTGTGGCCAAATTGTCGATTGGGTTGTTCTTTAGATGGGCTTCTAGGGCATCAATGGATATTCAGACTATCTATCATGAATGTGCTACCCATTTCCTCATTCTTCTTGGGGGTGAGAGATATGTGTATGAGGAGTGTGTCTATACATGAGGTCTGGCAAATAAAAGTATGGGGGTCGACTTATATGTAGGCAGGCCTAGGATTGTGGAGTGCTCCCTAGGGATAGTGGTAGTCAGAAAGTGTGTATGCTCTTTCTGCGTGTACCGCTGTGCCCCACTCTGTTCTTCGGTTTCTTCATGCAACACCTACTGTAAGCCAGGGGTTGTGTGCCTGATCCAGAACTCACAGCCCCTTGAAAGGATTAGAAAGAAGGGAGCAGATCTACAAGAAACTGCCACAGTGTGGCACCGCAAGCCCTTTGGCTGCGCCACGCTACATCACTTCCTTTTTTTTTTTAAATAATTTTTATTGACAGCACAAGCAAACTTACATATCAAAAATAAAATATTTTACAGCGATAGTAAAAATAAAAAAGAAAGTTAAGTTACATGAATTCCTTGAAAGCTTACTCAAATAAAAAATAGGCAAGGAAATCTACAATATAAGAAGAAAAGAATAAATCAGGAGCTATTCACAAATCGTGAATAGGGAACATATTGCCCCAAATTTTATCAACTTTATTCAAAGACCCAATCCCTCGAATTTTTGCAGTTGAAAGTTCCATATCATATATCTCGTTTACCAGTAGCCACCATTCGGTTACCACTGGTGGTTTATCAGAGATCCAAGCCCTAGCAATTATCAATCTTGCACAAGAAATTAAAATAAACATTAGGTCCTTGTAAGTAACAGTATTTGGTTGTATTCCCAGAATTATCATCTCAGCGGAGATTTTACCAAAAAACAATTTATACAGTTTCAACACTTTTTCTATTTCATCCCATAATGTTTGTAGAGCAGGGCATGAAAAAATTATGTGTACTATATCTGCTGCTAGTAGATCGCATTTTGGGCATTTTATACGTTCGGGTAATGAATTGTTCCCTGACCATTTAGAAAAGTGAAGCGGCGTATAGTATAGCTGGCATACAGTCTTGTAGGATTGAAGTTTTAAACTAGAAGAATTAGTTAAAAAGTTACTGTTATAAAAAAAAGTGGAAATATTATTTGAAGAAATGGGCAGTCCTAAAGTAGTTGTCCACTTCTGTGCGATTTTGACACAGTCATCAGATTTAGATAGACAGAGACATTTGTACCCCAAGCTAATTAGTTCACTATTTGTTTCCCCGTAAATGTAAGTCCATATTTCTGAGTCTAAAATTTCCCTTAGTTTCATTTTATTCATGAAGAAGTCACGTATCTGTGTGTATTTAAAGAAAGCATTTACAGGTAGTTTATAAAGTGTTCTTAAGGTATCAAATGTTAAAAAGCCTGATGATCCGTATAAATCGGAGCGGTGGTTTATACCGTGGTTAGCCCATACTCTAGCTCTCGGGTCGCTAAAAATCTCAGGTAAACCCGGATTATACCATATGCTTAGATTTGGGTGGAAGAACATAGTTTTATTAATAGCCATAATAGTATGCCAAATATGTACTACATCTTTCGCGGTCTTAAACTTCACTCGTTTAAAGTAGTTCGGGTCGTTGCTTCTAGCTAAAAATTGTACAGAATTTGCACCTAACATGAATTGGTGATAAAAATAAGGATAGTTAGAAGAAAAAAGGCTGCGTATCCGACCCAGGAAAGAAGCATAAAAATAGAATTTAAATTCAGGGAAATCTAGGCCACCTTTAGTAACTGTTAATTTGAGAAGAGACAGAGCTCTGCGATTTTTCTTGTAGCCCCACATGTAGCTTCCTAAAATACCATCTAGTTTTTTTAAAAATAGGTTGTTGACGTATAGCGGGATGGACCTGAACAAATACAAAAAATTTGGCAAAATATTCATTTTTATAAGGTTGATCCGTCCTATTAAGTTTAAGGGAACCTTGTGCCATTTTTTGAGGGTCCTTATTGTCTCCTTCAATAGAGTATCATAGTTTAGGGTCATGATTACTTTTAAGTTGGATGTTATTTCAATGCCCAAATAATTTGCAGTGTGGCAAACCCCCAAAACTGGAGCCGGTAGCTTATGGTTAACAACGATTTGCGTTTTGTTTAAGTTTAGTTTGTACCCCGAGACCAAGCCACGCTACATCACTTCCAAAGCAGAATATGTCGCATTCCTGTGCTCTGCCCTGCGCTGGTGCACAAACTGCTGCCATGGACCGGTACAGGCACCCTTGAACAATGGTGCAAGGGGGCCTGTGCCATAGGGAGATTGTTTTTGCGCATGAAACAACCACTGCTGGCATTTTCCTAATTTAATGTGTGCTGTAGAATGCAGCACGCACTGAAAGAGGAAAAAACGAGAAATGAATAAATTTCTCCTTGTTGCACCTCTCTACGCCTCCCCTAGGGAGGTGAAGCATTCACAAGCACTTCCAGATTCACGATTCCTTGTAAATCTGGAAATGTGCCTCGTTCCATGGGTGTTGCGTGGGAACACCCACAGCAACAGCCATGGAATGCCCCTTTCACGCAAAGTGCTGCGTGTGAAGGGGCCATATTTACAAGGACTGGAAAAGCCACGCAGGGTGACTTTTTATTTCGGTGTAACTAAGGGGCAGTGTATTGCGCAGCCAGTGCGTCACAAAAAGTGACGTACTGGCAGCGGAAGGGGCTTGTAAATCTTCCCCGTAAGATTTTCTGTTTACCATCTCTGGATTAAGATAGATAACGATTTACGGTAGAAACTCCGGTGCAGTGATGTAGGGTAGAAACTCGGGTACACTGCACGTAAACACAATAAAATAAATGGATTGTCTAGTCAGTACTATTTGTTTTTTAGCTAAAGTAATTTTATTCTATTTCACAATTGCAACCTATGACTTAAGAAAAGTAAGGAATGAACAAAGGACTGGACAAAAGCCTGGCTACATCAAACCGTGTAAACCAGGGGTCTTCAAACTGTGGGGCGCGACCCCGAGGGGGGCCGTGGAGTGATACAAAGGGGGTCGCGCATTCCCAGTCACACTTCTGCCCAGGCCCTTAGGATTACAGGGGGTTCAGCCCCCCTCCTCCCCCGCTGTGTGTTTCAGCCCGGGCTGCTGCAGTATAGATTGAGCTGCTGTGTGCTCAGCTGGGCAGTGTCTGGAGTCTTATCTCCTGCACGCTCAAGTTGTTCACAGATCTTTAAAGACCATTTGCATATTTACATGCCTTTGTAAACTGGTTACCAAGGCTTATATTTTTTTCAGTTTCCAGTACTCCCTGAGCCCCCACTCTGACTATTCCTTACATTTGTATTTTACATTTACTGCTGTAGTGTGATAATGCATTTCATGAAAAGGAATATAAAGTAAGGTTGCCAAAAGAAATATGCCTGACTGTTGTTTAAAGAGCTTGCAAAGACCTCCTCTTGACAGGAATAAATAAAAAAGTATGTATTCATTTGTTATGTGACTTTTCTGTCTTTGTTCTCTTTAATTATCACTCATGGGTCATTGTGGCAGCCCTAGGACACAATTAAAAGTGTGTTCTATTTATATTTGCTGTTCTAAGTATGCACAGATAAGTGCTGAGAATATGGCTTTAGGTGACTGCTTATTTTTGTACCGTCTGGGCCATCAAAATAATGAGCTGGCAACCTTAACCATAGGACTGGAAGTTTGTTGCAGGATCAGCATATTGTTTATTTCCTTGATCCCTGATAAATGCCATGTTGGACAGGCCACATAAAGGGCCCGCTCCCCCTCTGCCCGACCAGGCCCGAGCCCGGTCCCTCCAGTGTCACACACTACCACTTCACGTTTTCCGTCCCCTCCGGGACCCCTGCCTCTGAACATATCGACCTCGTGGGCCTGATCCACTACTGGCCCGCGCGCCCAACCTGGGCGCCATCTTGGACACTACACCACGAGGCCGCGTGGCCTCCGATCGACCCTAACCCTGGGCCCGGCCAGGCCTCCGACATCCCGGCACCACCATCCACCCAGGAGGTGAGCGGACTACTTGGCAGGTCAATGGGAGAAAGAGGTGTCGATGTCTCTTCCCCGCCAGGTACCGCTCGCCCCCAACCTCCCCGGGCGCTGGCTCCACCCCCCTGCTGGGTGTCTGAACTCCCTCATCCCGGACCTCCCGACCTCCAAGTGCGAGGGTCCGGACATCAAAGGGCATCAGACCTATAACTGGGGCAGCTCCAGAGCAGGAAGGCAGTTGTATCCTGGAGTCGAGAGACGCAGAGAAGAACTCATCCTTGACGGACTACTGGCGCTGCCGTAGCCCTGCCTTGCGAACTATCGTCCTGCCTGCTGGCGCTGCCGCAACCTTCGTAACCTTCATCGTCGTCGGGACCTGCTGGCGTGGCCGCGGACCGTTTGTAACCACCATCTTCATCGGGACCTGCTGGCTCCGCCGCGGACCGTCGCTTCCTTCATCCATCTCGGGACCTGCTGGCTCCGCCGCGGCCCGACCATCTAGAACGCCGAGCTCGAGGATTGAGAGCTATTTCATCTATTGGTAACAAGACTGTCCCGCTACCCTTTTCCCAATCCAGAGACCAGAATCGAGGGGACCCCTGAGTCCAGACCTCCTTGTATCATTTTACCGTACTTGAAGAATTGCCTATAAAGTATCGTTGAACCTTAACCTTGTGTGGTGTACGTCTGTGGGGGGGAAGTTACTTGTCTGTACGATCGCTGGAGGCGGCTCTCCCCGGAGACCTCTCCCCTTATCCTCGGCCGACCCTCCCGGTCCGTCTAACATTGGTGGCCAGCGGCGCGATCCGAATCACCGCATAATCGTACAGAGAGTAGCTCACCCCACGACGAAATCACGATGACAACCAAAGAAAGCGGATCCACCGAGAAATTTTAGATGGAGAAATTGGAAGAATACAGCCATCGTGAATTAAAACAATTCTGCATCGAACTAGGTATCGCTACCACCGGTCTAAGTACCAAAGATGATTTCAAGCATGCCCTGGAGTCCTGGGCAGAAACCGGGGCCGTCAGACCCCCGGACCAAAATACCGCAGCAGTAGAAAAAGACACCACGGCCCCCGAGGAGCGAAGAACGGGTCTCTCGCAAAACGAGATCCAGGAACGAGAAAGAACGCGACTACATGAACTAGAAATGGCCCGGCTCAAAATGGATGGTGAACTTAAGTTGGCCGAACAAAAACTAAGCTTAGAACATATGCGTCTCCGAGAAGAAAGAGAGGAAAAACAGAGACAAAGGGAGCTTGAGGAAAAAAGACTGGCATATGAACACGAGCGCAAATTAGCTGAGATAGACTTACGCAAACAGAACAAAGAATTAGGGGTGCCCGAGCAACCCCGCACCCCAGGGACAACCGATAAGAAGGTACACATCCCCAAGGATGTCGTGCGAGAATACTTCCGAGAGGACGACATCCAGCAATGGTTCAAGGCCTACGAAATCGCTATGACCGCTCACCGGATCGATCGAAGCGACTGGGGAGCCGGTCTATGGGGGAGATTCCTCAATGAGGGCCGCGATGCCCTGCTACAGCTCCCGGACCATCTGATGACCTCCTATGACCACATGAAAGCTGCCCTCCTCACCCGCTATGGGCTCACACCCGAGATGTACCGTCAGAGGTTCCGAGACTGCACCCGCATCCCGGGTACAACTTGGGTGGACTACGTGAACTATTTTAGCCGAGCCTTCGAAGGCTGGATCAAAGGAAGCAATGTCACAACTTACGAACAACTCTTCAATCTCATGGTGTGGGAGCATCTATCAAACAATTGCTTCATTGAGCTCCGGCAGCACCTCCTCGACAGCAAATTGACTGATCCACGGCAGCTCGCAGCCGAGGCTGACCGGTGGGAAATCACTAGAGTGGGCCGAAATGGATCCTATGAACAGAACCGGAACAACCACGGTCAGCACCGTCCCCGAGGAGGAGGAGGGGGCCAAGGACAAGGAAGAGACAACGCTCCGGCCGCCCCCACTACCAGCACCACCCCCCCGGCCAACCGGGGCAGCACCCCGGCACGACCGGGATACAGAGCCAATGTCACGTGTCACCGATGCCAACGAGTCGGCCACTATGCAAACGACCCAAATTGCCCACAGTACCAGAGCCCAAGACCCCGCCAGGTGGCTGCTGCTGCCCTGGGGGAAGAACAGATCTCCGAAGAGCAGGAAGAATATGAGCAAGAGCATCAAGAATGGGAGCCAGCCGCCATGGCTCTAGCATGCTTAGGGGGGAAAGACATGGTCCCGCGGGTCCCCCTACCCGCTAACACCCGGAAGTACAGCCAATGGGTGAGCATCAATGGACGCCAGGCCGAGGCCCTCCGTGACACCGGGGCCAGTGTAACAGCCGTCCGCTGTCACCTGGTGACCCCAGAACAGTTCCTACCAAACATTCTCTGCCCTGTCCGTTCAGCCGATAACTCGGAGAGTCTGTGCCGGATGGCCTGCGTCCCTTTCGAATGGGGAGGGGTCTCCGGCATGTTGAAGGTGACAGTCCGAGATGATGCCCCCGTAGACTGCCTCCTGGGAAATGACCTTGAAAGCTCTCCGTGGGCAGCCGTAGAACGAAGAGAACACCTAGGGATGTTGGGCATCCCGGACTGGGCGTGCGTCACCACCCGGTCCATGGCCGCCCGTGCCAATCCCCGACCCGAGGAACCCGAATGGCCGGCGCCTCCTCCCCCGGTCGCTCCAGTCGAAGACACCGACCGTGCCGTCCCCCCAGAACCAGCTCAACCTCCGGACCTCGCTGGCCTCGACCAGTGGCATCAAGAGGGGGGGCCCACCCAGGAGCAGTTTCGCCAAGAGCAGAAGACCTGTCCCTCCCTCGAGGGACTCCGCCAACAAGCCCTCGCCCAGAGCGCAGGGGATACCTCCGGAACACATTGGATCTATTGGGACAATGATCTGCTATACAGTGAACAAAGGATCGCGGAGTTGGGGGCCAGCCGAGTGCTAGTGGTGACCCTCCGTTTTAGAGACTTCTTGCTAAATCTGGCCCACGATGTCCCCCTGGCTGGACACCTGGGTCAGGATAAAACTTACAGCCGCCTAGTGACCCACTTCTTCTGGCCTAAAATGAGGAATGATGTACTCCAGCATTGCCGATCTTGCCCCACGTGCCAAGCCAGTGGAAAGAGCGGCCGCAAACTAAAAGCCCCCCTGCAACCATTTCCAGTGGTCACCACCCCGTTCGAGAGGGTCGGGATAGACATTGTGGGGCCCCTGGACCCCCGTACAGCACAAGGACATCGGTTCATCCTGGTACTGGTGGACCACGCCACCCGCTACCCCGAGGCTGTTCCCCTGCGAACTGTGACAGCCCCGGTAGTCGGCCGGGCCCTGATGGGGATCTTCTCCCGTGTGGGCTTCCCCCGAGAAGTCGTCAGCGACAGAGGCACGAACTTTATTTCCAAATATATGAAGTCCCTCTGGCAACAGTGTGGGGTCACCTACCGATTCACGACCCCCTATCACCCTCAAGGAAACGGACTCGTTGAGCGGTTCAACCGCACGCTCAAAGGGATGATTGGGGGGTTGGAAGAGCCCCTCCGTCGCCAGTGGGATGTGCTGCTGCCGTGCCTCCTCTTCGCATACCGAGAGGTCCCCCAGAAGTCCCTCGGCTTCAGCCCGTTTGAACTATTGTATGGTCACCCCGTACGGGGGCCGCTCAGTCTAGTCAAGGAAGGCTGGGAAATGCCCCCTCTAAAAAACCCTCCAGATGTCTTCAAATACCTCCTAACCCTCCGCAACCAGACCACACCCCGGGCCCAAGAACGATCTGCATTTTCCACTCCTGACGGCCATTATCATTTCAAGGTCATGCCCTTCGGCATGAAGAATGCCCCAGCAACGTTTCAGCGACTCGTTAATCAGGTCTTGGCCGGGCTCGAAGGATTCAGCGCCGCCTACCTAGACGACATCGCTGTATACAGCCACCACTGGTCCGACCACCTCCACCACCTCCGAGCGGTGCTACAGGCCCTTCAGCGAGCTGGCCTCACGATCAAGGCCAGCAAATGCCAGATTGGGCAGGGGTCCGTAACCTACCTCGGACACCAGGTGGGAAGCGGCCTGGTGGCCCCTCTGCAGCTCAAGGTCGCCGCCATCCAGTCCTGGCAGCCCCCCATCACCCAGACCGAGGTACGCGCCTTTCTGGGACTCACGGGCTATTACCGACGGTTCGTGAAGGACTATGGTACCATAGTGGGGCCCCTCACAGAACTCACGTCCAAAAATCAACCAAAGAAGGTCAACTGGACCCCAGATTGTCAAACAGCCTTCGAACAACTGAAGGCCGCCATGTGCTCCGCCCCTGTGCTCCAGGCCCCCGACTACAGCCGGGAATTCGTCGTCCAGACGGATGCCTCCGACCACGGCATTGGGGCGGTCCTGTCTCAATTGAACCCCGAAGGCCTTGATCAGCCAGTGGCCTTCATCAGCAGGCGACTCCTACCTCGAGAACAACGCTGGAGCACCATCGAGAGGGAGGCCTTCGCCGTGGTATGGGCCCTCAAAAAGCTCCGGCCCTATCTCTTTGGCACACACTTCCGGGTACAGACCGATCATCGACCCCTGCAGTGGCTGATGCAGATGCGGGGGGAGAACCCAAAACTACTACGTTGGTCCATCTCCCTACAAGGGATGGACTTCACTGTAGAACATCGGCCTGGGCCAGATCACGCCAACGCGGATGGCCTGTCACGCTTTTTCCGCCTCGACGAGGAGAGTCCCCAAGAGGATGGGTGACTCTCCCCGCCTTCAGCTGGGGGGGACGCATGTTGGACAGGCCACATAAAGGGCCCGCTCCCCCTCTGCCCGACCAGGCCCGAGCCCGGTCCCTCCAGTGTCACACACTACCACTTCACGTTTTCCGTCCCCTCCGGGACCCCTGCCTCTGAACATATCGACCTCGTGGGCCTGATCCACTACTGGCCCGCGCGCCCAACCTGGGCGCCATCTTGGACACTACACCACGAGGCCGCGTGGCCTCCGATCGACCCTAACCCTGGGCCCGGCCAGGCCTCCGACATCCCGGCACCACCATCCACCCAGGAGGTGAGCGGACTACTTGGCAGGTCAATGGGAGAAAGAGGTGTCGATGGCTCTCCCCCGCCAGGTACCGCTCGCCCCCAACCTCCCCGGGCGCTGGCTCCACCCCCCTGCTGGGTGTCTGAACTCCCTCATCCCGGACCTCCCGACCTCCAAGTGCGAGGGTCCGGACATCAAAGGGCATCAGCCCTATAACTGGGGCAGCTCCAGAGCAGGAAGGCAGTTGTATCCTGGAGTCGAGAGACGCAGAGAAGAACTCATCCTTGACGGACTACTGGCGCTGCCGTAGCCCTGCCTTGCGAACTATCGTCCTGCCTGCTGGCGCTGCCGCAACCTTCGTAACCTTCATCGTCGTCGGGACCTGCTGGCGTGGCCGCGGACCGTTTGTAACCACCATCTTCATCGGGACCTGCTGGCTCCGCCGCGGACCGTCGCTTCCTTCATCCATCTCGGGACCTGCTGGCTCCGCCGCGGCCCGACCATCTAGAACGACGAGCTCGAGGATTGAGAGCTATTTCATCTATTGGTAACAAGACTGTCCCGCTACCCTTTTCCCAATCCAGAGACCAGAATCGAGGGGACCCCTGAGTCCAGACCTCCTTGTATCATTTTACCGTACTTGAAGAATTGCCTATAAAGTATCGTTGAACCTTAACCTTGTGTGGTGTACGTCTTTGGGGGGGAAGTTACTTGTCTGTACGATCGCTGGAGGCGGCTCTCCCCGGAGACCTCTCCCCTTATCCTCGGCCGACCCTCCCGGTCCGTCTAACATTGGTGGCCAGCGGCGCGATCCGAATCACCGCATAATCGTACAGAGAGTAGCTCACCCCACGACGAAATCACGATGACAACCAAAGAAAGCGGATCCACCGAGAAATTTTAGATGGAGAAATTGGAAGAATACAGCCATCGTGAATTAAAACAATTCTGCATCGAACTAGGTATCGCTACCACCGGTCTAAGTACCAAAGATGATTTCAAGCATGCCCTGGAGTCCTGGGCAGAAACCGGGGCCGTCAGACCCCCGGACCAAAATACCGCAGCAGTAGAAAAAGACACCACGGCCCCCGAGGAGCGAAGAACGGGTCTCTCGCAAAACGAGATCCAGGAACGAGAAAGAACGCGACTACATGAACTAGAAATGGCCCGGCTCAAAATGGATGGTGAACTTAAGTTGGCCGAACAAAAACTAAGCTTAGAACATATGCGTCTCCGAGAAGAAAGAGAGGAAAAACAGAGACAAAGGGAGCTTGAGGAAAAAAGACTGGCATATGAACACGAGCGCAAATTAGCTGAGATAGACTTACGCAAACAGAACAAAGAATTAGGGGTGCCCGAGCAACCCCGCACCCCAGGGACAACCGATAAGAAGGTACACATCCCCAAGGATGTCGTGCGAGAATACTTCCGAGAGGACGACATCCAGCAATGGTTCAAGGCCTACGAAATCGCTATGACCGCTCACCGGATCGATCGAAGCGACTGGGGAGCCGGTCTATGGGGGAGATTCCTCAATGAGGGCCGCGATGCCCTGCTACAGCTCCCGGACCATCTGATGACCTCCTATGACCACATGAAAGCTGCCCTCCTCACCCGCTATGGGCTCACACCCAAGATGTACCGTCAGAGGTTCCGAGACTGCACCCGCATCCCGGGTACAACTTGGGTGGACTACGTGAACTATTTTAGCCGAGCCTTCGAAGGCTGGATCAAAGGAAGCAATGTCACAACTTACGAACAACTCTTCAATCTCATGGTGTGGGAGCATCTATCAAACAATTGCTTCATTGAGCTCCGGCAGCACCTCCTCGACAGCAAATTGACTGATCCACGGCAGCTCGCAGCCGAGGCTGACCGGTGGGAAATCACTAGAGTGGGCCGAAATGGATCCTATGAACAGAACCGGAACAACCACGGTCAGCACCGTCCCCGAGGAGGAGGAGGGGGCCAAGGACGAGGAAGAGACAACGCTCCGGCCGCCCCCACTACCAGCACCACCCCCCCGGCCAACCGGGGCAGCACCCCGGCACGACCGGGATACAGAGCCAATGTCACGTGTCACCGATGCCAACGAGTCGGCCACTATGCAAACGACCCAAATTGCCCACAGTACCAGAGCTCAAGACCCCGCCAGGTGGCTGCTGCTGCCCTGGGGGAAGAACAGATCTCCGAAGAGCAGGAAGAATATGAGCAAGAGCATCAAGAATGGGAGCCAGCCGCCATGGCTCTAGCATGCTTAGGGGGGAAAGACATGGTCCCGCGGGTCCCCCTACCCGCTAACACCCGGAAGTACAGCCAATGGGTGAGCATCAATGGACGCCAGGCCGAGGCCCTCCGTGACACCGGGGCCAGTGTAACAGCCGTCCGCTGTCACCTGGTGACCCCAGAACAGTTCCTACCAAACATTCTCTGCCCTGTCCGTTCAGCCGATAACTCGGAGAGTCTGTGCCGGATGGCCTGCGTCCCTTTCGAATGGGGAGGGGTCTCCGGCATGTTGAAGGTGACAGTCCGAGATGATGCCCCCGTAGACTGCCTCCTGGGAAATGACCTTGAAAGCTCTCCGTGGGCAGCCGTAGAACGAAGAGAACACCTAGGGATGTTAGGCATCCCGGACTGGGCGTGCGTCACCACCCGGTCCATGGCCGCCCGTGCCAATCCCCGACCCGAGGAACCCGAATGGCCGGCGCCTCCTCCCCCGGTCGCTCCAGTCGAAGACACCGACCGTGCCGTCCCCCCAGAACCAGCTCAACCTCCGGACCTCGCTGGCCTCGACCAGTGGCATCAAGAGGGGGGGCCCACCCAGGAGCAGTTTCGCCAAGAGCAGAAGACCTGTCCCTCCCTCGAGGGACTCCGCCAACAAGCCCTCGCCCAGAGCGCAGGGGATACCTCCGGAACACATTGGATCTATTGGGACAATGATCTGCTATACAGTGAACAAAGGATCGCGGAGTTGGGGGCCAGCCGAGTGCTAGTGGTGACCCTCCGTTTTAGAGACTTCTTGCTAAATCTGGCCCACGATGTCCCCCTGGCTGGACACCTGGGTCAGGATAAAACTTACAGCCGCCTAGTGACCCACTTCTTCTGGCCTAAAATGAGGAATGATGTACTCCAGCATTGCCGATCTTGCCCCACGTGCCAAGCCAGTGGAAAGAGCGGCCGCAAACTAAAAGCCCCCCTGCAACCATTTCCAGTGGTCACCACCCCGTTCGAGAGGGTCGGGATAGACATTGTGGGGCCCCTGGACCCCCGTACAGCACAAGGACATCGGTTCATCCTGGTACTGGTGGACCACGCCACCCGCTACCCCGAGGCTGTTCCCCTGCGAACTGTGACAGCCCCGGTAGTCGGCCGGGCCCTGATGGGGATCTTCTCCCGTGTGGGCTTCCCCCGAGAAGTCGTCAGCGACAGAGGCACGAACTTTATTTCCAAATATATGAAGTCCCTCTGGCAACAGTGTGGGGTCACCTACCGATTCACGACCCCCTATCACCCTCAAGGAAACGGACTCGTTGAGCGGTTCAACCGCACGCTCAAAGGGATGATTGGGGGGTTGGAAGAGCCCCTCCGTCGCCAGTGGGATGTGCTGCTGCCGTGCCTCCTCTTCGCATACCGAGAGGTCCCCCAGAAGTCCCTCGGCTTCAGCCCGTTTGAACTATTGTATGGTCACCCCGTACGGGGGCCGCTCAGTCTAGTCAAGGAAGGCTGGGAAATGCCCCCTCTAAAAAACCCTCCAGATGTCTTCAAATACCTCCTAACCCTCCGCAACCAGACCACACCCCGGGCCCAAGAACGATCTGCATTTTCCACTCCTGACGGCCATTATCATTTCAAGGTCATGCCCTTCGGCATGAAGAATGCCCCAGCAACGTTTCAGCGACTCGTTAATCAGGTCTTGGCCGGGCTCGAAGGATTCAGCGCCGCCTACCTAGACGACATCGCTGTATACAGCCACCACTGGTCCGACCACCTCCACCACCTCCGAGCGGTGCTACAGGCCCTTCAGCGAGCTGGCCTCACGATCAAGGCCAGCAAATGCCAGATTGGGCAGGGGTCCGTAACCTACCTCGGACACCAGGTGGGAAGCGGCCTGGTGGCCCCTCTGCAGCTCAAGGTCGCCGCCATCCAGTCCTGGCAGCCCCCCATCACCCAGACCGAGGTACGCGCCTTTCTGGGACTCACGGGCTATTACCGACGGTTCGTGAAGGACTATGGTACCATAGTGGGGCCCCTCACAGAACTCACGTCCAAAAATCAACCAAAGAAGGTCAACTGGACCCCAGATTGTCAAACAGCCTTCGAACAACTGAAGGCCGCCATGTGCTCCGCCCCTGTGCTCCAGGCCCCCGACTACAGCCGGGAATTCGTCGTCCAGACGGATGCCTCCGACCACGGCATTGGGGCGGTCCTGTCTCAATTGAACCCCGAAGGCCTTGATCAGCCAGTGGCCTTCATCAGCAGGCGACTCCTACCTCGAGAACAACGCTGGAGCACCATCGAGAGGGAGGCCTTCGCCGTGGTATGGGCCCTCAAAAAGCTCCGGCCCTATCTCTTTGGCACACACTTCCGGGTACAGACCGATCATCGACCCCTGCAGTGGCTGATGCAGATGCGGGGGGAGAACCCAAAACTACTACGTTGGTCCATCTCCCTACAAGGGATGGACTTCACTGTAGAACATCGGCCTGGGCCAGATCACGCCAACGCGGATGGCCTGTCACGCTTTTTCCGCCTCGACGAGGAGAGTCCCCAAGAGGATGGGTGACTCTCCCCGCCTTCAGCTGGGGGGGACGCATGTTGGACAGGCCACATAAAGGGCCCGCTCCCCCTCTGCCCGACCAGGCCCGAGCCCGGTCCCTCCAGTGTCACACACTACCACTTCACGTTTTCCGTCCCCTCCGGGACCCCTGCCTCTGAACATATCGACCTCGTGGGCCTGATCCACTACTGGCCCGCGCGCCCAACCTGGGCGCCATCTTGGACACTACACCACGAGGCCGCGTGGCCTCCGATCGACCCTAACCCTGGGCCCGGCCAGGCCTCCGACATCCCGGCACCACCATCCACCCAGGAGGTGAGCGGACTACTTGGCAGGTCAATGGGAGAAAGAGGTGTCGATGGCTCTCCCCCGCCAGGTACCGCTCGCCCCCAACCTCCCCGGGCGCTGGCTCCACCCCCCTGCTGGGTGTCTGAACTCCCTCATCCCGGACCTCCCGACCTCCAAGTGCGAGGGTCCGGACATCAAAGGGCATCAGCCCTATAACTGGGGCAGCTCCAGAGCAGGAAGGCAGTTGTATCCTGGAGTCGAGAGACGCAGAGAAGAACTCATCCTTGACGGACTACTGGCGCTGCCGTAGCCCTGCCTTGCGAACTATCGTCCTGCCTGCTGGCGCTGCCGCAACCTTCGTAACCTTCATCGTCGTCGGGACCTGCTGGCGTGGCCGCGGACCGTTTGTAACCACCATCTTCATCGGGACCTGCTGGCTCCGCCGCGGACCGTCGCTTCCTTCATCCATCTCGGGACCTGCTGGCTCCGCCGCGGCCCGACCATCTAGAACGACGAGCTCGAGGATTGAGAGCTATTTCATCTATTGGTAACAAGACTGTCCCGCTACCCTTTTCCCAATCCAGAGACCAGAATCGAGGGGACCCCTGAGTCCAGACCTCCTTGTATCATTTTACCGTACTTGAAGAATTGCCTATAAAGTATCGTTGAACCTTAACCTTGTGTGGTGTACGTCTGTGGGGGGGAAGTTACTTGTCTGTACGATCGCTGGAGGCGGCTCTCCCCGGAGACCTCTCCCCTTATCCTCGGCCGACCCTCCCGGTCCGTCTAACATTGGTGGCCAGCGGCGCGATCCGAATCACCGCATAATCGTACAGAGAGTAGCTCACCCCACGACGAAATCACGATGACAACCAAAGAAAGCGGATCCACCGAGAAATTTTAGATGGAGAAATTGGAAGAATACAGCCATCGTGAATTAAAACAATTCTGCATCGAACTAGGTATCGCTACCACCGGTCTAAGTACCAAAGATGATTTCAAGCATGCCCTGGAGTCCTGGGCAGAAACCGGGGCCGTCAGACCCCCGGACCAAAATACCGCAGCAGTAGAAAAAGACACCACGGCCCCCGAGGAGCGAAGAACGGGTCTCTCGCAAAACGAGATCCAGGAACGAGAAAGAACGCGACTACATGAACTAGAAATGGCCCGGCTCAAAATGGATGGTGAACTTAAGTTGGCCGAACAAAAACTAAGCTTAGAACATATGCGTCTCCGAGAAGAAAGAGAGGAAAAACAGAGACAAAGGGAGCTTGAGGAAAAAAGACTGGCATATGAACACGAGCGCAAATTAGCTGAGATAGACTTACGCAAACAGAACAAAGAATTAGGGGTGCCCGAGCAACCCCGCACCCCAGGGACAACCGATAAGAAGGTACACATCCCCAAGGATGTCGTGCGAGAATACTTCCGAGAGGACGACATCCAGCAATGGTTCAAGGCCTACGAAATCGCTATGACCGCTCACCGGATCGATCGAAGCGACTGGGGAGCCGGTCTATGGGGGAGATTCCTCAATGAGGGCCGCGATGCCCTGCTACAGCTCCCGGACCATCTGATGACCTCCTATGACCACATGAAAGCTGCCCTCCTCACCCGCTATGGGCTCACACCCGAGATGTACCGTCAGAGGTTCCGAGACTGCACCCGCATCCCGGGTACAACTTGGGTGGACTACGTGAACTATTTTAGCCGAGCCTTCGAAGGCTGGATCAAAGGAAGCAATGTCACAACTTACGAACAACTCTTCAATCTCATGGTGTGGGAGCATCTATCAAACAATTGCTTCATTGAGCTCCGGCAGCACCTCCTCGACAGCAAATTGACTGATCCACGGCAGCTCGCAGCCGAGGCTGACCGGTGGGAAATCACTAGAGTGGGCCGAAATGGATCCTATGAACAGAACCGGAACAACCACGGTCAGCACCGTCCCCGAGGAGGAGGAGGGGGCCAAGGACGAGGAAGAGACAACGCTCCGGCCGCCCCCACTACCAGCACCACCCCCCCGGCCAACCGGGGCAGCACCCCGGCACGACCGGGATACAGAGCCAATGTCACGTGTCACCGATGCCAACGAGTCGGCCACTATGCAAACGACCCAAATTGCCCACAGTACCAGAGCTCAAGACCCCGCCAGGTGGCTGCTGCTGCCCTGGGGGAAGAACAGATCTCCGAAGAGCAGGAAGAATATGAGCAAGAGCATCAAGAATGGGAGCCAGCCGCCATGGCTCTAGCATGCTTAGGGGGGAAAGACATGGTCCCGCGGGTCCCCCTACCCGCTAACACCCGGAAGTACAGCCAATGGGTGAGCATCAATGGACGCCAGGCCGAGGCCCTCCGTGACACCGGGGCCAGTGTAACAGCCGTCCGCTGTCACCTGGTGACCCCAGAACAGTTCCTACCAAACATTCTCTGCCCTGTCCGTTCAGCCGATAACTCGGAGAGTCTGTGCCGGATGGCCTGCGTCCCTTTCGAATGGGGAGGGGTCTCCGGCATGTTGAAGGTGACAGTCCGAGATGATGCCCCCGTAGACTGCCTCCTGGGAAATGACCTTGAAAGCTCTCCGTGGGCAGCCGTAGAACAAAGAGAACACCTAGGGATGTTAGGCATCCCGGACTGGGCGTGCGTCACCACCCGGTCCATGGCCGCCCGTGCCAATCCCCGACCCGAGGAACCCGAATGGCCGGCGCCTCCTCCCCCGGTCGCTCCAGTCGAAGACACCGACCGTGCCGTCCCCCCAGAACCAGCTCAACCTCCGGACCTCGCTGGCCTCGACCAGTGGCATCAAGAGGGGGGGCCCACCCAGGAGCAGTTTCGCCAAGAGCAGAAGACCTGTCCCTCCCTCGAGGGACTCCGCCAACAAGCCCTCGCCCAGAGCGCAGGGGATACCTCCGGAACACATTGGATCTATTGGGACAATGATCTGCTATACAGTGAACAAAGGATCGCGGAGTTGGGGGCCAGCCGAGTGCTAGTGGTGACCCTCCGTTTTAGAGACTTCTTGCTAAATCTGGCCCACGATGTCCCCCTGGCTGGACACCTGGGTCAGGATAAAACTTACAGCCGCCTAGTGACCCACTTCTTCTGGCCTAAAATGAGGAATGATGTACTCCAGCATTGCCGATCTTGCCCCACGTGCCAAGCCAGTGGAAAGAGCGGCCGCAAACTAAAAGCCCCCCTGCAACCATTTCCAGTGGTCACCACCCCGTTCGAGAGGGTCGGGATAGACATTGTGGGGCCCCTGGACCCCCGTACAGCACAAGGACATCGGTTCATCCTGGTACTGGTGGACCACGCCACCCGCTACCCCGAGGCTGTTCCCCTGCGAACTGTGACAGCCCCGGTAGTCGGCCGGGCCCTGATGGGGATCTTCTCCCGTGTGGGCTTCCCCCGAGAAGTCGTCAGCGACAGAGGCACGAACTTTATTTCCAAATATATGAAGTCCCTCTGGCAACAGTGTGGGGTCACCTACCGATTCACGACCCCCTATCACCCTCAAGGAAACGGACTCGTTGAGCGGTTCAACCGCACGCTCAAAGGGATGATTGGGGGGTTGGAAGAGCCCCTCCGTCGCCAGTGGGATGTGCTGCTGCCGTGCCTCCTCTTCGCATACCGAGAGGTCCCCCAGAAGTCCCTCGGCTTCAGCCCGTTTGAACTATTGTATGGTCACCCCGTACGGGGGCCGCTCAGTCTAGTCAAGGAAGGCTGGGAAATGCCCCCTCTAAAAAACCCTCCAGATGTCTTCAAATACCTCCTAACCCTCCGCAACCAGACCACACCCCGGGCCCAAGAACGATCTGCATTTTCCACTCCTGACGGCCATTATCATTTCAAGGTCATGCCCTTCGGCATGAAGAATGCCCCAGCAACGTTTCAGCGACTCGTTAATCAGGTCTTGGCCGGGCTCGAAGGATTCAGCGCCGCCTACCTAGACGACATCGCTGTATACAGCCACCACTGGTCCGACCACCTCCACCACCTCCGAGCGGTGCTACAGGCCCTTCAGCGAGCTGGCCTCACGATCAAGGCCAGCAAATGCCAGATTGGGCAGGGGTCCGTAACCTACCTCGGACACCAGGTGGGAAGCGGCCTGGTGGCCCCTCTGCAGCTCAAGGTCGCCGCCATCCAGTCCTGGCAGCCCCCCATCACCCAGACCGAGGTACGCGCCTTTCTGGGACTCACGGGCTATTACCGACGGTTCGTGAAGGACTATGGTACCATAGTGGGGCCCCTCACAGAACTCACGTCCAAAAATCAACCAAAGAAGGTCAACTGGACCCCAGATTGTCAAACAGCCTTCGAACAACTGAAGGCCGCCATGTGCTCCGCCCCTGTGCTCCAGGCCCCCGACTACAGCCGGGAATTCGTCGTCCAGACGGATGCCTCCGACCACGGCATTGGGGCGGTCCTGTCTCAATTGAACCCCGAAGGCCTTGATCAGCCAGTGGCCTTCATCAGCAGGCGACTCCTACCTCGAGAACAACGCTGGAGCACCATCGAGAGGGAGGCCTTCGCCGTGGTATGGGCCCTCAAAAAGCTCCGGCCCTATCTCTTTGGCACACACTTCCGGGTACAGACCGATCATCGACCCCTGCAGTGGCTGATGCAGATGCGGGGGGAGAACCCAAAACTACTACGTTGGTCCATCTCCCTACAAGGGATGGACTTCACTGTAGAACATCGGCCTGGGCCAGATCACGCCAACGCGGATGGCCTGTCACGCTTTTTCCGCCTCGACGAGGAGAGTCCCCAAGAGGATGGGTGACTCTACCCGCCTTCAGCTGGGGGGGACGCATGTTGGACAGGCCACATAAAGGGCCCGCTCCCCCTCTGCCCGACCAGGCCCGAGCCCGGTCCCTCCAGTGTCACACACTACCACTTCACGTTTTCCGTCCCCTCCGGGACCCCTGCCTCTGAACATATCGACCTCGTGGGCCTGATCCACTACTGGCCCGCGCGCCCAACCTGGGCGCCATCTTGGACACTACACCACGAGGCCGCGTGGCCTCCGATCGACCCTAACCCTGGGCCCGGCCAGGCCTCCGACATCCCGGCACCACCATCCACCCAGGAGGTGAGCGGACTACTTGGCAGGTCAATGGGAGAAAGAGGTGTCGATGGCTCTCCCCCGCCAGGTACCGCTCGCCCCCAACCTCCCCGGGCGCTGGCTCCACCCCCCTGCTGGGTGTCTGAACTCCCTCATCCCGGACCTCCCGACCTCCAAGTGCGAGGGTCCGGACATCAAAGGGCATCAGCCCTATAACTGGGGCAGCTCCAGAGCAGGAAGGCAGTTGTATCCTGGAGTCGAGAGACGCAGAGAAGAACTCATCCTTGACGGACTACTGGCGCTGCCGTAGCCCTGCCTTGCGAACTATCGTCCTGCCTGCTGGCGCTGCCGCAACCTTCGTAACCTTCATCGTCGTCGGGACCTGCTGGCGTGGCCGCGGACCGTTTGTAACCACCATCTTCATCGGGACCTGCTGGCTCCGCCGCGGACCGTCGCTTCCTTCATCCATCTCGGGACCTGCTGGCTCCGCCGCGGCCCGACCATCTAGAACGCCGAGCTCGAGGATTGAGAGCTATTTCATCTATTGGTAACAAGACTGTCCCGCTACCCTTTTCCCAATCCAGAGACCAGAATCGAGGGGACCCCTGAGTCCAGACCTCCTTGTATCATTTTACCGTACTTGAAGAATTGCCTATAAAGTATCGTTGAACCTTAACCTTGTGTGGTGTACGTCTGTGGGGGGGAAGTTACTTGTCTGTACGATCGCTGGAGGCGGCTCTCCCCGGAGACCTCTCCCCTTATCCTCGGCCGACCCTCCCGGTCCGTCTAACATGCCATAATATCAATAGTTTAACTTGTATCTTAAACCCTACGCCATGATCAATAACAGGTAGTAGGGGTGGGTAACCCAATATACCCTTGCGGGCTTGGGCAGTCAAATTGTTTAAAGGAAAAAGTTGCCAGCAAGGGATTTGTTTGTTGGTCTGAGTTAGACAGTGTAGTGCAGTCTGTATTAATTGGACTTAGCAGCTGAATGAAACAGCAACTGATAAAAATATTATGAATCTGTCAACCAAATACTATAGAAACTACCACACTAGCCCCATAGAAATGCAGTGACTTAAACAGATTCAACGACAATCTTGTGATTTCTAGCAGTGAATGAAAAATTAAGCACAAGAATATAGATGAAGCAACACGGAAAGGTTTGTTCTTTTGGAAAAAATTATTATTTTTTATATTGAAATAAATCATCAACGAAAATCAAGGGTGTACAGTTATAAACAATTGCATGTGTTTCTTATGTAAATGGAGCTGAAAAAACAATCCATAAATACAGAAGAAGACAATCCAGATGAATGGGGGACTGGAGAGGTGTAAGATACAAATAGACAAAAATGTCAATGGAGAGACTTAAGGTGAATGAGAAGTGCTGAGGGGCATGGGAGGTGACAGGGCCAGAGAGGCCATGAGATAAATGCGGGAGACTGTTAGTGATGAGGGCAGTGAAAAGACAGAATGGCAATAGGTGATTAAAGGTGATTAAAGGTGAAGTGAGAGGTTGAAAGGGAAGAGTTCTGAGGTTGTAAAAAGGGGTGAAAGAAAATGGCCTGCAAAGTGAGAGAGGGATCCGGGGTTGGGAATAGAAGAGGAGAGAAGGATGGAAGGGAGGGGGGTGAGAAGAAAGCGGCATGGGTAAACTGCTGAACTCTGCACAAGTTCTCCAGGGTTTTAAGGGACCCCTGCTGCTCCTGACCAGGGCCAGGTGAGCTTCTAATGTGGCAGCATGTATTCCTGCGGAGTGGAAGGCCCTTCACAAAGGTTGACTAGACTTCTTTCTGATGTTAATTGCTGAATTTTGGTTATAAACTGGTACTGATGGGGTGAAATATTTCCTCTGTGTTATTGTGTGTAAAACATTTCAAAATAATGAAGCAATGCTATCCCAAAATATGCCGCATCGCATAACATTATTTACATTTTCTTCCCACACACTTTTGTTGAGCCTGTCGCGTCATTTGGGCCTCACCTGCCTCATATTTCCAGTGGCTCTGCCTACAGGTTTAGACATTTTTGTCAGGAGGACGTCGTTACGCCTGAAAATGTTGACAGGGGGTCTCTGCATCCAAAATCTTGAAGACTGCTGACCTAAACCAACATGATGAACGTCCTGCCGATCCCTTGCATCCTGTTTCCAGGTATGGCAAAGAAGAGCTGAGACAACAGCCACTGATTGGCTGAAGGAGTGTCTGGGTCTCGTACATAAACCCAACGGACATTATGGGATGCCTGACCATCGCCAAAAGAACCAGTACGACTGCACATTTTGGATACTAATTTGCAGGGAATGGTTCCATTTCTACAGCTGGATTCACTTGCCATTGATTGGATCTTTCCAACATTTCAGGAGAAAAGTACAATCCGAGTGATCGCTTGCCTCGTTGCCGCTGTTTCTGAATGTAGAGTGGCCTGTGAGTCGGGTAGGCGAGTTCCCCGTTTGATTAGAAGGAAAGGACCGAACTAGAGTCAGGGAATGTGGCTGTCTCTTCTGAAAGAGTATGCACCAGGTGCCAGGACTGAGGAAAGCTGTGCTACAACATGAAGGAAAGGGAGTTCGACTGACCGGGGTGATTAGAGCCTGACTCCACCAGCAGGGACCAATAAGCCCAGCTGCTGAGAGTGCTGCCAGGAAGAGCCTCAGCTTAGTACTGAGAGGCTTGTACAGACTGTGGTGACCATTGCTACTGTGGCCAACAATGAAGAACGCATGGTACCAATGAGTGCACTGATGCTGTTCCTCCCTCATCATCCCCCTGTGTCAGTGGTGTTGTAAGGAGGGAATAACCCACAGAGCCGTTCATTGCTGACTGCTACCTTTCAGCAGGTCTCCTTGAAGTGCTCGTCTTCCCTTCTGCTGTCGCCCTCTAGCTCTGAGCAAGCGAGGCTTCCTGCTCGGATCTCCTTCCTGATGCTGAGAAGGAAGTACCACTCCAACGCTGCACGGTCGTTGGGTGCACCTTCTCTCCCAATGTTCCCTGCTGACATGGCCCTGTGCCAAACAAGGACTGACGGGTTATCTCACATCAACTTCCTGTTGGGGAGACTCGGCGCCACACGTCAGACCTTCTTTCCCAGCAGGTAATTGATGGAATAAAGGATGCTCTTGCAACCTCGCCGTCTTCAGCTTAGTGGATCTGTATGCTAATCTGCTGCAAGTGCACATGCGAGTATAGCTAGGTTTGCAAACCGCTGAACTCACAAAGCAGACACACAGGCCCTGAATATGAGTGAGTCAGTGTTTTCAACCCCTGCACAATCGCCTGAATGTGCCGGAGTCGGAATTACGATTTGGGTGATGTTTATTGCATTCGGTGATTACCAGGTGTGTTAAATACCTCACCCTTCATTACATTTCAGCAGGTCAACCACGTGAAATATGTAAAGCATTTACCGTCCATGAAGTTTGTGGTGATGTACGCAGCAACATCCACATGGTCCCCAGCTAATCACAACAGGCGCTATTTATCGCAGCGTACGCCAGGTTATCGCTATTTATCTAGTTCAACAAAAAGCACCTGGATTACGACAAACTCAGGATCACGGCCCTTGTGTGCGGATTGGACACAGGTGTCCCTCTAATACAAATGTCATAGAAAGCTGCTATCATTAAAGAAAGTTGTTACCTCTGCATTAAGGTAGAATTGTTGATATTAAATGCAAATCTATTGCTTATACTCTGGTTTAAGACAGATAGAATAACATTCCTTTACTTATAAAATGAATACTACTGACTGGATAATCCATTTATTGTGTAATTTTCATATGCAGTGAACCAGAGTTTCTAACCTTAATCAAAATTCAAAAGTAACCTCTGACCCTCGACCTTGGTATTCTCTGGAAGTCAAACTCTAGGAAGTAATAGCTTGGAGTAGCAGCCGGTTCCTGTGGCTTTGGAGACAACAGGCAATGCTTGCCACAACCACTGCCCGCTTGCTTCCAAAAACCCTTTAAGAGTGCCTCTGGAATGACGAGAATTCTGGGGCTGCTTCTGTCCCCACTTTCTAATGGAGTTACTACACTTGGCATGTAATCTATCATCTATTGCATAATCTGCTGAAGTTGGCTAAATGTCAAATAAATGGTAGCAGAAAGAGATCAAACTTTATAAAAAAAATACTGTGGGAGACTTCAAATGTTAACTGGTCACCTTTCAGTTGGGGATTGCTGTTTTCGGTTGTTAGACTGGTGATAGTGAGTTATAACTTTAGCTCAAACAGTATCAATGTGGGTTCAAAAGATTGAGGGGCAGATGTACTAGAAATTGACGCATCTCTAGAGATGTGTCAGTTTCCCTGCACCTCCATGTGAAACCCTTGTGCCACCATGGCTGTGCTGTATTTACAATACGGCACACCATGGCGTAAGGATTGACAGATGCGTCAGAAATCTGAGCATTTGTTGGCTCAAAAGTCACGCATTGCTGGAGTCATGTCACAAGCATGACGCAACTCCAGCAATGCATGGGGAGGCCTATACTTATTGTGCTGCGTCACTCCTTACGCCAGCTCCAAGCAGGAGTAAGGTTTTGACGGAGTGGCGTCCTAGAAGTGGCTTAGCGAAATCTTGTAGATTTCACGAGTCACTTCCACGAGGCCTTCCTGCGTGGGAACGCCCACCCTGCATACATTATTCCTGATGCAGGTATAATGTGGTGACGCATCTCTCTAGATGCTTTAAGTTGTAAATGGGACACAATGTATGCATTGTTTACGCTGCCGCGTCACTAAAAGTGAAGCAAAAGTGATGCAAGGGGCTTGTAAACCTTCCCCAAAATATGTAAATACTGACAGACTGTGTAGCATATGCAGCATAATTAGCGTTTTCTTAAAACATAATTTAGTCAACTCTGGGGCAAAGCTGGTCCTCCTCCTGCCGCTTATTTCCAGTGGCCCTGCCCATAAGTGCCAGAGGGCTGGCAGGATGAAGTAACCCACCTCTTCATTCTCGTGCCGCCTCCTGTCCAGCAAGTGCTGCCTTCGACGGGCTTCCCAGTGGTACGCAGAGGTCATCCTGCCAACAGCCCAACTCTTCGAGGCTAGAAGGGAAGCAAAGACACACCTGGAGACTGTGCAATGTCACATGCTGCTGAAGCGTGCAAGGGGTCAAAGGGCGACGGACCTTCAGTGAAACCTCTTTTATCGATGACTCCTGCACTCGAGTCAACTGCGCTCCACTTCACTCGCACACGTCACCCGCTCCATCCCACCTACAGCGGGGCCCACATTCTCCTACATCGCCGCCAAGGCCTGGAATGCTCTCCCCCTCCACCTCTAAACGGCACCCTCACCTGCAGACTTCAGAAAGCGACTCAAGCCCTGGCTTTTCGATGCAGAGGCGGCAACCTCAGCGCCCAGATACCCCAACGGTGATTGTTGCGCTATATTGATGAGGGATTGATTGATGGCTCCAAGGCACAAAGGTCGCACTGCTCCAGTCCTGCATTTTTCTATTACAAATCCTTGTTTTCAAGTGTGTTCACTGACAAGAATTTGACACTCAGAGAATGCATCAGCATCCCATACGAAAAGCTAAGACTTGAGCACTGCATTCTGGGTAATAAGGTGCTTATCTGGTGGTTTTATTCTAGCTGGGAGGGGGGGCACAGGTGAGAACAGAACACAGCAAACACCTGTCAACACATGCACACACAGGGCAGTACGGTGGGGCTCCATCGGCACAGAGAAGGGGCAATAAGGGAGGGGGCCACCTGCACCACAGACACGGTACTGTATGGAAGGGAACCCTGCCAACACAGAGACAGGACAGTACAGACAGGGGGCTGTGTGAAAGAGAAAAATATCACCAGAGAGCAAAACAGCATGGAAAGAAACATCTTCATCAGCACAGAGAAAGGACCGTGTGGAAGAGAACATCTTTATCAGCACAGACACAGGACAGTGTGGAAGGAAACATCTTTATCAGCACAGACACAGGACAGTGTGGAGAGGAACACCTCTATCAGCACAGGGCAGTGAGGAAGGGAACATCGTTATCGACACAGACACGGGACAGTGTGGAAGGAAATATCCCTACCCGCACGAAAGACAGGACAGTGAGGAAAGGAACACCTCTATCAGAAGAGAGACAGAACAGACAGGGGACAGTGTGGAAGGGAAAATCGTCCACATAGAGACAGGAGGACAATATATGGAAGTGAACAGCTCTATGAGCAGAGAGATAGGACAGTGTGGAAGTGAATATCCTTATCTGCACAGGCACAAGACAGCGTGGAGGGGAACACCTCTAGCAGCACAGATACGGGCCAGTGTGGAGAGGAAACTCCTCTATCAACACTTGACAGTGAGGAAGGGAACATCGTTATCACCACAGAGACAGGACAGTGGGGAAGGAAATATACCTATTTGGACAGTGTGGAAGAGGACGCCTCTATCACCACAGAGACAGGACAGTGTGGAGAGGAAACATCTTTATCAGCAGAGAGACAGGACAGAGTGGAGAGGAACGCCTCTATCAGCACAGGTCCGTGTGGACGGGAACATCTATATCAGCACAGGCACAGGACAGTGTGGAGTCGAACACCGCTATCAGCACAGATATAGGACAGTGTGGAAGGAAATATACCTATTAGGACAGTGTGGAAGGGGACGCCTCTATCACCACTGAGACAGGACAGTGTGTAAGGGAACATCTCTGTCAGCCGAGAGACAGGACAGGGAGGAAAGGAACACTATCAGAACAGGGACAGGACATACAGGGGACAGTTTGGAAGGGAAAACTATCCACATATAGACAGGACAGTATGGAAGAGAACAGCTCTATCAGCAGAGAGATAGGACAGTGTGGAAGTGAATATCCCTAACAGCACAGGCACCGGACAGTGGAGGATTCGCCTCTATTAGCAGAGAGGACAGTGTGGGAGGAAGGGATCACCTCTTGGCAGCCAGAGAGACAGGACAGTGTGGACGTGTCACACAGGAGTGGGTACCTCAGAGCGCTGGCATCCGTCAGTCTGTGCAGTCGCTGAAAGCTGTCTTTGGACCCGGGAGGGAGGGAGGGCCGCTGCCCTTCGGGGCCCCTCCCATGGCCGCCTCCTCTTTGCTTGAGCTCCTCCTGCCCGGGACAATGATTAGCATCACAATGTGGTTGTCGGGCAACAGAGGCCTCAACAGGAGCCGTCCATTCTCTCGTTGCTATAGAGGCCCCTGTTCGGGACCGCACATGGTTGAGTCCCCGTCCACCCCCACGAAGCATTCAAGGTCAAGCAGCAGTGCTGATAGCTCGGTCGATTAATGCACGCACTGCGCTTATCTGCATGTAACTCGAGAGTAGCAGATTTTGTTCCGAGGCCAAAGTAAGTCCAAGCACCAACTGACATAGAACGAAACATTTGAAGATGTGTGCTGTGTGCGATTCTTCTATCGTTTCTGTTCTCTCTGCATCCCCTCCTAAGTTTGGAACGGCAGGGGAGATACAATAGTCCCAACCAGCATGAATAGTCCCTTCACAGAGTGACCCATGCCCCTCACAACACACAGACATGTCTGAAAACAAAAGCCAGCGCTTAGTATCTGTTACCATGGAGCGCCACCTGCAGGTTAAGGTTAGGTCAAAACACCCGGAGGCACCTTTGGAGCAGTTAGATTCTTCAGCTAATTGGAACCTCGCGCATGCGCTCGGGTTGTCTCCATAGTGAGTGAGAAGACACCACCAGCACTGCACAACTCTCTGCTGATCCTTATTTTAAGGGTCTCGGGTCAATCATTGAAATTACATCTATAGTAACAAAATAAAATACGTTTAAGTGGCCTGTTATCACGAGTTTATTCCGTATGCCCTTGCTGTCAGGTGCTTGCGTCAGGAAGTACAAAGGAGTTAGCAGTGGTTAATTTGTTTGGTGCAGGGGGCCAAGGTATTACTGGTGCCGGCTAATCTTGACCCCCCATGTCTCTTTCTTCCGCCACCCTACACTCCATCGCTCATTACCTCTCAGTTGCAGGCTATTTTCACTCCTGATTTCTCCTGCTGTCACTATTTCCTCATCTTGCTCTTGCTCCCTTCCTCATTTGCTCCTTTTGTGCCTTTGTCAGTCTTGCTCAGGGTCAAAGTCTGTTGATGAAAAATAAGTCCTGGTCCCCAAGAATGAGTGCATGTGCCCAGTACGTGCTACCACTTGCACAAATTAAGCAATGGTCCAGTACCACGTATTCAGGGCCGGAATGGCTACCGGGCAGTTTGGAATGCTGCTGAGCTGGGGGCTGATTTCGTTGATGGGGACCTGCGTATACTAAACGAAATTCGTTTTGCTTTCATTATTTCGAAGCACACACAGGTCTCCATGAACTAAATCAGCCCCCACTGCAATTAAATCAGCCCCCATCTCAGCAGCATTCCAAACTGCCCGGTAGTCGGTCCGGCCCTGCACGTATTCCACAAAATCAATCACACTGATCGGATGTGTGAGCTGTTTCAATTACAATACCCCAGTGACTGTGATAGTGATGGGGCCCACCCCAAACACAACAAGATGATCAACAGAGTGCTAAAACTTTTCAACCACTCACCCCCAGTCAAGAGATCTGGATTTAATCCATCGTTCTTTTGCTCACTATGCCACCCCAGTTTGGACTCAGCCATATGCAAATCAGCATTGACCCTGCTCCTCATGGGAACAGTGCAGCCCCACATGCCAGGCCAGGTTCTCCCTGGACCGGAAACAAGCATCCTGGGACCGGTTTCAGGGTATCACCCCTCATCAGCCAGGCTAGCTTGAAACCAGTGGCATAGAGGGCACGGGACCCACGTCTGGCAATACCCTTCCCACTTAGGGTGAACATGCAACATAAAAAGATGATGGGCAGAATGCTGAACATTGTCAAAAATTCACCCCAATCACAGATCTGGGTTTGGGCATACTGGTGGAGGTACCTCACACGGGGCACTTAAGAAAGTCATTGACCAAAAAGGAGTAATGAGAGAGATTTTGGTTGCTTTGAGAGACTACTGAGGTGGAGTTAGTTGATAAAGCTGTTTTGTGTTGTACACAAAAAATGTAGCAGCGGACCCTGCGATGCTGCACCTTGAACCCAGTTCCAAATATTTGTAAATTTATGTGCAGCCACCCTCGACGTCAGCTGCTAATTGGCGTCGCTGTGTTTTCCAGATCATGGGTATTTTCTTAGCTTATGTGGGGCGCACAGATAAAAAGTCCAAAAAAGATGTAGATTTAGATATATGAAGAAGTCCTTTATTTAATATTATTCATTCTTCTAACCCCTTCCACGCTGATGACGAGCTGGGCTCGTCATGGCGTAGCCTCCTCGCATGCTGATGACGAGCCCAGCTCGTCACTTAACATGCGTTTTCAAAAATCTCAGCGTGCGAGCGGAATTAGGCTAGCGCCCATGAGGTTAAGAGCAATCAAAGTGCAATTAGCAAAACAGTCAGCCAACGCGTTTCACTCCCTACCAGGGAGTTTCTATAGGGCAAGATGAAAGTACATCCAGTAACGCGTACGTGGATCCTCCAAAGTTGCAAGAAAAATAAAGAAAGACCGAACCGTCGGCAGTTTTACGTAGCAAGTAAGGATTCCTCAGTCGGAGCCGCTGTAGCCCAAGCGGTTTAGTGGTCCTACTCCTAGTCTCCCTGCTTATTCAGTTGTGCTGTCTTCGATTTTTTGATTCACCTTGAATTATTTGTGATCCTTGGCTAAACCTCTCAAACTGCGTTACAAGGATCCCTTAACTATATGTGTCGCGCGCCGGCGCCATGGGTTAGGGTTAGAAAGCCGAATCAGTTCCTTCTCCCACAATTATATATTGGTTCAAAAATTGTGAACCTTAAAAATATCCTAGTCAGCGCCATAAATCCGGCATGGATGGTCCCAGCTTATAGTTAAGGGAAACTTGTAACGCAGATTGAGAGGTGTAGCCAAGGTTCACAAATAATTCAAGGTGAATCAAAAAATCGAAGACAGCACAACTGAATAAGCAGGGAGACTAGGAGTAGGACCACTAAACCGTTTGGGCTACAGCGGCTCCGACTGAGGAATCCTTACTTGCTACGTAAAACTGCCGACGGTTCGGTCTTTCTTGCAACTTTGGAGGATCCATCTCGCCTGAAGAAACTCCCTGGTAGGGAGTGAAACGCGTTGGCTGACTGTTTTGCTAATTGCACTTTGATTGCTCTTAAAAGAATGAATAATATTAAATGAAGGAAAGCTGTTTTGTGTGTTGCTTCGTGAACTAACTTTTCAGTACTCCTAGGGAAGCACTTACTCCAATTGTGGTTTCCAAGTGACTATGAAAAGACTTGTTAATGAATTATTTGTATGCCTGTTGCGAGAACTCAGCTTTTGCTTAACCTCAGATGATCACAAGAAAAAGAGCTTCAAAAAGCACCAGTGAGAAAAGGGCTTAAGCTCCTCTCACATGTTGGTTTCCTTTAGTCAATATTTATCTCAGTAGAATTTGTACTCTTGCACCACACGAAAAAGAGTGTATGTTGCACACTTATAGGCCTGTGAGGAGTGTTCCTTCACCTAGCATGGCCACCACATTGTAATGATGAGGCAGCATGCATCGGGAATCCTCCAGCCTGCTGTTCTAATATTGGTTGAACTACTATTGGTTTCCCCTCATGTACAGTGGAGGACTGTAGAGCATGGGTACTCACCAACTTTCTCTCGGGGGCCAAATTTACAGTGTGGGTTGCGTACGAGGGCTGCACCGGTGGGGGCGGGGTCAGTGGGGGAGGGGGCGGGGCTAGAGCAAGAAAAAAAACTGTGACCATAAGGTTGAACACAGGTACCTGCAGCGGACACCTTCGTCCACTGAGCCACCAGACCTGGCATACACACATCTCTCACTCTCTCTCTCTCTCTCTCTCTCTCTCTCTCTCTCTCTCTCTGTCCCTCTCCTTCCCTCTCTCTATCTCTCCCTCTCTCCCTCCCACTGTCTCCCTCTGTCTCACTCACTCTGACTGTCTCATTCCCTCTAACCTCTCTCTCTCTCTCTCTCTCTCTCTCTCTCTCTCTCTCTCTCTCTCTCTCTCTCTCTCTCTCTCTCTCTCTCTCTCTCTCTCTCTCTCTCTCTGTCTCCCTCACTCTGTCTCCCTCACTCTGTCTGTCTCCCTCCCTCTGTCTGTCTCCCTCCCTCTGTCTGTCTTCCTCACTCTGTCTCCCTCACTCTGTCTGTCTGTCTGCCCCACTCTGTCTGTCTCCCTCACTCTTTCTGTCTATGTCCCTCACTCTGTCTGTCTGTCTCCCTCTGTCTCCTTCCCTCTCACTCTCTCTGTTTCCCTCTCTCTGTCTCCCTCTCTCTGTCTCCCTCTCTCTCTGTCTCCCTCTCCCTCCCTCTGTCTCCTTCCCTCTGTCTGTCTTCCTCCTCCCTCTGTCTGTCTCTATCTGTCTGTCTGTCTCCTTCCCTCTGTCTGTCTCCCTCTCTCTGTCTCCCTCCTCCCTCTGTCTCCCTCCCTCCCTCTGTCTGTCTGTCTCCCTCCCTCCCTCCCTCTGTCTGTTTGTCTCCCTCCCTCTGTCTGTCTCCCTCCCTCCCTCTGTCTCCCTCTCCCTCCCTCTGTCTCCCTCTCCCTCCCTCCCTATGTCTCCCTCCCTCTGTCTTCATCTGTCTTTCTCCCTCCTCACTCTGTCTCTCTCCTTCCTCTGCCTGTCTCCTTCCCTCTGTCTCCCTCCGTCTGTCCCCCTTCTGTCTGTTACCCTCTCTCTGTATCCCTCCTCTCTCTGTCTGTCTCCCTCTCACTATCTCCCTCTCTCTGTCTCCCTCCCTCCCTCTGTCTCCCTCTTTCTCCCTCCCTCTTACTCCTTCTCCCTCCCTCTGTCTCCCTCCCTCTGTCTGTCTCTCTCCTCCCTCTGTCTCCCTCCTCCCTCTGTCTCCTGCCTCCCTCTGTCTGTCTCCCTCCATCTGTCTGTCACCCTCTGTCTTCCTCCCTCTCCCTTTCTCTGTCTTCCTCTCTCTGTATCCCTTTCCCTCCCTCCCTCTCCTTCCCTCCCTTTCCCTCCCTCCTTCTGTCTCCCTCCATTCCCTCCCTCCATCTCCGTCTCCCTCCCTCCCTTTCCCTCTCCCCCTCTCAGTCCCTCCCCCTCCCTCTCACCCTCCATCCCTTTCCCTCCCTCCCTCTGTCTCCCTCCCTCCCTCTGTCTTCCTCCCTTTCCCTCCCTCCCTCTGTCTCTCTCGGTCTCCCTACCTTTCCCTCCCTCCCTCTCTCTCCCTCTCCCTCCCTTCCTTTCACTCCCTCCCTCTCCCTCTGTCTCCTCCCCTCTAACTCCCTCTGTCACCGTCTGTCATCTCACCCTGCCTGTTTGTGCCTGGGCTGAGACAGCTTCCCGGGGGCACACACACACACAGCCACACCCGAGCACTTCACAGGTCTTTAAAAGACCATTTGAATCTTAATGAGGCTTTGATGTATTTCACCTCTTCTTAGGCCCCTGCATCTCCACTCTGACTATGGCTGTGATCGCCTGGCCCCCACAGAGCTGCAGAGTCTCTTAGAGGTACTGCTGCAACCGGCTTTGTTTGCAGACTCTTAACATTTATTTAAATAAAAAACCCGGGTAGAATGTCTGCAGGGTCCGCGGGCTGCCAAGGATGGCTTGCTGGGCGGCTGGCGGCCAGCGGGCCGTACTATGAGTACTCGTGCTGTAGAGAGTGTGGCCTGTCAATCTATGCATGTGGGTAAAGGTGTCCACCTATCAACTTCTGAAATGGACCATCTGCAAATTCAGTTTGATGTCCATAAATGATCTATTAACAGATGGTATTTGTCATGGATTTCTGGACTGTGGGTTGACAGCCAATTCTGGCAGTCGTTTGGGAGTAGGAGTGACTCGTTATGTGTACAGTGACCTAGGATTGGCTTATTGGCCGCACCTCAGCCACGCCTAGGTCCAGATTTATTAACAATTTGTGTCTTGGGTGCACCACTTTTTTGGCACAGCCACAATGCAAAATGTTATTTGTGACTTCCAAAGCCATGCAACTCAGATTGGAATGTCTTTGTGTGTGATTTTTTTCTAAATAGTAATTAATCAAGGCAGCATATAGCCTTGCCATGCATAACACTGTGTCATGAAGGTGTCCCAAGGGAGAAGCATGGGCATTCCAATGCCTCCACCCATGGATTTTTTATGTATCCCAGATTGCGCCAAAATGCCACGTCTCCCTGAACTAGAAGTGGGTGAGCCACTGGAAGGTTAAGCCTGGAACGAGCCTGGTGCTGGCTCAGCGCGAGGTCCTGTTGGAACCTTGAGCCCATAACTAGCCATGTTTTCATGTGGCTTCTCCCTGCCTCCCTCCCTCCACCCAGGATGTGGCCTTTTAGCCAGAGCTGCAATCTTTGGAACTGGGGAATCAGGTTCGAGTCTCTGCGTTGGCTCAACATGCCGTCATTGTAGTCAAATCACTTAATCTCTTAATGACTATAAACAATGAATGTGCCTTTGTGTAATGTAACTGGTGCTCATGTAAATCGCTCTAAATTCAGCGATATAGAAAGTGCAAAAAAATGCACAGAGGTAAACACAAAGCCTTAACATAAGAAATATATATAGATATCCATTTACTAGCTCATTGGTACAAATTGAATCTAGAAAACCCACTTAAACCACAGCTTCCTGGTTTAAATTATGTGATTTAGGCAAATATTTTATTTCACCAAAACTCTTTTTTCTTCATTATCTTGTATTAAAACACTTTCAAATAAGCGAGTTTAGAATACCAGCTGTACAAAAACCTATTGTGTTTCATTTAATAGACTAATGTTGCTCTATAATAATCTGGACCTCATACAGGGTTTTCATGGCAACTGTCTTGCCTTTTAGATCACTAATGGTTCATGCTTAAAAACTATCACTTTTGATAAATACTCCAGTGCACTGCTATGATGTGACGTATTGATGTCAAAGCTTTTACATGTTAAAGAAATGCACTTTTTTTATTTGAAATAGACTTTATCATATTTTGTGAGATGTTAGCTGTATGGTTTACATAGCAAACATTTTCAGGGATCAGCTCTTGCCCAGACGCTAAGATCTGAGCCAGACCCTTTGCTCAGCTCCGGCTCTATTCGCACTGTTAATTTGTTGGCTCGCTCATCTCTACCCTGAGCCAGGCATAATGAGCAGAAATATCTTTGTTTCTCCTAGTTATTTCTTCTTTCTATGTGATGCATTCTGCAGCACTTATAGGAAGAAGAATACACCTCTAAGGAATGTTTTTGTGCAGGAAGGTGTTCCTTGGCCCTGGTACGTCCTGCCACTGCCACCCACAGTTCAGGAGAGGTATTACAGCAGCAGCAGTGTGGCAGCTCAAAGCAGGGCAGACCCTGGCTGGAGAGAGTGAGTGGTAGGTAATTGGATCACAGATGAATGGATAGAAGAGTTTGAAATTGTTTTAGGTCAAACTACCAACCTTGTTTGTACCACGTTTCTACCAGAAGCAGGTCAAGCACTGAAGAGGGAGGAGGGTTGCCTCGTCCCTCGATGTGAATTTTCTGCAGCATTTACCAAAAAGTGGAATGACAAAAAAAAGTCATTCGGGAGCAAGGAGGGGCAGATGCATCAAGTATTTACTTGGCCCATCCCCTGTGCCAGTGATATTCAAAGTGCGGCCGGGGGCCGCATGTGGCCCTCCTGTCCTGTACATGCGGGCAACAGAAGCACTGGTGTGCTGTTTACTCGACTCGGCACTAACATTCTAAAGACAATAAATGAGCAGACAAACCTTTATTTAAAGATTAATTGAGATTAAAGAAAGGAAGTACCTAAATTGTCCTGCACTCCTTACCTTTAGAAACTCCTTAATGTTTAAAGACATCTTGCAGCCAGAGTGTAAACATATGATAAAGTCTATTTAAAACATACAGACACGTTTTACCTTAGCAAATGAGATCATATCAGTGCATTATGAACTATTTTTTTTATTTTAAAGTGATAGTTTTCAAACATGAATTTGAAAGCATTCATCCTCCTCAAGCCCCAACTCCACCAGACCAAAATACCAATAATGAACTACGATGGAAGTCCGTTGTGTTGTCTGTGCACTCTTTGGGTTGCTTAGGCACCTATTATAAATTAACAACATTATAGTTTATTATTCAAACACAGGAGAAGGTTTTGTAAAGCACACATTCTGAAGCCCTGTTTTTCGAGGTCCTCTTAGACATGATAATGAAGAAAAAGGCAGGAACGGGAAATAAAACAATTGCCTAGGATCACACAATTTGGTAAAGTGGAGAAGCCGGGATCAATCCCAGGTATTCTGATTGCACATTATGCATTTCAGCCACTACGGGCCATATTCATGACTCTTCTAGTGCCGGGCAGCGCAGCAAGTGACCTTGCTGCGCTGCCCTCCGTCACCGAGAATGGGTAGGAATTTGCCGTATTTATCCAATACAGCACATTCCTGGCCTTTCCCCTTGCGCTGGTGCGGTTTCGGCAGCCTAGTGCCAACACAGTCACCCTTGCACCATGGTGCAAGGGTACCTTTATTATAGGCAGGATTGTTTTGTGCAGGACGGAGCACCTTCCTGCACAAAAATAATCCTGAGAGGCGTTTTCCTATTTCTAGTGTGCTGCATAACGCAGCACACTAGAAAGAGGAAAAAGTGAAGAAGAACAAAAATATATCTCCTTGTTATGCCTTACTGGGCGAGACGTATCTTTTTGGTGCATTCCCAGGTGTACTAGGTTTGTTAAATCTGGATATGAGTAAAAAAAACATGGGAGTTTCTTGGGAACATCCACACAACACCCATAGAACGCCTCTTTGCACAGAGTAATACTACACAGCTATTTGCCCTGTGTTGCATTATTCCACATTTTTAAAGCAATCCAAAGCCACGGAAAGTGGTATCGCTTGGCTACAAACATATGACTTTAGGTTTGCGCCGCTCTTGCATTAACTTGACCCTAGATGTAGGCTTAACCTACCCTACACCTACCTTACCGCCAACGAACCTCCCGAACTCCCCTCCACCCTGACCGCCACCTTGCTGTCATCAATGCGGCCCTCCGTCACATCACAGACCCAATGTTTTGGCCCTCGGTAAAATATTCTGGGGTAGCCATGCTCTATGTCATTACTCAGTCACTTGAGTACTTCCATTCTTCCCACTCCAGTTAATCCAACTCACGCCACGATTATCATGAGTCACTTTCTCTCTGTGCTTGATAAAAAGTGAAAGCAGAAGAAACAGGCTTTTTGTGGAGAGGGATGTATGACATCACAACGCATGCTTTTACATCGCATGCTTTTACATCGCAAGTTTTACAACGCATGCCTTTACAACGCATAGTGTTGAGGGGTGCTGAATAGTGAATAGTTTAATTTACTATTCCAACTCCAGTCCCCGTGGATAGTAGGGAAGGTGTTGGATAGTAAATTAAATCTATTCCCTATCCTAGAGCGCCCCCAGCACAATGCGTTGTAATGGTTTGCGTTGTAAAAGTTGTGATGTAAAAGCACTGCGTGGTAAAAGTTGCGTTGTATAGGATGTTTTCCTTGGAGAGTACAGGCACTTACTGGGTGAACATTACTACCAATGACACTTCTATCAACACCATTCCCACAGTCTCCTGTTGATTATGCACCTCCCCTTGCAAATTTCCCTACATGCTCTGCATGCAGGTAATGTCCTCAATGTTTTCTTGCAAAGTAATCAGAGACCACTGGTGGTCCCAGTTCAAAAACAAATAATGGCATAATATGGCGATGCTAGCCTAGTCGGGACAAGTGGGGATCCAAGGGACCCCCTTCCAGAATGAAGCATTCAGCGTGCATGAGATGGTTAGCCCTTAGATTGAGTTTTGCCCACCATTACAGAATTGACAGGGGTCATAGGCTCAGCAAATATTTCTTTTGAGGTTATTGTGCCCATTACTTACATTGATCCAAGTTGATGGTGTATCCATGTGGGAAGGTAACCCATGTGGGAAGGTAACAAGGACAGTGATCCAAATTCTCACAATTTGAAGTCATTTCAAGTTTTTTATTAGGAAAATATAGCAAAGGTCAAATGTACACCCTGATCCTGGAACAGAAGGCCTCTATAAATAGACTGAAGAACTGGAGAGGCCGAAAAAATTCAATCAATGTAAACTGAGAGTAGACTTACTATAACACAAGAAATCAAGACAATCATGCAGAGAAAATATGGGTACCGAAGTTGTTCCAAAGGTTTCCTCGCACAACAATATTTAAAGCAAACGTTGAACATAGGAACAATAAAGAGAGGACTCTGAAAGGCTGCACTGGCGCAACAAAATATGCTTTGCAAAATGAAATTAAAGCAAAAATGAATAAAATCACAAAAGGAGGAAGAAAATGCAATGAATTTCAGGAAACAAACCCAGAAAGCATTGTTAGTGAGAAGATATCAATGGCCACCATTAGAGTCAAGAACGTTCTTTGTCTTGGACAACCAGAAGTTTATTGTCAGCAACGTGAAAACAAACCTTCACACCTGGCTGAATGCCAAGGAAGGACCAGGCATGGTCATGGCTACAGAGCTGAAAATGCTGCTGAAGACGGCAATCCCCACAAGGGCTGCTCAGAAAGTCTTCACCTTTGTGGGCTGCGGTCACCAGAATTGAATGAAATGAAATGAATGAAAGAAATTTGATTTGTAGAGCGCATGGCTGCCCGAAAGCGTCCCAGCGCTTGCTTGGGGAACCCGTCCTGGTATTCCCCTGCGAGATAATCCATTACTAGGCATCCCCAAGGTGAAAGCCAGGCATCCCGCTGCGAGGGGCCGTTGTGGAGATTAAGCAAGCTATTGCCCAGAGTTACAGAGTGGGACTCCATGATTGGAATAGGCACTGAGGCGAGAATTGTCAGGTCCGGGGAAATTTGAGTCCAAGACCCGCCGAGGCGGGGAATTGAACCCTGGTCCGGGCCAGATCTCTGCATCAGGGTCTGCCGCTCCAACCACTTGAGCCACACTTCTCCACTTGTACGCCTTTCCCTGCCTATGTACAGAGAAGTACGAAACAAGTGTTCTACATGGAGTATACTTTTAGATCCCCTTTGATTTTGTTCTGAAATGTACACTTTTAGCTCCTCCCTCTCATAGTAATGAAAGGTTCTGAATCCTTTTACTGCTGTGTCTACCTTAATGACTCATTTCTACTCACTTTTCTTGGCTGGGGACGTGTGAGACTATTGAGGTGGGCTCTCTCTCTTGACAACAGATTCCTTTTTTTTTTTAGAAAAGTTTTATTAATAATGGTAATTTTTCAACTTGAATTCTGATTTAATTGTTTATCCTTCTCATTATGAATGTTCTGCTGTGATCATTTGTGTTGTATTCCGTACATGAAAGGCTCTTAGTGGAAAGTGTTTAAATACACTTTCGCTTCAGCCTCCCTCCTACAGAAGGATGTCTGTGGCAAAGATGAAGCCAGCCGATGGTTCCCTTTATTCTCTTTAAGGTGGGGGAATTGGAACATTTCCTTGTTTTAAAGTCTCACTTCTCAAAAAGATTGTTTCGTGAGTACATCTCCACGGCATGCATGAGTCAGTGGAAAGAGAGGGGAAATATATTTCTCAATCTGCTTTGGTGTAGCATCTGGGTAAAAGAGGAACCAGCCTTGAATTGTGATATAAATTTAGACTGTCTGAAATTGGATTGTGTAAAACAAATTCCCTGGCTTTCTTATCTGCAAGATCAATTGAAGAAGCTGGAATTGCAGGACTACTTTTATAGACCTGGAAACATATGTGCAATTCCAAAAGTCAAGCTCAAAAGTGACTTCCTTTCATATTTCAAACATGTAAGAGATTGTCAAGAGATGGTCAACAAAAGAGTTGTAGAGCACTCATTGTTAATTAGCTCCCCGCAAATTGAATCCTATCTTTTCTTTTATTTTAACCAAGCCAAAATGTTTTATTTGATCAGGTTCAGGATGGGTATTGCTCATTTTCTGGTTTCGTACCCACGTGATATATATATTGTGATGCTACATTAGACTTGTGTCCATGTAATTCAATTTCTGCACAGAACAATTTGCACTTTATGTTTTTTTGTAAACTTTATCTTACCCGAGACACACTTTTTAAAACCATTATTAAGATTTTTAAACATTAGAAAGTGTCACCCTGCACTATGTCACCTACTTCTTTCAAATGATTAATTCACTTGTCTTATGGTCTATAAGTATATCTCCTCTGCAGTTCGATTCCATAATATTGTTGGAAAATGAATTCCTGGGTATTGTTTAAGTCGGTTAAAATCTTATCATATTTATCTTTGTTAAATAATGTTTTTTTAATCTATACTTTTATGGCTGTTACCTAGCCGAAGAAAGATTTTTTGACTGACTGACTTCTCAATCTGTGAATCTTTAATGAAGGAACACCTTACAAGTGCAGGTGCGAACATAACTTTTGGGCTCCACTTGCATGTACACAATTACACCCCTAACTCTCTCCCTACTGTGCTTTCCTTCTTGTTTGCATTAGAAAAGTACCCTCCAGTGTCTTCTGGGCCATTAGCAATAAAAACCATTACTCTTTGAATGTTCTCTCCAAACACATGGGCATACTTTGAAGGTTCCCTGGAAAGAATAGCACCTGTTACCACGCAAGCCAAAACTACGTGTGGCTTAACAACGCATTTAATACCACAACTGTGTCGTTACCACGAGTTCCATTACAACGCAAGTCATTACAACAACTTGCTTTAGGGAAGCGCTGGACTTTGGAATAGTTTAAATTATTCCAACTTCAGTCGGTGTATCAGTAGAGAAGGTGTTGGACTTAAAATCCAACACCATTCCAACCCCGCATTCCAAAGCAAGTCGTTGTAATGACTTACGTTGTAATGGACCGCGTGTTAACGTCACAGTCATGGTATTGACTGCGTTGTAGAGGCACTGCAATGTAATAGGTGTTTCCCCCTGGAAATTGTGGGAGAAATTGGATTATTGCAAAAGAAATCAAGAATACATTCACTCCATTATTGCAAACCTCTGAGATTTTTTCTAGTAACCTTAGAGGCATTCAGTCTGTATGAAGCTTGACTACGACTTATTAATCTTTATTGCTAAATGTTACACTACCTGCAGTAGAGGTGCGTGAGCCCACCAGTTAATAGGGAGAGCCGAGCCAAGGGTCTGGCTTGGCACTCAGATCCTGTGCACGAGCTGTGCCATGAAAATGTTTGGCATGTAAATCGTAGGACAAACATCATATAAAAATATGATAACATGTCTTCAAAAAGTATTTCTTTCACACAAAGTGTTTTGGCTTAGTATATCAGATTACATTGCTACATTGAGAGTCATTTATTAAAAGTGATAGTTTTCGAAAGTGAACTCAGAAATATTCATGTCTCCCTTCCTGACATTCAGATCTTTGGCATACTAACAGGCGTCAGTTGTCCTAGATTCTTAGAGGCAGATTTACAAGCCCCTTGCGACACTTTTGCACCACCGTTGCATCACTTTTGTGACGCAGCAGCGGCGTAAACAATGTGGCCAATTTACAAAGTGACGCATCTAGGAAGATACGTCACGTTGTAAAGCCCTGTGTCACATTTTACCTGTGTCAGGTATACTGTATGCAGGGTGGGCGTTCCCACACAGGAAAGCCTCGTAGAAGTGACGCAGTGAAATCTACAAGATTTCACTGCGCCATTTCTAGGATGCCACTGCGTCAAAGCTTTACGCCTGCTTGAAGCAGGTGTAAGGAGTGACACAGCACAATAAGTATAGGCCTCACCCAAACATTGATGGAGTTGTGTTGTGCTTGCGACACGACTCCAGCAATGCGTGACTTTTGGGACAACAGATGTTTCAGAATTTCTGACGCATCTGTCAATGCTTACGCCATGTTGCACCCTATTCTAAATATTGCGCATCCTTGGTGGCGCAAGGTTATCGTAGGCTGGCGCAGGGAACCTGACGCATCTCTACAGATGCAGCAGTTTCTTGTAAATCTGCACCTTATTATTTAAGGAGTAATATTATACTCCAACAAAACATACTCGAGGAGGCAAATTCATCAAAATTTCAAGCAGTGCAGCAAGCCACCTTTTTGTGCACATGGAAGAGCTAGAATGTGCCGTATTTAACAGTATACGGCGCATTCCTGTCTTTTCCTTGAACTGGTGCACAATGTGCTGCCTAGCACCAACTCAGGCACCCTTGCACAATAGTGCAATGGTGCCTGTGTTGCAAACAGGACTGTTTTGTGCAGGAATGGGCACCTTCCTGCACAAAAACAATCCTCTGAGGCATTTTCTTCTTTCTATGTGTGCTGCAGAACGCAGCACACATAGAGAGAGGAAAAATAAGGAGAAATAAAGAAATTTCTCCTAGGTACGCCCCCTGGGGATGCATAGCACTTTGATGCATTTCCATGTCCACCAGTAATGGTAAATCTGGGAATGCGCATAATACATGGGTGAATGCGTGGAAACACCCAACGCTTCTACCGTGGAATGGCTCTCTGGGGCAGAGTAACGCAATGCAGGGATTTTTGCTGCATTTCGTTACTCTAGATTTATCAAGCCACTCAGGGTCACACAGGGTGGCCTTGCGTGGCTTTATGCATCTAATTTTAGTGTTGCATTGCCCTTGAACCCTGTTGCATGTCGCAAGGGCAACGCAACACTATGATAAATTTGTCCCAAGATTTTTTATACAGCGCACGTCATGAACCCACATATTTCAAGGTGGTAAGATATGCATTCATGAAGAAAATGGAGGGACGCTGACATAACATATTTGCCTTGGATCACACAATTTGTTCAAGGGGGAAACTGTGATTGGAAACTGTAATTGGTCACACATTTTCTGGTTTCACATTGTGCAATTCAGCCACTGGATGAGTATCTCTTTCCCCTGTTTTACATCAAAAGATATTGCCTAGTGACCCAGGAGGCTAACTAGCGGAGAGGGCGTTAACTGTAGCTGTGCGATGTTCCCTAATGCCCGGTAGAACTCCACCCAGTATGCCGCCACTGCCGGACAGAGCCAGGCAAGGGGAACAAAATCTGTTGTGTCTGTGTGACAGCATGTACAGTGTGAGTCCGGGGACAGGCCCATCCTGTGCAGCAGCACAGGGTTGCGATAGGTGCGATGCAGAAAATTGAAATGAATGAGACACAGCCGATAGTTCGGGGAGAGAAGTTCAAGTTGACTACAGCAAAATGACCACTGTGCATCTGTGAGTGGAGAGGCTAGATCTTCCTCCCAGGCTATCCGGGCAGGCTGTGATGTTGCGGGTGGAATATTTTGCATGTATAGCGGTAGAATGCCGTGATGAGTTTCCGAGGTGAAGTAGCAGTGTAGGTGTGCTCTAACGTAGTCAGGGTTGCAAATGGTGCTGGAAATGTTAGGAACAGTCCGCGGCAGGTCGCTCGCATCTGATAATATAGAAAGACGTCCAATGGTGCGCTGGGTGCCCTCAGCGGGTCGCGAAAGTGGTCGCCCGGATAGAGATAGGCAAAGGTGTATAAGTCAAGCTTGTTGGGGATGTTTTGCAATGGGGACCGCACAAGTGTATATGAGAGGAACGCCTGCGCATCACGTCAGTCAGATCCATGCCCACCGCAGACATTGTGGAGGGTCAATTTCGGTGAAAGGCCTTTTGTAGGGAGTGAAAAGGGCCATGGACAGAGGCCACTGCAATATCGCATCAATTTCCACCGTGACATGCGGCTGAAATGGTGTGGGATGTGTCCAGTAGCGTAGGAAGCGTGTAGGAAGCGTGCCTGGGTGCAGAGCGCCTAAAGCTGTAGGTCTGCCGCACCCATCCCCCCTGGAGCTGTAGAGCTGTTGTAGTTCGTATTTTACCAAGGCCTGCCTCCCGACCCACACCTGTGTGAGAAGGTTCGATCAAAGTCTGTGGAAAAAGGCTTGTGTGAGTGGAGTGGGATTGTTGATGAATGAATAGAGAAACTTGGGCAGGGCGACCATCCTGCACTTCTCAGCCTAGGAATTTGACTTCCCTAGCTGCCTCCTCTTGGTAGTCTGTTAACTTACTGCAGATATCTGCCAGGACCCAGGAGCCATTGGAGTGTTGGAATTGAGTCTCAAGTGTGGAAATGTCCGATTCAAGGTTCGAAATGCACCTGGAGAGTTTTGAGTACCCCATGTTGCTTGGCTATGCACTCCCCTCTGATGACCAACTTGAAGGCATCCCAGAGAATGGCAGGGGATTGAACCGACCCAGCGTTAAGGTCAAAGTAGTCTTTGATGGCAGTGTGCAGCTCTTCACGGAAGACTTGGTCTTTGAGCGTGTTTAGGGGAGATGCCAAGTGAATGCACATGTTGGTGCGTGTGGGGGATGGACTGTCAGTAGGACCGGTGAGTGATCCGAAAGGGTACGGGGAAGATGAGATACCTGGGGGTTCCATGGAAGCATGGTTTTGGTCATCAGCCAATAGTTGATTCTCGACCATGTTTTATGCTGGAGGGAGAAGCAGGTGCCCTCACGTGTGTTTGGGTGTGTATCTCGACTTGCCGGGCTAGACTGCACACGACCGTGGTAGCCAGTACCGAACCTCAGCGTCTCTGTGCCTTCTGGATTGACTGCGTGGACCATTTACCCTGTATCTCAGGTACCCGCCCCGGGACCCAGGCAGTGGATTGGGGACCCGACCCTGCCTCCGATAACACTTGCCTCCCAGGTTACCTCTCCAGGACCCACACAGTGGATCGGGGAACCGACTCTGCTATCTTCCTCCCCTTCCTCCACTACGGTGGACCCCACGACTTCCTCTTAGCAGTCGCAACTTCATTCAGTACCGGACTTGTGATTCCTGCGCACACCGGCTCTAATTATCGCCCCAGTCTATGACTGCACACTACCTCCGCACTCCCTGGATTTTCAGTCTCTGTGCCACCTCCTCCCACATGTTTCCCTGGACCCAGCTGTGAATTCACTTGCCAGCCTCCCCTTGTCACCACACAGCACCCTAACCTTGACAACCCGGTCCTGAAGATGATCCTGAATAAATAGGATCAAAACGCCATCGACCAATCGTACAGTGCAACTCACGGCGCATACTCAAACTTGGTTCATAAAAAGTTATATATTTTTTCCAATCATTGAAAAAGAACCATTGATTCCTGTATATATATATGTTTCTTCACCTTGTCACCTTGTGTCCTTCGCTGTTTTTCCACTTGTCACTTGCGCCATCACTCATTGTATCATGAGCACAATGTGCACAAAGTTTCTTTGGGTTGCCTTTGCCCACAGTGCTGTCTTGTATAAACTGAAAATGTAAATATATGATGCCATGAGCACTTTTGAAAGAATACTGGGAGTCTCTCCTTCTTGCCTCTACCTTGTAAGTTCGTGTACATACATATGTATCTGCCGTCTTCATTGAATCCGGTTGAGACATAGTTGTCAATTACATATACTTACCCAGATCTCAACCTGGTCTATGGGTTATACTCCTGTTGTTTTTTACTACTGGGTGTGTATCTCGCCATAGGTCGACGAGGAGATTGTCTGCAATGATTGTCGCCAATGTGGATGCTGCTTGTTGGTGGGGACGCCTAGTGCACCCTGCCTGATCCATGTCTCCCGTCAGCGGGACATTGAAGTCTCCACACCAGAGCACTGTTTGCGATTCCCTGCCAGACAGTTATGAAAAATGACGGGTTGTCAGTGTTCAGACCGTACACAGTAGAGAGACTGATGGGATGATGATGGAGTTTGCCAGTTAGAATGAGTTATCGCCCTTCGTTATCGCAGATGCATTGGTCGGTGGTCCAGGGTAAATCTTTACATATTAAAATGCAGACCCCTCTCGCGTAGTTGAGGTAGGTGGAGGCATACGTGAGCCCCCAGCCTAGAGTGAGGAAGGAGGGTAATGTGGTGCTCGAGAGGTGTGTGTACTGAAGAAGGCAAATGTCTATGGCATGTCTGTTTAAATAGACATGTACAAGTCATATTTTCCTGGCAGCGTTTAGCCCCCTCACTTTCCAGGATATGAGTTTGATCGTGTCTTTCTTAACCATGCCCCACAAAAGAGTTGTTTATGATGTGCTTGCGTCTGCCCCATGTCAGAGTGGTGCTTTGGATCACAGCCATGAGGATAAAACCAAGTAGTGGTGTGCCAACATTTTCGTTACAAACCAGAAACGTGAAGTAACAGTTTCCCAACAAGCCCCCCCAAGCCTCCCCCTCCAACCCACAATTAGGTTGAGGTAACCCTCCATGAACAAAACTACTGGGAATCATCCCCGGGGGAAGTGAAGATGCCACAGGGTCTATCCGCGTTAGGGCCGGGTGGCTGAGCAGAAGCGTGTGGATGGGGGACCATCCATTCCAGCCCCAACATTTCTCATAACAATACACTTATCTGTGGCAGCGGTTTACATAGGTCCAGTGGATTGACGGAGACAGTGGTCATCCACCCCAGGTTTCTCCGCAGTTGACAATCATGTCCATGTTGGTGCAACTTAGTCGTTGTCACTCAGTCTTGCGTCCGCTGTGAGAGAACTGACATGGGTGTCATTTGGAGTTTGCAGCTTGGCAAACTTGAGAGCCAGTTTTGAGTCTGTGAAGTAGGTTGTCTTGCTGTTATGGGTGATTCAGAGTTTGGCCGTGTAGAGCATTGCATACTTGTTATTCTTTTGCAGCAGCTGCTTTCCCGGCTGGAATGTCCGACGGGCAGCTTGCACGGCCAAGGTGAAATCCGGGAAGAAAGATATTGAGTCGCCTTTGCATTGAATGCGTCCTTGTTCCCTAGATTGACATAGCAAGGTGTCGCGATCTTTATAATTTAAGAGTTGTGCCACGATGAGCCACGGAGGAGCCCTAGGCGGAGGCCGCAACCCCAGTGACCTGTAGGCACGCTCCGTAATGAAGACTGGGTATAATTCTGAGCCAAAAAGGTCTCTCAGCATTGACTCTATGAAGTATTCCATCCCAGAAATAGCTGCGGACTCTGGGACACCCGTTATGCTGAGTTTTTTTTGTCTCGAGCGGGCCTCAAGATCTTCAGTTTTTTGAGTTCTAATACTCTGTCCATTTTCAGCAGCTATTCCGCTGTGGCCGTTTGATTATCTTGTTTCAACCTGATCGAGTCTAGGCGGGTGGAGAGAGCTTCTACTTTGGCGTCTAAGTTCCGCAGGCTTCATCGAACATCCAGCAATATGGTCTTTAGTTCTTGTTCCTGGTCCCCTGAGGCATATTCATCTCGAGAGGTTGGTGCAGTGTTTTTTTCCCTTCATTATCTGCTTGCTGCGTGCTGCGCATTTTGTCAAAGGTGAGCTTCAATTGCCTGCCTTCTGCCTTTCCCATGGCGGTGGCGCTGTGCATGTCACAGTTGTCTATTTTCAGAGGCTTGGAAAGGTTAGTATAAGTGGACGTACCTCGCTGTCCCCCGCTTATGCCCCCTAGACCACAGCTGTCACAATCCCTCTTCTGCTCCACAGAACGTGTACTGACTGCTGTGGGAGAGAGACACAATCTCCCTCCGATGCTGCAGGAGTGGGCGATGAGTCCAGCGTGAGCAGCCCGTTGTCATAGGCCGGGGTAGGCTCCCAGTTGGGCCCGGCAGCTGCGCATCCATCGGGGTAAAGCAGTGTACTACACTGTTTATAGGTCTGTGACGCCAAATATCGAACAGGAGATGTAATGGCGTGGGGAGGGTCCAAGGGCTGTGCACTCCTGACATGGCGTCTGTTTCAACCCAACCAGGGTCTGGATGGAACCGATCGGCCCAACGTGGTCAAGCTGAGTTTCAGGACCCCCAAACGAGTGAATCTCCACAGGGCAAGGGCCGCCAGGCCACTGGGTGGCGCAAGATGGAGCGTGCACTGCAGGGGTAGCCCCAACAAGCCAGTCGGGCACTTGCCGCAGCCTGAAGACCGCGCAGCCCTGAGAAGTTTGTCAGTGTGTTGAACAGGCAGTGATGTCAGAAATCAAAAGTACAGGCCGTACTGCCAGGAGGTTGGACCCAAATGGTGCTTGCTTGCCGTGGCTCTGCACGTAGCTGATTCTGGTCGACCCTGGGGCTGGTCGGGCATGTAGGCTGCAGGAGTGAGCGCATCCACACGAGGTTCGGGAGGTCTGGCCTCCCCACGGGCCGGAAGGGGCCGTGCGCTGCACTGTAGGGGCAGCCCATGCGGCTCAATCGGGTGCTCACTGGGAGGCCTCCACGCTGGGCTCTGCAATACCATGGGATTTGGCTGCACGGACCAAGATCAGTTCTTCGGGGCCTCCGCACCACGACCTTGGATCACAGGGTCCCCGCTCACCTGGGAGTGTCAGGCGACCCACCGCAGTGTCTGGTGCATTGTGAAGGGCCTCCGCAGCATTGTTGATCAGCCCAGCCAGCCGATCGGATCCACAGGTAAGGGTATCAGCCTGTCGCAGGCAGGGTCTGACCCCGGCCCACACCGCAAGTGGTCCATTTGTGTCACCGGCCTACCAGCCAGTAGCCAAGGTTTTGAGGCTGGGCCGCACCCACAGGTCGCAGCCCGCCGCAGCCGCATATTTCCCTCAGCCCACTGGGCGCTGCTCAGTCATGGGTATAACATCGTCTCGTCGCTGCAACAGGTGCCAGCAGGTCTTTGTGGGGCAATTGCTGGGACAGACGGCCCCTAGAGCGGGTGGATTCTGATGGATAGTGTACTCAGTCGGCAGAGCTCGCTTATTCAGCGGCCATTTCGCACCGTGGAAAATCCACTCCCCCCAGGCTTAGGAAGTTAATGTGTAGTTAGAAGGCAGAAGCCACATGAAAGCCTGGTTTGTTTTGGGCTCAAGTGTTCTAGAGAACCGTGAGCTGAGCTAGAATAAGGCATTTGGCTCGAGCTTGGCAGGAACCTTTCATGCCTTGTCCACTTCTACCCTTGTCTAAATATCAGACACTAGATAGTTTTAAAGATAGGTTCTTTAAAGAAAGATCCCTCTATTATTTTGTACATTATAAATAGTGATAACATTATATGATGAAGAAATATTTCTTTCTTTCATTGTTGTGTACACCACGGACCAGACCGCTTAACAGAAACGATCGATAATTCACCTAGAAAACATAACCAGAAACTGATCAGTGGTTGAAATACATTAACTTCACAAGAGTTAAAATATTAAATTTAATCTTACTAATTAACAAGTCCCTTCAGCATATTCGGCCTCATGGGACACCTTTGATTGCTAAGAAACTAATATTGTGACATGTCTTTCCACAGACACCTTTCCCACCCCACCATCCACCATCCCACTGACAACATTTGCCTTCCCACTATCATTTAATACTTGCTCAGAGCAGGTAGTAAATGGTTGTGGAGAAGTCACCAGTCATCTCTGGTCTGCAAGGTTATTCCCCATTCTGGGGTTTCTCATTTATTTAATAATTACCCAGGCAGAGGTGGAATTACTGGCTAGAATTCCTGATTCCTAGGAAGGTATTGTGCAGAGACACATTTGTTTTTCCAATAACCAGAAAAGGAAGGTCGAAGCTCTGCTGGATCACTCTGTCAGATGTGGCACCTTCCATGAGTGGACCCTGAGTAGATGTATGTGATTCTTTGGGATATGGTTACAAATGGTATTAGAAAGTGTTGCTGTAAAATGTGACTTTTATTTTACTTTTGAAGACGTGATAGGAGGGGGGGGTTGCCCTAATAATGTGTGGGATGGAGTTCAACAACTCCAGTGTACCCCTGAAAAGGATTGTTTAAAGGACCTTTTCTTTCTGCAGACAGAGTATTCAAGCATAAGGGTGCCTGAGCTACGACTTTGCTTTTATCCGTTTGAGACTACCAGTTTTTTGCTTTAAGGTAGGTAGGTATCTCAAAGTGGTGCTATTTAGGATAGTGTAGGCACATGTAAGGGTGCTTCTAGCTTCAGCCGGGATCTAGATCATAGAGACCAAGACAGGAGTCGTATGGCTATAATATCTAGATCCCAAGACTAGTCATGTAGTGCTGCTTTGATTGGAGTGAAAAGCAGCTTAGGTATTCCATTAAGTAAAGAGTTGTCATAGTTTACCCTACACAGAAATAGAAATTGGGATACTTGTTTTAAATCTTTAGAAGGTAGGACAGATTTCATGCTACAAAAAAGTTTAAATTCGGATTGAGCTCTTTTTGCTAAGATGTTAATGTGGGTTTAGAGGATGAAGTTCATGTTCATCTGGAAGTCCAAAGATTTTGCTCCATCAATGATGGAGAGGCAGAAATGTAAAATGTTTCAAGGGGTCAGCTGTGGCTGTATCTGTGTTAAAAAAGTGAGGAAGGCAGGTCAAAACGAATCCCATTTTTATGTTATGTTGATTTGTTTAGCACACTAATCACCCAAGAGAGTATCCAGGCACTTGGGCAAGGTGTGTAGGAGTGTGGTCCTAAGGTGCTTATATGAAGAGATAGGTCTTCAGCTTCTTACGGAACTCAAGAAGTAAGAAGCCTCTAATGTGTTGAGAAAGGTTGTTCCATGTCTTGGGCAGGATGTAGGAGAATGAGTGACCTCCAGTTTTGCTTTTGCAGATGCACTGAGTATGTGCAAGTGAGAGGGAAGCATAGCATAGGTGTCTGGTGGGTTGGTAAAAGTGTATGCAGCTGTTCAGGTATACTCGTTCTTTGTTGTGTAAGGCTGTTGTGTGGCGTTTTAGGCTCCGAGTGAATTTTCCCGATTCATGCCCTTATATAGGTACAATTCACATTGCCCTGATATAGGCATAGAAATCATTCCCTTATTTAGACATAGCCCATGCAAACCTAATACAGGCATTGCTACTTCTACCCGTACAAAACGTCACAACGATTTCTAGGAAAATCGGCTTAAGCAGTAAGGGACCTCCCCCTTGCTTGAATATTGATTTGTCCAAGAAATCATGTACTTTACAAAGAACTACTATTTCCTAGGGGTTCTTTCCTGACGTTATCATCGTCGACTTTACGTCAAACTAGACACCTTCAAGGTATAAATATGCCTTCACTTGCTCTAGCAAGACGCAGTGGTTCGGAGCAGTTCGACTATCTACTTGCCTTACGCAGCTCTCTACAGCAAGTGCCGATGGAAGCCGACCCTCCAGCTGATGCACTGATCGAGAAGCTGTCCTTTCTCTCGCAGAGAATCCAGCTCCCGTGTTTCCAAGCTCCCTTCGCGGGTTGTTGGGAAATCAAGTCCCGAGACAGAGATACCAGACCTCCTTCATTCTAAACTAAGGTATGGAGCTGATTAGAACCTAAGAGAAATATCGGATAGATTCTTGGCAAAGAAAACTAAACCTAGGCTACACAATAACACAATACTGACTTCTTCCCTCATACTAGACTTAGGTTAGGTACATTGGGGTAGGCGTATTTTAGAAGCACCAGTTGAGTACTTTTAGTCATTGTTATTTATGTATGTATTTTTATATGGCTTAAAACCCATACAATGCTCTTACAGTATTTTTTTATAATATTGTTCTCGCTGTACACATTATACTTTGCAGTCTGCATTACGATTATAGCAGTTTATTTCTTTTGCATGAGAAAAAAGACTGTTCAAAAAATCCTTTTATTGAAAACCCCCCGTCTCCATATTTCTCTGCACCTCCGTAGAAACGTAGCATGCACGATTGACTAAGTGAAATTCTTATCTATTGTTTCCTCGACTCTAGAGATACATTTCTTACTCTTGGGAAACAAAGTTGTCATGTTTCTGCGGTTGTCAGAAACGAATCCCTTCTTGTGAATTCAAGAAAGTTTCTAGTGATCTCTGAGCTAGCTGACACTCACTATTAAGTTTAATATATTCGATAGAGACCCAGTCGACCTCAGTCTTACGTCTAATCTATAGGATATATTATTCCAATGCGCAGAGCCTATTGGGAATATAGGAACTACACTACATGGCGCCCAATGTTTGGTAAGGCACTAATTTAACGCTAGATACTAAAGTAACTCAGTCGTGCTTTTCTCAGAGACCCCTTTTTCCTGTAAAATACTCCAATAGATGTCTGGAGTGGGTAAAAGGATAAAATATACGCCATAACTGAGTAGGAAGAAAATCCTATGTATTAGTTTTTGGTTTGTTCAACGTTGAAGGATACAGTGTTCCAAAATATTGTGCACCTTATCTTTGTTTCCTTGAAACTTGCTCTGCAAACTTTCATTAAACAATGTTGAATAACAGCGACAATAATGCAACCGGTGGAACTGCAGCAGCTGCAGCCCTACCAGGCTTAGACGTTACAGGTTTTAATGAAGACGACCCAGATGCTATAATTATCCCTAAAAATTTAAGGAAAACCATCCCTATAAAGCTTATAACAAATGGCTTATCATCAAGAGGTGGTAGGGTAATTTTTGTCATAGAGGCACATGAATATCGGCAGACAGAGGTATTCTATTCATGGATTATCTTTTTCTGAAGCAAATCCAGTAACACATGAGTTTCACTTCTACAAAGAAGAGGAACCTCCAACGGAATACACTTGTGCATGCGCTCTTGTTTAAAGGCGCCCTACAACATCAAAATCACATTACCTGGCTCTGTCCACTAGGTAGACCAGGAGCAACATGGCCTACCTGGCATTAGCCAGCTATACACCACACACTGCCATTGAAGAAATGTCAGGTGCGGAACTATTAGTTCAACTAAAACAACTAATCAAAATACATAGACAATTGGTTCAATATGTCATGCGGGCTCTAACAGTCCAGCCTCCTATAAGGATTCCACAACACACCCCTTACCTTGGCAACACAAATAAAATTACACCACAGACTATACAATCAGTCATTGGTAAATTGCCTGCAAAAAGGAAACTAATTCCATTCTGGATAGCTCAAAAAATTACTCAAATCGAGGCAGTATTTCCTGATACTACCCCTCATGAGAAACACAGGATTTTAACAATCTGTTTACCAATGGGGATCACACTACACCTGGAGGACTGTGACAGTTGGGGTACAGTCTTTGCTGCAATCTACACCAAAACACATGGTGTTCCGTCTATGGCGGTAATACCAGACATCCTAAAACAGATTCAAAATGAATACGGGGCAGAGCCTGCTTTAAATCTAGGTATGAAACTACTTAAAGATTTCAAACAGGTCTCAACAATAATATTACCTAATATTAAAGGTGAGGCAGCATCCGTGGTGATCTGCCAAAAACGAAGAGAATTTGATGTAACTGAGCAACCATATGAACTAGCCAGAATAATTGAAAAATCCTATGAAGAACTAGGAAGAGATAGTTTGGGTGGGAAACCAGTTAAACCCCAACTAACCGAAAGTCCTGAAAAGGCCTTTATTAAAAAACACTCTCACTGTTCCTAAAAAGAAGTGGGAGAACACTAAACAAACTTCTAAAGAGAAGCGTTCTCAATCCAGAGGTAGATCTCCTCAAAAGGATCCCTCTGGAAAAAGGTATAACTTCAGGAATAGGGATAATTTGAGAAAACCTGATAGATATCAAGATATTGATACACGTTCCTCTCGTACCTTTCAGACTTCCTAACAGAAATCGGAAAGAAGAGGACGGTCAGAACAAAAGGAAGAACGTGTGAAGTCCAAAGATGATCAACACGTTCCAAAAAATAAGAAAACCCAATTCACCAAAAAGAAGGTAGCAGGTCTAAAAATCAGACATGCCGAGGATCTTGAGGATACAACTCAAGAACGGGGAGTGGGCTCAGACAATGCTGGGCAGTGCAGCAGAAGTAACAGAAGCTCGCAAGATCTTGAAGGATCATCTGGAGATAGTGGACTTGAATGAGTACATCCAAGTTAAAACTGCTGATACCAGGGTTAGTGTCCCACATAAGTTATATGAAGTAACACTCCGGATGGAGGGGGATTTAACTAGAAAAATAAGAGCACTCTTTTGGGAGAGGCTCTCTAAGAGTTATGACATTCTTCTAGCTGAAAAAGACTGGCCACCTGAATTTGTCAGGGAGTGCTCACATGGCGAAGACATCATTATGCCAGCCTTCTTAAATCATATTCCAATTCATTTAAAATACACCTATGCCAGAAAATGGGCTGTAGCCCCGGCTCCAGCATTATACAAAAATCATGTAGGATGGGAAGAGGATTCCCCTCATCATAAAATGTAATTTAAAAGTCAACCAACTGCACAAAGGCAGCACCCAGTTAAGCAAGAAGCTAAAAAACAGGGCAGGGAGATCCTAGATCAACTTGAATACCAAGGGGTGATTGAAACATGCACCTCATCAATGAACAATCCTTTGTTTCCTGTCTCCAAACCAGACAATACATATCATCTAGTTTTGGATTACAGACATTTAAACTCTTGTTGCAAAACCTTTGCAGTACAAAATGCACACAGTGCAGCACTAATGAATAACCTTGTGCGTAAAAAATATAAAACCAGAGTAGATATTTCTAACGGTTTCTTCTGTCAAAACATTGTACCAGAAAGTAGGTACTTGACCGCTTTCTCAATTATGGGGACACAGCGTTGATTCTGTCGTCTCCCCCAGGGATTCAAGAATAGTCCGGGGTTATTTTCAGCCAGAGTAACAGAGTT